>NC_058412.1:6704306-6846833 GCF_002201575.2 Neomonachus schauinslandi | reverse complement strand
TCCTTCCTTCCTTCCTTCCTTCCTTCCTTCCTTCCTTCCTTCCTTCCATCCTTCCATCCTTCCCTCCCTCCCTCCCTCCCTTCCTTCCTTCCTTCCTTCCATTTATTTATTTGAGAGAGCAAGTGAGAGGGAGAGAGCACTTGAGAGGGGAGGGAGAGGGGAAGGTCAGAGGGAGATGCAGACTCCCCGCCAAGCAGGGAGCCCGATGCAGGGCTTGATAATGGGACTCTTGGATCATGACCTGAGCTGAAGGCAGATGCTTAACTGACTGAGCCACCCAGACGCCCCTGTTCTTTTTCTTGATTTATACCATCATTTTGGTGTAGCTATTTTCAGGAGCTTCCTAAGAAAAGGGTACATGAGAGGCAAATTGAGATTTTTGCATATCTGTAATTGTGTTTAACCTTCTCTTAAACTTGATTGATAATTAAATTTTCTCAGCATTTGCAGACATCGCTCCATTGTCTTCTAGTATTTTGTGTTACCGTTAGAATCTGAAGTCATTCTGATTTTTTATCCTTTGTATGTGACCTGTTTTTTTCCTCTAGAAGATTTTAGGATCTTGTTTTTGCCCAGGTATATCCATTAGGAATATGTTAGGCACATTCCAGCAAATCCATGCGACTGAAAATCCAACACAGCGACTTAAATAAGAGGTGTGTTTGGTTCAGTCAACAACAGGGTCATGGATAGCATCCGTGGGTGCTGCAGCAGCTTAGTGATGCTCTCAGGGAGCCAGGATCCTCCCAGTTTTTACTCAGCCCCTTTGAGCACAGGCTTTTGTCCTCATGCTTATCCTCTGCTCACAAGGTGGTTCTGTTCGTGCTGCAGAAAGGAGGACAGAGCCTCATCTGTCCCTTATAAAAAAAACCTCTGGAGTCCCACCCACTGGCTTCTGTTTATATCTCACTGGACAGAATCGGTCATGTGACTGACCTACCTTCAAAGAAATATGGGAAGGTGGCTATTTTAACAGAGTATATTGGCAACCTGAGCAGGATTAGGATTTTTTAAGGAAGGAAGAAGAGGAGAATGGATATTGATAGGAAATACTAGTTTCTGATACACTGGTAGTTTGGCTATGACGTTATAGTTGGTGTTGGTTTTTTATCCCACTGTGTTGGGCCCTTCAATCGTGACACTCCCAACTCCCACAGTCCTACTGCTATTCTGTTGTTGGTCGCATTAATCAGGACCTCATTTAAGAAAAGCAGGGCCTAGTTGGCCACAGCAGCTGACAGCTGGATATTAAGTCATAATGTTTACTTTGCATGATCCTTTAAGGAAGCTGACCTGGTAACAACTCATGAATTGGGACACAATTTTGGAGCAGAACATGATCCGGATGGCCTAGCGGAATGTGCCCCAAATGAGGACCAGGGAGGAAAATATGTTATGTATCCCATCGCTGTGAGTGGAGATCATGAGAACAATAAGGTATGTTATCTTTTGGAGCATTTTTAGGTTAGGAAGGAAAGAGGCTATGTTTAATTATAATGAGAGCTCAGAAAAGCCTTCCATTCCAGGGATGGAACTGCAAATTATGAAGTACCTTCAAACTTGGTTGTGTGTTTTAGAGTGAAATGAGGACCATCGAATCTGGTTGAAGCTATCATTTGGACTGTTATCAGAGTTAATTGTGTTGATTGGGGCTATATGAAAAATTAGTGATAGTAATGGCTTGTGCTGGAGTTCTAGATGGCAAGGTCTGGCGCAAGTTAAAAATTTCATGTCATTTCTTTTTTTTTAAAGATTTTATTTATTTATTTGACTGAGTGAGAAAGCACAGGCAGGGGGAGCAGCAGGGGTAGAGGGAGAAGCAGGCTCCCCGCTCAGCAGGGAGCGCCTGATTCGGAACTCGATCTCAGGACCCCAGGATCATGACCTGAGCCAAAGGCAGATGCTTAACCGACTGAGCCATCCACGCACCCCAAAAATTTCATGTCATTTCTTATATAAGCTGTTGTTCCTTTTAACTCTCCTTAATTTGCATGTTTTCATAAACTTTTGCAACAAAATACATTATTTGCCAGACTGTAAACCTCCGGGGGGAAGGGCCCTTGCTTATCTTTTTTTTTTTTTTTAAGATTTTATTTATTTATTTGAGAGAGAGAGAATGAGAGACAGAGAGCATGAGAGGGAGGAGGGTCAGAGGGAGAAGCAGACTCCCTGCCAAGCAGGGAGCCCGATGCGGGACTCGATCCCGGGACTCCAGGATCATGACCTGAGCCGAAGGCAGTCGCTTAACCAACTGAGCCACCCAGGCACCCGGCCCTTGCTTATCTTGTTCACAGTTCTGTCTCCAGTGCCTAGCAGGGTACCTGGCACGTAGCAGTTTGAGTAAATAAATGAACAGTTTGCTGCCGGGGGTTTCTGAGAGTACACGAGTCCGTGGAAGAAACTTTAAGAGTGGCCACAACTGGCTCTTAGACTCTGACCTGAAAGTGCTCACAGACATCTGGTTTGTGCATTTCACTTGAAGTTAAGCAGCACAAAGCATCATGAGAAGAACATACTGGTGTTGTTGCCAAGTTAGAGAGGGCTGACTAACTGGGAAAGATGGTGAAGTATTTCTCCTGGTTTCCTTTTTCAAGCCAGGGTGTGGCACTTTAAAGCCTGGCAGGGAGCTAGAGGAAGGGATTACTTTTGTGTTTCCCTGGCCTTCACCCTGGTTTTGGAAGTTTCTTTCTCGTGTTCTTTTTGTCATCTTTTTCCTTGGCTATTAAGTATAAACAGTCTCTTCCTCTCTTGCTTTGCACCTTAAGTTTTGTATTTCCTCTGCTTGACAGCTTGCGCCTGAGGCGCTTTGCCCTCTTCGTTTGCCTGTTCTTCCAACTTGTCACATACCCTGTTGAATTTTCCTGTTTTTCATAGTTGTCTCTGTATTTCATTTTTTTTTAATTATTTATTTTTAGAGAGAGAATGTGTGCACGAGTGGGATGAGGGGCAGAGGCAGAGGGAGAGAATCTCAAGCAGACTCCCTGAGGAGCCCAACATGAGGCTTGATCTCATGACCCTGAGATCACGACCTGAGCCAAAACCAAGAGTCAGATGCTTAGCCGACTGAGCCACCCAAGCGCCCCTGTCTCTTCATTTCTAATCATGTACATTCTAGCTCAGTGCTATTCAGTAGAAGGTTCTGGCATGACAGAAACATTCTGTATTAAACAGCAACCCCTAGCCATAGGTGGCCATTGAGCACTCCACATGTGACCGGAGAGACCAAGTAACAATTTTAAATGCTGTTTTATTTTATTTTATTATTCTTTTTAAACTATGTTTTATTTAAATTCAGTAGTGATTGCCTGGGATTGGAGCTGGGAATGGGAATTAACTGAAAAAGGACATGAGGGACCTTATTGGGACAAGAACATGTCCACAAGTTGATTTATCGTGATGGCTGCACCACTTGGTAAAGTTAATGGAAATCACTGATTTGGACACTTGAAATGGGTGAATTTTGTGATATGTAAAATATGCCTTAAAACTATTTTTTTTAAGATTTTATTTATTTATTTGACAGAGACACAGCGAGAGAGGGAACACAAGCAGGGCGGGTGGGAGAGGGAGAAGCAGGCTTCCCGCTGAGCAGGGAGCCGGATGTGGAGCTCGATCCCAGGACCCTGGGATCATGACATGAGCCGAAGGCAGATGCTTAATGACTGAGCCACCCAGGCGCCCCATGCCTTAATAAAGCTATTGAAAAACAACCACCACCCAGTGTGGGAGCAGAGGGGAAGTGGTGAGGGTACAGAGGAGTTAGGAAGCCATGAGTTGATCATTGTTGAAGCTGGTGAGGGGCATGTGGGCGTTCACAATACCATTCTGTCCATTTTGCAGCTGTGTGAGCATTTCTATAATAGAAAGTATGAAGTATGTGGTGAGGAAAAAGAAATTGTAATAGCCACATTTGGCTCCTGGCTGTAGTATTACACAGTGCATTCTATAGTCATTTGCTTCTTTGTTAGGAGGATGGTGTGAGTACTTTGGGGGAAATTATCTTACTTTGCAGACTCTTGCTCTACAAGTTCTCCATAGTGAAATTTCCCTGTGAGCTCTTCCATGGCCTTGTAATGACTTCTAAGGAGAATAGTGCCTGGCCAGAGCCTTTTTTTTTTTTTTTTTTTTTTTAATTCAGGAGGTTGGGGCACCTGGGTGGCTCATTCGGTTAAGCATCTGCTTTTGGCTCAGGTCATGATCCCCCAGAGTCCTGGGATTGAGCCTCACATCGGGCTCCCTGCTCAGCAGAGATTCTGCTTCTCCCTTTGCCCCTCCCCCTGCTCATGCTTGCTCTCTCTCTCTCTCTCAAATAAATAAAACCTTAAAAAAAATAAATTCAGGAAGTGCCCGTCATCCACATTGGGCTTAGAGCTTACTTTTTAAAAAAAGAAAAAAACACAGACAACTCTTGGGGCACCTGGCACGTGACTCTTGATCTCAGGGTTGTGAATCCAAGCCCCATGTTGGATGTGGAGCTTACTTAAATAAAATGTGAGGGACAAGAAAAGGAAGTGCCAGTTTATCAAAAAAGAACAATTTATCCATTTATTTATTTTGTCCCAAACACATCATATTTAGTGTATTTTCTATTAGTTTGGTTTACCCAAGTAGTGATCCTCTTGTAAAAAGATACTGGGTGTCTTCTAATCTACATTTTAAATGAATTCCTTAATAAAAATGTTTGTAACTAGATAAAAAGCACTCCAGTTTCCTTGACCTCGAAAGACAGGGCCTGGTACCTCTCACAGACAATCTGCTGAGAAGTGATGTGCCTCGGGCCTCACTGCGGTCAGATGGCACGAGGGGGGGGTAAGCTTGTAGGAGGGCTTGTTGGCACAAGAGGAGAGAGTGTGGGAAGGGTGCAAAGAGAAGGCCAGAGGTCTTCAGGGAACGTGAAAACCACGTTCCTCTTAGCTCTGCCCAAGGGCCCCGCCACTCGGGTGTGTGGCTCTGATAAGATAGTGAGGAGGCTGCTTACTGCTTCAGTGTGAATTCTAATTTCTTAGCATCTGATCTCACATGAGTGAACTGATAAAATTGAGTTCATGAATCTGCAGTGCTTGTGAGTAAACCCAGCAAATTCTAACTGCCCGAGGCCTAGACTGAGATAACCAGACCTTAAATATCTTTACCATAGAATAAATGGGAAGATCCTTTAAAAAAAAAGCCTGGTTAATATTTCTGTTTCAGGTGATAAGGTCTTGGATATCATTGTAAAAGCAATCCTTTCGGTATCTGACTCAACGATCACAGTTACCTTTGGAGGGTCCTGTGTTCTCTGTTCCCCAGGGGCTTCATGGCTCTCGTCTGGGGCAAAAGTGAAGCCATTTTAGCAACTGTGCAGCAAGCACTTGTGAAGACCCTGCCTCAAGAAATCACTGCACAAGTTTCCCTCAAGTCTTTTAGTCCCTTTCTTGCTAATTTCAGATGGTTTGGGAAATGGACTCCCATTTCGGAGCTCCCGGTAAAAATCCCCAAATTTATAAGGAGGCCATTTCCCTGGTTCTATATTGCAAGTGGAGAAGCGAGGGTAGAGGCTTCCTTTGGGACATGGGTCACCTGCAGAAATCTCAAACTGAAAATTACGGAGACCCATGTGAATGTTTAGGTAACAATTTGGATTTTTATCTTTCAATAGACTGTATATAATATCCTACTTCTTACTATGCTTATCTCTTTAAAAACTTGGAACATGGGTCATTCGTACACATAGCCCGGGCAAAGAGAAGGAAGTAAATCAGAGGTAGACTCGTCATGTGCAGGAAGGTGGTGGTGTGGGCCTTATTCTTGTCACTGCAGCAGTGCCAGGTGCCATCGGAGAGTCGGGGTGGGGGGGGCCGGAGCGTGGGTCCTCTCGATGGGACTGACTGGGATGCGTGGTCTCCGTGTTTGTACAGCTTGCCTGGGAAGAATTTTAGGCTTTTAACCAAATTCACCCAGCTTCTGAGCACCCAACTGGGGGACAACTTGATTCCCTATAGCTGGCCTTTTGAGGTGACAGTGATGGAATTTGACAGACCTTCGAGGTAGCTGTGATTTTGGCTGTTACAGTAAGAGTTTGTCTCTAGAGAAGAAACACAAACACTACATGGGAATGATGTCTTGTCAATTTGGTTCCTTTGTGGCCTTTTTTCTTGTAAGATGTTTTCAAACTGCAGTAAGCAGTCCATCTATAAGACCATTGAAAGTAAGGCCCAGGAGTGTTTTCAAGAGCGAAGCAACAAAGTGTGTGGGAACTCCAGGGTGGACGAAGGAGAGGAGTGCGACCCTGGCATCATGTACCTGAACAATGACACGTGCTGTAGCAGTGACTGCATGCTGAGGGCGGGCGTGCAGTGCAGGTGAGCTCGGGGCCTGAGAATCGGGAAGGGGGGTGTGCTCGCGTGGGCGTGTTTGTCTCTCCTTGTCCTTTACAGCAAGGAAACTGCTTTCTGAGAAGCCGTGTGACTTTATGTCACAAAATCTTTCATCTTGTAGACTTTTTGATTCGGGACCCCACAGCTCAGAGAGTCTTTTCTAAGGAAACACAAGAGGTGATTAAATGAGGATGTTCATGGCTGCCGCCTTTTATAGTAACAAGATATTAGACCCAATGAGAATGACAGTCCTGAGATCTAAATTATTGTGTTTCTATGCAATAAAACAGTGTTGGAGAATCCTGTTTAATGGCATACACTAAATGCAGAGGAAGCAGGTTACAAATTAGAAGTACCTGTGTTTCCATGTTGCTGACTGGTGCCTGGCTTAGCGTAGAAGGGGAGAACTTGACTTTATGGTGAGTAGCAGATGTGAGCGATGTACAGTGTGTACGGTCATTATAAATACTGATGGGAACTAGGACTCGGGCTGCCTAGCTTCCTCACTGTTAGTGGCCTTGCAGGCCCGTGTCTTCCTTTTTTTTTTTTTTTTTTTAAATTACTGTGTTAAGTTAACGAAAACCAAGGACACCAAGGTGTTCTGAGGATGCGTCCCCTCGGACCTCTCTGCGCTTACTGTCTGCATCGCTGCTGCCTGATGAGTGTGTGCAGGTGGGCCAGTGTCCGGGAGGGCTGAGCATGCAGCGCTGGGCAGCCCAGCCAGGACGCCTTCCCTGCCATCTTCAGGGCCCTCTGACATGTCTGTAGTGTTTGCTGTGGGGCTGACATTTGACTGGATCTCTTCCTGTCTGCTCTACCTCTGCAGTGATAGGAACAGTCCTTGCTGTAAGAACTGTCAGTTCGAGACTGCCCAGAAGAAGTGCCAAGAGGCTATCAATGCCACTTGCAAAGGCGTGTCTTACTGCACAGGTGAGTCCTTCGGCTCGTTCTCTTGGGATACGTGGCTCAGGCGGATGTGTGTATGTTTGAAACAACACTGTGTTTCGTTCAGATGAAAACAGCCTTCAGAATCCTACTCCTTAGTTGGAGATACACTTACCATTGGTCGGTGCCAGACCCGTCCTGCTTTCTCACTTGCCTTTCGTCCACTTGGTTTCCCTCACCTCCTTCCTCTTACAGGCGGCACATGGAATGCGTTTAATGTTTGCCTGGCTATGTGTATTTCCATGAAATATGGGGGAGTGTTATTTTGTGTATATGTGTTTTTAACATGCCAGGATAATACTCGACTTCAGATCTTCTTTTAAACTCAATGCCAGTTTTTATGAATTATCTCTAGACCATCTCACAGACCATCTGTCTTTGTCTGTATCCATGTCTGTACATAGTTCATTGTTTGGGGCACCTGCTGAGTTTACTTATGTAGTGTATTGTACCCATCTGTTCACTAAGTGATGGCTCGGATTGCCTTCATCTGGGTACCACAGAACTACGACAGACAATCTCCCATGCGCCTTCCAGGTGTTGTAAGCGTTTCCTGGGTGCACGTGAAGGAGTGGAGTTGCTTGGTCATAGAAAGCAGCCCTACGTTGATCTCTCTAGAACAGCAGTCCTGGTGCGCCAGTAGTGTATGCGGATTCCTGCATCCCAGGGTCCTTGTCAGCCCTCGCTGTCATCCAGATGGTCTTATTTTTTTGCCAGTCTGATGAATGTAAAGTGATCTCTCATCCGTATTTGCATGTTTCTTGAACATCTCATATCTGTTAGCCATTTGGATTTTTCCTTTTGTAAATAACCAATTCATATATGTGGTCTTTTTTTTTTTTAAATTTAAAGTATTCTCCATGTCCAACATAGGGCTTGAATTCACAAGCCTGAGGTCAAGAGTTGCATGTTCTGGGGTGCGTAGGTGGTCCAGTTCTTGGTTTTGGCTCAGGTCACGATCTCAGGGTTTTGGTACCAAGCCCTGCATTGGGCTCTGCGCTCAGCAGGAAGTCTGAGATTCTCTCCCTCCCCTCTGCCCCTTTCCCTGATCATGTACGCTCTCGTGCATTCTTGCACTCTCTTCTCAAATAAACCTAAAAAAAAAAAAAAAAAGTCACATGCTCAAATGACTGAGCCAGCAGGGTGCCCGTTTTTGGTTCACTTTTAAAAAATTTGGGTGTCCTGTCGTTTTGCTATCGTTGGAGGAGTCATTGTATGATGATTCAGTTGGTTTAAAAGTTGCATATACCTTTCCTCCTATCTGTTGTCCGCCTTGGAACAGAAACTTTTTAAAGATTTTATTTTTATGTATTTATCAGAGAGAGAGGACAAGCAGAGGGAGTGGCAGGCGGAGGGAGAAGCAGACTCCCTGCTGAGCAGGGAGCCCGATGCTGGGCTCGATCCCAGGCCCCTGGGATCATGACCTGAGCCAAAGCAGACGCTTAATGACTGAGCCACCCAGGCGCCCTGTTCACCCATTTGAAGTGTACAGTTAGTGGTTTGTAAGGTGTTCGCATTTGTGTAACCACTGGCAGTCCGTTAACGTCTTCATCACCCCAAAAAGAAACCCGTGTCCTGTAGCCATTCCTGAATCTCCTCATCACCGCCCCCCGTCCCCCAAGCCCCAGATAACCAGTAATCTACTTTTTGTCTCTCTGTATTTGCCTGTTCTGTACATTTCATATAAACAGAATCCTACAGTATGTGGCCCTTTATAGCTGTCTTCTTTCATTCAGAGTCACGTTTTCAAGATTCATCCATGTCATAGCACGAAGCAGGACTTCATTTATTCTTACTGCTGAGTGATCGCCCATTGTGTTCGGATGTGCCACGTTTTGTTTCATTCATTCATCAGTTGATGGACTTTTGGATTATTCCCACTTTCCGATGATGAATAACACTGTTATGAACATTTGTGTGCAAGTTTTTGTGTGGTTGTATGTCTGTCTTTGCCCCGTCTGGACCCAGGAGTGGAATCGCTGGGTCGTATGGTAACTGTTCCATCGTTTGAGGAGCTGTGAAGCTGTTTTCCCCAGTGGCTGCGCCATTTTACATTCCCCCCAGCAGCGTCTGAGGCTTCCTCTTTGCCCACGTCCTCAGCAACACTTGTTGTCTTTTTGATTATAGCCTTCCCAGTGAAGCTTTCTCTCAGTTTGGTTTTTCCTTTGCCTTTTCAATGTGCATTTTATAAGATGCCGCTCGTGACTCTTGCATTCTGTCTGTTGGCGTGACCACAGTTTGCCACTTGTCAGGAGCTGGAACGTCCCAGTCAAGCTTCACACGAACATTTTCTAGCTGTGCTCAATGTTTCAGTCTTTATTTTAGTAGTAAAGCAGATTCAGAAAACTGTTTTAAATAAGCCTAAGCAGAGCAGTTTGAAAAACTTTATTCCTTCTTATCAAATAGCCTTTTGTTCCCTTGATATTTTATAGGAAGGAGCAGCTAGCAGAACATAAACTCATTATTAGGACTCAGCATTCACGACCAGCAGCGTCAGCATCACCTGGGACCTTGTTAGACATGGACGTTCTTGGCCCCCTCCACACTCCCCCCGGGCCCCGTGCCCCAGGCAGCTCTGAGGACGGGCGCAGTGGTCTGCCCACTGGGTCTGATGCACCCTGAGCCTCGCGAGCCCGGGCAGCTAGGTGGCACTGTGTCTGTGATGATTTTCCTCTGTGTCTGATGCTGTGATTTTAGTCTTCTGAGCACAGATGTTCTGCAGATACTCACGGGGCATTTTGCACGTATGTGTTCGGGGCAGCAGAACAGACTGAAAATACTGTGGCAGCTCGGTGTCACCGTTGACGGGCGTGCTGCCCTTTTCCCACAGTCTGCTTTCAGCAGCAGCAAGCTTGTTACGTGCCTGTCCTGTTGGCACTGAGTGCCCAGCGCCATGAAGGGTTTCGTCAGACCGGAGGCACGTGTGATGTGCCGCGTTAGTAGTGTATGGTGTATATTGGGTACTTCATGGAAGGCTGCTTTTGTTTGAGCCAGGGCAGGTTCCTTTAAGTTTCCTGTCACCATTCCACTGACTTTGAAGTCCGAGTTATTTCAGACTCCATGGATTGGTCCCGTTCGTCAGGTGAAAGGCCAGGCCTCCAGCTCTGGTCACCGTCCTCTGTTTGCATTTAGTAGTTCTCTTCTTGTGGTCATGTTTAACTGTGTGTGTTGCTCATTTTCCAGAATGAGCCCCTCATTCCAGCTTCTCACTTGAATTTAACATCCTTCTGTGGCTTTTCTTTGTCTGGAAGAATCATTGGTTCATTTAAGAAATATCTGTGGCATACTTATGGTGTATGGTAGGGATTCGACGTAAGTTGATTCATTAATAGATTTGATCTTTGCTTTCGTGGAGCTCACCAGTCCGAGAGGGGAACTGAAAACACATCATCACCTAGATGTAAATTGAGGGGCGCCTGGGTGGCTCAGTTAGCAGAGTGCCCGACTCTTGATCTCAGCTCAGGTCTTTTTTTTTTTTTTTAAGATTTTATTTATTTATTTGACACAGAGAGAGCACACAAGTAGGGGGAGTGGGAGAGGGAGAAGCAGGCTCTCTGTTGAGCAAGGAGCCCAATGTGAGGCTCGATCCCAGGACTCTGGGATCATGACCTGAGCCGAAGGCAGACGCTTAACCGACCGAGCCACCCTTCAGTTCAGGTCTTCATCCCAGGGTCATGAGTTTGAGCCCTGCTTTGGGTTCCCTGCTGGGCATGGACCCTACTTAAAAAAAAAAAAAAAAAGATGTAAATTGCAAAATGTGTGCTTGAAGGAGAGAAATAGCTCTAACGAAGGAGCACAGTGGGGTAAAAGTAGGGCCCCTGGAGGTCTGAAGGAGGTCTTTGAGCCAGATCTAAGGGTGAGAAATAGCCAGCCAGTGCCCCCCCAGGGTGGAAACGAGAACATTACGGGTGGACTGAACAGCGTATGTTATGGTTCCGAGGGAGAGACCTTGGAGAGGTGAAGACATTGGAGGCCGGCTGAGATGAGGGCTCGGGAGTGGCCACTGGTGAGGCTGGAGGGGCCCCGCCGGCCGTGAGCCTTCCTGCAGAGCTTGCTTTTCAGTCCGAGTGACCACTGGAATGTCTCTTTCGTAGCGCGTCTATATTTTGTATCTATGTGTTCTGTTACACGTAGTTATGTGTCACAATAAAAAGGTAAAAGCAAAATGTTAGATAGTGGCTGAGGGGCGGTTTGGGAGCGCGGGGACCAGCACCGCGCAGGGCTGGGTACCCAGCCAGGCACCCGATGCTTATCGGCTGATGGATGTGCACCGCTGGCCTTCTGCCCCCCCCCCCCCGGGCCACTTTGTACCCTTCGTGAAACACGGTGCTAACTTTTGTGAGCATCAGAGGCCTGCCCCATAGGACTGGTGGCCGTGGGACTCACAGTGACCTGTGTGCTTGCTGCGTGCTTCCAGGTAACAGCAGTGAGTGCCCTGCTCCTGGCAATGCTGCAGATGACACGGTGTGCTTGGACCTCGGCAAGTGTAAAGATGGGAAGTGCGTCCCCTTCTGTGAGAGGGAGCATCAGCTGGAGTCCTGTGCGTGTAACGGTGAGCACATGTCCGTGCTGCGTCCTTGCAGCAGGAGGGGAGATGGTCTGTGTCTGGCAGGCCCCGTCCTTCTCCGGGGGCCCAGCAGTACTCACTTCTCACTGCTGGCCGGGGCGGTGGGGAGAACCCAGACAGGGTCGGGAGGAGGGCAGGGTGGTCTGTGAGAACTCTCTGGACTCAGATCCTGGCTCCTCCGTCTTGTCTGTGAAAACTGGTGCGTTGGTCTTCCTTCTTCATTTTCAGACCATGGGGCCGGCTTAGGGGTGGGGGAGGAGGGAATGTGGTTGCGGTTGGGTGGGTGGATGGAGGTCTGTCCTCGCTGCGCCCCGCCCGCCGTGTCTTAAACACCATGAAGGCAGGGGGGCCGTCTGCAGCTCACCGTCCGTGAGCTCGCACGCTCCTTCAGGACCTCAGCCAGAGAGCCCGTTCCAGGGTCTGACCCTGCCTGTCAGGGTGTTTGCTGTTGTCACCAGGGTTCAGCCCGCTGCCCTCTGCTCCCTGCCAGATGTCTGGGGCAGGGGCCTCGCCTAGTGGTGGTTGGTGACATCATGCTGGCTTCTCAGACTTGTCCTCAGGTTTCCACCTTCTATTTTTGGAACTCCTGGGTCTGAGAAGGGGCCTCAGGGACTGACTGGGCTCCAAGCTTCCCGCCCTGCCTCACCTCAGGAGAGTTCTGTTGCTTTCACAACACCCCAGAAGTGAGAGCCGCTAGGTTGGGGACTCCCCATGTGCACAGTGGAGGAGGCGGCTCTTCCCGGGGGGACAGCAAGTAAATACGGAAGATGACACACAGTAGATGCCAAATAAATAATTTCCCAAGTGAATGGCAGGAGGCTGGCGATGCCCTGGAGACACACATAGTAAATGCCCAGGAAATGCTTGATCAATGAATGAATGAGGAAAAGGTTTTTCTTTTCCCATTAAAGTGGTTTTGCTGGTTTTTGTGTTCTAGTTGATTTCAGTTTCTCCCAAGTGTAGCTATGGACCTCCTCTGGGTCACGTACTGTCCGGAGTTACGTTGCCAGTTGACTTTTTGGGCATTTCTGCTGTTGGTGTGCGTGCCACGTGGCTTATGTGATCCCCAGTTGGTTCTGTGACCCCACGTGCCGTGGGCGGTAGGTCTAGATGGAGAGCGTCTTGGTTCGGCTGCTGTGCGCACATCTTGCGGCGGCCCCCTCCCGTCCGCGCTGGGCTGTCCTGTCCTGTCGCAGCTCTGCTGGTTCTCCCTGGAGCCTTGGTTCCCCACGGGTGTATTTGAAACGGAGACGCCAAGGGTTGAAATCAGCAGTGTCATAAGAACGTTGGGATGAAGGGAAACATCAAGTATCATAAAGGACTTGAAGTAGAATACTTTGGCTTTTAATCTGTTAAAGGAAACTCTTTGGTGTAAATTGTTTTTACCTTGTGGCCTCTCTGAGGACCAAGGAGCCTGAACTCAGAAGTTAGTCTTTGGGGGTGAATGAGGGATAGTTTGCTATTGAAATGAAACATAAATGCATTTCCTTTCCCGTTGGGAGCAGGGTGGGGAGGAGAGGTGGGAGAGGAGCGTTGTGTCTGCACTCCAGCTGTCCATACGCTCCCTGGTTCTGTTCCAGAAACCGACAACTCGTGCAAGGTGTGCTGCAGGGACCCCTCGGGCCGGTGTGTGCCCTACGTTGACGCTGAACAGAAGAACTTATTCTTGAGGAAAGGGAAGCCCTGTACGGTGGGCTTCTGTGACATGAATGTGAGTATTTACATACGTACAGCTTTTTCTGTAACGGCCAGACGGGCAGTTTGATATTGTAAAGACTTGATTTTGCCAGTGGAAGGAGTGCCGCCCGCCTCTGTAACCCACTGCCTGCTCTCGTGGGCACGGCTGTCTGGGGGAGGCTGTGGGGGTGACCCGAGGGAAACCGGAGCGCTCGCTCTCCGCAGCAGGGGACCCTGAGTCCAGTGACTGGGTGGGACCTGCGGGGGCCTTTATGGTAAAGTTGGTTCCTTTTAGGCAGTGAGTGTTAATTATTTGGTTTTCTAAACTAATTATAAAATTGACTAAGATTGTGAAATTGCAAGTTTTGATTTTGAAACCAGTGCTGATACAGGAAAGACTAAGAGGTGGCTCGATGCACCTGCATCAGACCCTCTTATTCTCTAGAGAAACACATTTTATTCCTGCGGAGTCACAGAAGTGGATTTAAAGGCGTTAGGCCGCTTCCCCAGGCAGTCTGGTTAGGTTCCTCCTGTTCTGTGTGCGCATGTGCGCGGTGAGTAGAGCCCTCGCTAGAGTGCCCTGTCTTAAATTGGTTTTCTCGAGTTGCGTTTCCTGGGAATTCTAAATTCACTTATAAAAATGAACTGATTGTGGAAGTGTCAATGACAAGTATCCTACTTTCTTAAGTCGTGTGTCAAAAAATGGGTCCCCTGCAGGTTTGATGTTACAAAGCCTTCCGTGTCAGTTATTTGTACACAGCCATGCTGCTTCTAATGCAGTACTTTTCGGGGCAATGCTGTGTGTTCCCTGTTCATAGGGCAAGTGTGAGAAGCGAGTACAGGATGTCATCGAGCGATTTTGGGACTTCATTGACCAGCTGAGCATCAATACTTTCGGTAGGTGATTACCCTGGGTGTCTGTTTGCTTAGAGCTGAGCCGATTTCGGTGATGACAGGAGAGAAGTATGTTTTCAGATTAATATGCTCTAATCCTGCAACAGCAGATGGAAATATTCACAGCTTTTGTTGAAACAACTTTGTCAGCTAAGATAAAATGGACTCCTAGCCATCCCCCTGTGTAGTGCGGATGCACAGATTTTCAGACAAGGAAAGTCCATACTTTGTCAAAATACTGCCGCCTTAAAAAAATGAACACCTGACACCATAAGCATGGTTCAGTCCTATAGGTTGTAAATCTGAATCCTATTTGATGTGGGCCTCAAAACAAACAAAAGTAGGCTTCAGATTTTGCAGAAGCAGCAATATATTCTGTCTTGCAGGGTTCACAAAATGAGTCACAAAAATAATACCCGGATAGCAGCAGCTTTGTCCTGGTAGGCATCATTGCGAGCAGTAGCCTTCTATATGCTTAGTCCCTGACACCATCACTCCAGGGATCGTGTTGAGCATTGTGTGATATCTCTTCTCCACATGGATATTGGGGCTGTGTCTGGAAGAGCACCCGCGGTTTGGGGCGGTGGTCCGGGCCGCCTCGGTGGTACCACCTGGCCGGCAGTCCGTGGCATGGGACACAATGAGAATATACTAAGAGCGTTCAATTTTGAGCATCTAAAGTACTTGATCAAAACATTCACTGTTTGGAATTGTTCACAGGAAAGTTTTTAGCGGACAATATCGTAGGTTCCGTCCTGGTTTTCTCCTTGATATTTTGGATCCCCTTCAGCATTCTTGTCCATTGCGTGGTAAGTCGCCAACTTGCAGGTAATGAGACATTTTATTAGAATTTTGAGCAATTCCAACCTGATAACTTTCAGAAAAGATAAAATTTGTTCTTAGCAAGATCTGACCTGATGTTTCCAGTGGCATTTTTTGGTGTTATCCCCTGGAAAAAGTTTAGCTAATTGTTTTTTAAAAGAATTATGCTTTTTGTATGTGGATATTTGTTCTCATACATAATTTGAGGAATGTTATACTTCCAAGCCCAGGAGATTGTTTCACTGGATTTGCCTAGGACCTCTGAGTGAAGCTTTGAAACAAGAGCATTTTAGACTTTGTTATAATAGAACAAATAACAAACCTCAGCATTCCAGAGGTGGCGCCCCTCTACCATATAGATTCCTAACCTTATTGTATGGGGTATTAAATCTAGGAGCAATCTTTATTATTCTCCTTCAAAATGAGTAACAGCTAACAAGGTGAATTGGGCTCTAATAATAACTCCACGTGATTTATAAACTTGGGGACTTTATAAAACTCATCCTTACAACTCCATTCACCTTGCTTCTATGGGAAAATGATGATTTGTCTGCTGTAGAGATGAGAAATCAGACCCAGGCTTCCAGGCTTGTGCTCTGGAACTCTTGGGCAGTGCCCCCTCATGTGAGCACGTGGAAGATTCCAGCACAGCTACCTCTCAAGAGTCTTTTTTTTTTTTAAGATTTTATTTATTTGACAGGGAGAGAGAGCACAAACGGGGAGGAACAGAGGGAGAGGGAGAAGCAGGCCTCCCGCCGAGCAGGGAGCCCGATGTGGGACTTGATCCCAGGACCCCAGGATCGTGACCTGAACTGAAGGCAGATGCTTAACCAACTGAGCCACCCAGGCACTCCCTCTCAGGAGTCTTTACTTCCTCTGCTTCCTTTCTGGTTGTGCTGGGGCCCTCTCACTGAGCAGCTCTTCCTCAGGGTGGGGAGCATGGAGGGTGTGGGGAGGGAAATCTAGGGAACAGCCCTGCTAAAGCAAAGCTGTGTTAAGGGGACACAGTAGGAGCTTTGACAGGTGACTGAGAGTGCCACCAATTACTGTTGTTTTTACTGGCGAGGCCAATCTACTTTGCGTTGGAAGTTGACATTGTGGACTGAGGCCTGACCCTTGGTTTTGGAGCAAAGCTAGATAGGAGGGAGGGTGGTGCCTTGTCGCCGACTACAGAATGTGCGGGGGCAGCTGGGCTGGAAGCCAGGCCTAGAGTTTTGGGCTCCGCCTCCTGCCTTGCCCATAGTCCTCTGTTCCACGTCGGGATGGAAGCAGGTGTTCAGCCTTCTGCGGAAGTGTGATGGAGGGACTTCAGGCTGTTCCTCTAAGAATTTGGGCCACAGTAAACTCTGGAAACAGCTGAGAGTGTTGAGGCCATGGCGGGCTGGGGCATTTGGAGGCCAGCGCCAGGTGGACTGCCCGCAGCGTCCCTGACCCCCGGCAGCTGCCCCTGCGGTCAGCACTGCCCTGGTCTGACCCCTGCACACACACGGACGTGCCTTTGGGGAAATCTCCCAGGAGAATTGTCCTTAAGCGTTCCCTGACTGGTTCCTTAGTTGACACCAAAACACCGATGGCCTCAAGGGCAAAGGAGGTGCTTGCGGGCTGGTGGCAGTACTCGTGAAGTTTCCGTGAGAAAGTTTTCTCCTCTACTGCACCTAATACTTGCCACACTCATGTTCTGAGGTGGTTCTTCGCTTAGGAGGAGCCTAAAGGGAGAGTGTGTAACTGAATTATTTGTAAGAATGACCTTTGCCTACTCGTTTTCCTTCTAGGATAAGAAACTGGACAAGCAGTATGAGTCTCTGTCTCTGTTCCACCCCAGCGTAAGTACCCGCGCGCAGCAGTCCCTTCCAGGGCCTCCTGGTGGCCACCCCAGCGAGGGCCAGCAGCCCCTGCGGCTGCGCCGCCTTGGGCTGGTGGGAGGTCCTGTTGCAGTGGGAAGGCTCTAGGCTGGGACCTCCGTTGGTTGTGCGGATGGAGGTTTAAAGGGCTGCTCTGCCCCCTGCCCCTCGGCCCCGATTGAGCTGTTCCGCGCTGACCTAATTTAATGTTTGGAGAACTTTCTCTGTCTTGGGATCCTGACTTGATAGGATTGTTTCTTGTGAGTGCTCTTTTGGGTCTTCAAATGGCCAGTTGTCAGGACATGTGGAAGGTGGGGGAGCCTCACCTCATGCTTTGCTTAGCGCAAGGGAGTCATGGTGCCCAGACTGTAGATGTGGGGGTGGGGGGGAGGTTGGGACTGTAGGACCTGGATTCGTCTTTGACTCCGTGTCTTTGCAGAACGTGGAAATGCTAAGCAGCATGGACTCGGCCTCGGTTCGCATCATCAAGCCCTTTCCTGTGCCCCAGACCCCCGGCCGCCCGCAGCCCCTGCAGACCGCCCCTGTGCCGCCTGTACCTGCGGCTCCCAAACTGGAGCCCCAGCGAATGGACACGATCCAGGAGGACCCCAGCACAGACTCGCACGTGGATGAGGACGGCTTCGAGAAGGATCCCTTCCCCAACAGCAGCACTGCCGCCAAGTCCTTTGAGGACCTCACGGGCCGTCCAGTGACAAGAAGCGAGAAGGCCGCCTCCTTCAAGCTGCAGCGTCAGAACCGCGTGGGCAGCAAGGAGACCGAGTGCTAGGCTGGGCTTCCTGAGCGCGGGCTTCAGCGCACACAGGGTTTTTGTACGACGGACTTGAAATCCCTGCGTCCATTTTGTGAAGATTTGGGAGAAATAAGGGACTTCACAGCAGATGCTGGTCATGTGTTTGGACTCCTTCACACACACAAATACTTGTGTGCTTAGGCCCTTGTCCTTTGGAAGAGGTAAGGTGAATCTAGCTTATTTTGAGGCTTTCAGGTTTTAGTTTTTTTGGCTTTCAAAATACCCTTCAACCTGTGGTGCAAAAGCAGAAAATACAGCTGGATTAGGTTATGAATATTTACATTTTTGTAAATTGACCTTTTTATTGAGAATAGCACTGATTAAGGAGATGATCAATTTTTTGTTTTTTATTTTTTATTTTATATACACTGTAATGATCCGCTGACTATCAGGAGGCATTTAGCAGTTACTTGTGAGGATAACTGGAACACAGATTTTATTTTTTGCCTTCAGGTAAAGACAAAGGAGAGAAAACTGAGTTACACATTCTTTCCAAAGCGTGGGTTCTGTTTTTAGGCATTACCCAGAGCTTTTAGCAGCAGGGAGAATCACCCAGCTTATTCCCAAAGATAAATGTGTTAATACGGTTTTTCGGATTCTAAGAATTAAAACACAATCTAGCTTACAGGTAGCCAAATTGAATTTACAGAATCCTGCCAACTGCTCAGGGCCCCAATGTGCCGGGCAGTTTTTGTTTTCTAAGTTTATCTAGTACTGTTGCCGTGTTCGTAAAGGGCTCGCCATTCACAAAACCGAAACAACTTCAAAATGAGAGCATGGTTTCCTAGTGGCCAAGAAGTACGTGAGCTAGTTCTCCCCAAAGAACGGTGGTCTTGAAAGGCTGAGGCGTTGTGCTGAGTGGGGGGCGGCACACTGCCTCTCTCGGGTCTGGGGCTTCCCCCCCCCCCCCGCCGGTTCCTGAAAACCCCTGGTGGTGACCTGGAGGTGGACCCTGCATCCCTTCTTGCTTTAGTGCTTCGGGACTGTGTGCGTTTACTTTGTGAAGGATAAAAATCATCAAATTGAACTCTAATTTCCTTAAAATTATAGTTAAAAGCTTTTCCCCCCCCAAGTACTGAAATGTGCTCATAGCCAACACATTCTAACGGAGATAATTTGTAAATTTTGAGGGCAATTAACTGAACCTGTGATAAATCGAATCTTTCCTTCTAAGGACGTTTCTTATGCAGATGCCTGTTACACTAATACTTGAACTTATACCTTGTGGTGTTTGCTGTCTTAACTAGTCCTAATACAGTTTAGTTACACTTTCGGAATCTGATAGAAGGTGAGTGGGTGTATGTGAGAGTGAACGGTTCCCAGCTCAATGTAAGAAAACTTTTTTATAAAATTGTGACTTTTTAAACAAATTTGTCTTTACCTTTTTTCCACGTATAAACAAGCCGCCCAGGGCTGGTTCCGTAGCTGGGGCACTGAGGACACCTGCCTCAGTCAGATATTACCACACAACGTACCGAGGTACAAAGCTCCCCTGAAAATTCTAACGTTTTTATTAATCTTGGTGGCAGAGGTTCAGTGGTTTTTATTCCAAGGTCCTGAGCAAAGGTCTGATCACTTATCTCGGGATCTCTGCCGCATGGTTTTCGGAGGCTAGCGGTCCCCATCTCCCAGAAGGCTCAGTTCCGGTTTGGCTTCTGCTACGTCTCGCCAGTACGGGAGCAGCAACGGCAAGGACGAGACTTTCTTCTCTATCAGGGGCCAAAGGTGGGAGAACAAAAACTCATTTCCCTTCGGTGACAAGTGCAGTCCATCCGACAGATAGGATGAGAAGTCCTGCAAGGGAGGAGAGCACAGTTAAACTGGGGGGGGCCCGCTGCTTGCCACCCCTTTGTGAGGTGAGGGCTCACTGCCCGGTACGCACTGAGCGTCGTGAACCGCGTACCATCCGGCGCCCACCCGAGCCATCCTTCCAGCTCCTCAGACGGCAGAGGCCGAACAAGTGAACACGGTGCATTAACAGAAACTCGACCTGCTGGTAGGAGAGCTCAGGGCCCTGGGTGCCACATGGTTTCTGACTCCCCCGGTCTAGCTAGGAGGCGGACGGGCAGGTCGTTAGGTGGAAGGAACCCCGAGGAGCAGCCTTCGCCCTAAGCCGAGCCGCCGTCCCTGCGGCCCAGTTAGTCCACAACTCTGCCAGACCAGGGCCTCCCCAGGCCTCGGTGCTCCTCTCTGCCATTTTGGAGACGATCTCTCAGGAAAGCCCACCCCCACCCCCCATTCTAGAAATCTCAAAGGACACAGTAGCGGGCAGTTCCCTTTTCTGGAGCAGTACAGCCTTCCCAAACTTCCTGGATGGACGTTCAACCCAGACGAAGCCAGGACTCTGCATGCTGTCCCCTGCTGCTCCTGGCCTGGGAAACCACAGGAGGGCTGAAGCACGGGGGCTGCTGGGTCCTGTGACCCGTAACTACAGGAAAGCATCAGACTGCCTTCCTCGTACCGCTCTGCGTGGGGGCCAGCTTTCACCTTTTATAGTTTTAAGTGGGCTTTCTGGCTTTAGAACTACCTAGCTCAAGCTAGGATTTTTAGCTACCACCCTGTCTTGCTTAAATTCATCGTTGTACCTTTTAATAAGTTTTACAATAGGGGGTGGGAGTGCTAAAAGAATTTGGCCTGAATGTCCTTAATATGAACCATTTTTGGCTCATTTATTTCACTCTGTGCTCACTCCTGACTGTTCAAGGGGTCCCGGAGAAGGATGGCAGCTGCTGGGTCCAGCAGAGGAACCAGGCCGGGCAAGCCCCCTCACCGCCCCCCCCCCCCCAGCTTTCTGGTTTAATCGGTGAAAGCAACAAGGGTCGTTGCTTTACTCAGAGCCACTCTAGGCACAGCCACACAGAGCGGGGTCCCGTCTGTCGGATCCTGCTCACCCCAAGGCCCGAGCCAGCCCCGTACCTGAGAGTCCTTCTGCATCAGGGTCCACAGGTCAAGCACATCGATCCCACAGTCTTGGGCTACCTGTAAGCAGGCGCCTGCGTATTCGCCAACAACCGAGTTCAGACGATTTAATTTGCAGCCTGTTGAGAGAGCGCGTGGGTGGCAGCTGGCCCTGGGCCGGCCATGCTTGGTGCACAGGCACGGACCACCGGACCCGGCGGGGGGACGATGGTCCCCGTGTGCTGCGCTACCCGGCACGGGACCATGGGGACGAGGGGACAGTGGCTGGTCACCGCAGGGGACACGGAACGGAAGTGCAGAGGCAGGAGAGGCCGGCGGCAGCCATCGGACCCAGAGGCTAGGAAGGGGGACGCCGGGCCGAGACCCCCGAATCTGGATGTGAGGAGAGGCCCCCGCACTGGAGTGAAGCTCACTGGGGTTCAGCCCGAGAAGGGCAGAGCCGGGAGGGGCTGCGGAGGCTCGTTCTCCGCAACTGTCGTGGGCTGGGCGGGCGGCTTCCTCCCCGCCGCCGGCGCCGAGACGGAAACGGCCGGGCCTGTCTTCCCGAGAACGTCCTCGCAGCCCGGGGCTCAGGAACCGGGCTGCTGAACCGTCTGCGGTTCTCCACCGGGCCTCAACCCACATCTACGGAAGTGAAACAAGTCTCACGAAACAATGCCTACTGTGCCCCAGATCCTGATTTTTTTCTATTCCATTCAAAAAAAGGTCACTCGCTCGGTTTCATGAGCCCCGAAAGGGTTGTGACCTGTGGTCTGCAAAGCGCTGCCGAAGCTCTAACTGGCACTCTGCTCATCCAGGCTTAGCACAGACTTGCGAGCTCACAAGCCCTCACGGGAGGATGGCTGCTGGGGGGTCCCCGCTTTGCCCTCCGGAGCAAACGACAGGGCGATTCGTCCACTTCCCGCGACTGCTCTTCAGATGTCTGCTGCCAGCGGGCCTGGCCCCTTCCTATCTGTCCTCTTCTTCAGGGTAAACTTGCCCTATTTACCTCCTATGGGGAACTTTCTGGACATCTCAAGATTCTGCTTCTGTACTTTCAACAGACTGTTTCAATACGTCTGTTAGACCGTTAATCACATTGCGGCAAGTATCTATTGACGGCCCACTGCCCTCCCTAGTCCAACAGGCAGGTACCGGGTTCCGGCCGCTTCTGTGTCCGGAGCACCTGGCCAGGTCCTGGCTTAGCACCTAAAAGTACAAGGACGAACAGCGGTGGCGACAAAAGTGCCTCCCGGTGCGGCCGGGCAGAGACCTGGCGCTGGCAGGTGGAGAGCTGCGCCCGCGGAGGAGCCCACGATCGGGGAGGAGGAGGGGTGCCAGCACAGGCCACAGGCAGGGCTGCGCGGACAAAGGGCAGAGCAGCGGCCTCGGCAGCTCGCACTGCTGGGAGGCCCGGGGGACGCCCCCACGTGTGGACGTCGGGGTCCCAGCCCCGCGCCGCAGGCTCTCGGACTCGGCCGCGCGCTTGGGGTCCGGCGGGAGCAGGCCACGCCGCCCCAGCCACGGCGAGTGAGTCCCGCGCCTGGCCGCGGGGCGCCCCCAGTCTTGGTGTCCTCACGGGCCCGGAAGCCGGCGCGCGTACCTTGCAGGAGGCACTCCTGCTCCCAGGCGGCCTCACAGAGCGGGGGCGGCGTGATGAGGACGACGCGGCTGCGGGGGACGCCGGCCTCCTGCAGGTACCCCACCATGCTCTCTAAGTTGGCCACGTACTCGGCCAGTGGGATGTGTTGCTTGGGGTTCTCGTCTGTTCGGGAGGAACACGGATACTCCAAATGCACCTTGTTACGAGGGACCGCAGTTAAGAGTAAGACGAGTTCACAGATCCGCGGGACTCCTGATGGCGCCGGGCAGGCTGAGCCCCGAGGACAGAAACGGGGGCGGGGGGCGCAGGACCCGGCTCTTCACACGGCGGACGTCACACCGCAGACCGCCGAGGCTCCCGCTGGCCACGAGTCTGCGGCCGCGCGCCATCCGAGCCGGGGCCCCGGCACACACGCTCGACCTTCCCCGTGCTTCGGTCTCCTCCCTGGTAACACACCGATAACCGGCTCTCCCTGACGGGTGTGGAAGGGACCTCGGCGAAGCGTGGGAGGCACTAGAGCAAGGCGCCCACCACACCGGAAGCACTCGCTCTTGCCGCCACTCCTGCCGAGCCTGCAAAGGGTCATTCCTAACCGGCTCACAGGCAAGTATCACAAGACTCACTGCAGCCATTTCCCAAGCCACATGTAAGTATAATCGTAGGAGCAAAATAAAATCACCCGTGATCCTACCACCCAGAACACCACGGGTGGCACTTGGATCTACTTCTAATCTTTTCCATGTTGATACGTATACTTTAAAAAACAAATACACCGTGGGGCGCCCAGGTGGCTCAGTCGTTAAGTGTCTGCCTTCGGCTCGGGTTGTGATCCCAGGGTCCTGGGATCGAGGCCCACATCGGGCTCCCTGCTCCGCGGGAAGCCTGCTTCTCCCTCTCCCACTCCCCCTGCTTGTGTTCCCTCTCTCGCTGTGTCTCTGTCAAATAAATAAAATCTTAAAAAACAAAACAAAACAAACCTACAAAGATCTTTGTTCTTACGGAGCTCACATATTTAAAACACACACACACACACACATACACACACACACACTGGGATGACACTGAAGATACATAACCATATTGTTCTTTTTTCACATAATGTTATATTATGGGCATTTCTGTGTCCATTAGTAGCGCTCAAAAACATGGTTAGTTGTTGCGTGACCAGCTTGATGCGTCTACTTTACCACATGGCACCCTAATGCCTGCCATTCCAAATACCATCCCAGGCGTCTGCACATCTGCCTGCTGCATTACTGAGTATTAGGCTGGATTTCTAGATGGGGTGCATGCCGTCAAATATCTTTCCGGAAAGATCACAAGTTTCCCCACCAGTTACAGAAGAGCGTGCCCATTTCACTCCACACTCAGCAGCTCTAAGTATTAGTGCTTAAAAAATACTTTCCAGGGTGCCTGGGTGGCTCATTCGGTTAAGTGCCTGACTCTTGGTTTCTGCCTGGTCGTGATCTCAGGATCGTAAGATCGGGCCCTGTGTCGGGCTCATCCGCTGGGTATGGAGCCTACTTAAGAGTCTCCCTCTCCACAGCTCCTGGGTGGCTCAGTCAGTTAAGCATCTGCCTTTAGCTTAGGTCACAATCCCAGAGTCCTGGGATCAAGCCCTGTATCGGGCTCCCTGCTTAGTAGGGAGCGTGCTTCTCCCTCTGCCCCTCACCCTGCTTGTGCTCTCGCTCACTCTCTCAAATAAATAAAATCTTAAAAAAAAAAAAGCTCTCTCTCTCTCTGCGCCCGCCCCCCACATGTGTGTGGTCACGCTCTCAAAACAAAACATAGCTAAAGATGAATTAGGAAAACAAGAATGCTTTTACCTTTCAGCGCACTGTCATTGGCACCAAAGAAAATTGTAACCGCTACTGGGCTGTCCAGACTGTTCCCTTTCCTGATTAATCTTGGAAGGATGATTTTGGCCCATCTGGTATTGTAACCTGAAAATCCACGATTCAGAACATCACATTTTCTGAAATGAAGAATTTAAAAAAAAAAGATGAATTGTGAGCAAAGAACGGTTTCTAGTCCATCTGCAGTGAACCCACAAGTGTGTGCCCTCCAGGCTGTGGCACCTGCTGATGTCATGCAGCTCTGATGTACTTTCACTTTTTTTAAAGTTTATTTCAGTCATCTCTACACCCAACGTGGGGCTTGAACTCATGACCCCAAGATCAAGAGTCGCAGGCTCTTTGGACTGAGCCAGCCGGGCGCCTCTGCCGTGCTTTCACTTTGAGAAGAGCATTAACATAGTTGAACATGCTGTCCTTAAAGTCTTTCCAAGATCTAGGTCGTCTTTCCTTGACAAGAGGGGTTATGAATAGCTGAGCAAAGGGGCTGGCATCATGTCTGCAGACTCGCACGTGGCGGGGCCTGGGGTCCTGTCACAGGGTGCTCACAGCAGACAGGTGTTAATCTGAGCAAGCATCTTGGGTGGAAAGTCACTAACAAGCTGGAGCTCAAGGGTAACAATGGTTCGTCAGCGGGGGGGGAGGGTATCTATACAGAAGATTTCTGAGACTTTTTACAGACTATTTTTTAAGAGGCATTTTAGGGTGCAGCAAATCGAAAGGAACAGAGAGCTCCTGCATACTCCTGCCCCCCCACACGCACAGCCTCCCCAACTATCAACAGCCCCCCGCCCCCGAGAGGCACATTTGTTGTAGGTGATGAACCTATACTCACACATCATTCTCAGTATCCCCCCCATGGTTTTGATTCAATCACATACACACACACACACACACACACACACACACGTATGTATATATAGTGTTTCAGTATATTTTGCCTTCTTAAAAACGCATGGTTTGGGGCGCCTGGGTGGCTCTGTTGGTTAAGCGACTGCCTTCGGCTCAGGTCATGATCCTGGAGTCCCTGGATCGAGTCCCGCATCGGGCTCCCTGCTTGGCAGGGAGTCTGCTTCTCCCTCTGACCCTCCCCCCTTTCATGTGCTCTCTCTCTCTCAAATAAATAAAATCTTTAAAAACAAAACAAAACAAAACAAAATGCATGGTTTGATTCGCAGTACTGTAGGCTACAAGGAAAAGACCACGGATCTTGAGCTAGTTGCCCAGATTTGTGTCCCTGTTCCTTTACTTAGTGGCCGGGACCCCTGGTGTGTTTGCAGACGCTTAAAGTTGTCCATAATGAAAATTTAAAAAACCCCTCAGAGTCCAACTTCTGGTTAGCAAACCGACGTGGCTTACTTCGGTGTATAGTTCCCATTCCTACATCTCAGCAGAGAACACGGGCCTACAAGGCCAGGGAACAGAGGCTGAGACAACCGGAGACTTGGTTTGCTGCTACTCGAAAAGCTCTGAAAATGTTTAAATCTTGGGGACAACAATAACAAAATTCAGCCACATTTATTTCTAAGTGTGATTTCTTGGTGTTTTTCATGCATAATCGTTACAAAAAGCTGACTAGCCATTTTAAAGACTCAATTTAAAATGGAATACTCTTGGGGCGCCTGGGTGGCTCAGTTAGTTAATCGTCCAACTCTTGATCTCAGCTCAGGTCTTGATCTCAGGGTCATGGGTTTAAGCCTGTGTTGGGCTCCATGCTGGGCATGGAGCCTACTTAAAAAAAAAAAAAAAAGAATACCCTAGAATTTTGATGAGTCTGTTTTACATTCCCTCCAATGGTTTACTCACTGCAATGCTTAAAAAACCAGAAGGCAAGGCAGCTTGCTCCCTAAGGCCTGTGTGATGTGGCAGGAAAGCTGAAAGTCTGGAATCAGAGCAGCCAGGGTCTGGACCTCCCTGCCCTTGACTACCAGATCTGGCCTTGGCCATTTACCCGCAATTTCTCTGAGCTTCAGGCTCCCCAACTGCAAAAGATGAACATAATACCTAATCTGCTAGGCAGTGTGAAGATTAAAAGTAACCAGACACACATAAGGAGCTCAATAAAGAGCAGCCATTACATATTGAAAAAAAAAAATCATTAGTATAAGGCTATGAACTAGGAAAAAAGTGCGAGTGAGTGAGGCCCAGGGTTGAAACTGTTACAGTTCCCTTCTGAAAGGGGAAGGCTAACTGAATTTCTCTGGCTTGAACAGTATCATTAATAGTGCCCAACTTATTCCAAAGGCTACAGAAACTGGCACATTAAGAAAGACTTTTAGGGGCGCCCGGGTGGCTCAGTCGGTTAAGCGTCTGCCTTCTGCTCAGGTCATGATCCCAGGGTCCTGGGATCGAGCCCCACATCGGGTTCCCTGCTCAGCAGGGAGCCTGCTTCTCCCTCTCCCCCTGCTTGTGCTTGCTTTCTGTCAAATAAATAAGAAAAAAGAAAGACTTTTACTTAAATTCATGGCTAATAACAAGTATTTAAGTTCAGATGAAGAGGGAAAGGGTAAGAACGAACTGAAAGATTCCTAGCTCCAGGAGATTGCCTTCCAGAAACAATGTAGATTAAGCCATTTTATAAACCAGGCAGGGGCCTATCTTTAAAAGCAAACAGAAGAAGCTTTTAAAAACTGAAAAAGCTGAGTTTATTCTAACTCCTTTAAGTCCTTCAAGTATTTTAAAGAAATACTGCGATAAGGCTAAAAAAAACCAATGAAAATATGTCAATAAATTTTAAAAGGATTTAAACAGATTTAAGAATTATTAAAATGCTTTTATAATGCTAAAACGTAAAAGATGTCCCTATGGGACACAATGATGTATTTTAGATTACTATCCATGTAGTTACAGTGAGGTACCTCTTTACAACTTGGAAACTGGGTTACATTTAACACTGAATGGTCCACCTGAAACCAACATAACACTGTATGTTAATTACACTTCAAAAAAAAAAAAAAAAACCCAAAGGGCTGTGAATCAGTTCAGGGCTGTGCAGATGGCTGAAGCTGACATTAAAAATTCACCGGGGGGCGGGTAGGGAGGCGCTCAGGTCGTTCAGTGGGTGGATCTTCTGACTCTGGGTTTCCCCTCAGGTCCTGATCTTGGGGTTGTGAGATAGAGCCCTGTCCCTGCCCCTCCGCATTCAGCGGGGAGTCTGCCTGTGCTTCTCTGCCCCTCCCCCCACTGGCGCATTCTCTCTCTGCAGTAAATCTTTAAAAAGAAAATTCACCCTAAGTGTTCACACAGCCGAAGAAAATGTCCACCTAAGGGGCAGCTGTTTGGGGGTGGAAGAGGAAGAACCCAGTTCCGGCGCTAAAAAAGGACGGTGGATGTAACTGCCTGGTCTCTCGGCCCCCAGCGCCAGTCAGCGCCAACCACAGCCCCCTAGTTTGCCCGGCGGTTCAGGACCACGGGCTCTGGAGCCGGGCCACCTGCCACTTCTTAGCTATATGACCTTTTCAAAACCCCTCTCCACCTCATTCTTCTCAGCTAGAAGATGGATCGGAGACTCACTCACTCTGTATTACAGGGTAGTTGTAAAGATTAAATGAGTCAATACACATAAAGCATTTTAGTTTCTGGCACTTGGTAAGCATTAAGTAAAACTTAGTGATAATCCTTCCATTTTACAGAAGGGAAAACCAGTGATACTTTCATATTTCTAGATTAAGTCCACTTAAATAGGGAAAGCATTTGGGAACAGAAAAAGCCAAAAAAAAAGGTCAAATTTTTCATTTCTAGTTTAGGGGATAAAAATGAAGGAGAAAGTGAAGACATTTTAAAACACATTTCACATTTGGAAATAAAATATATTTTCTTGGTGTGTTTATTATACTGGTGAAGAAATTATCAAGTATTAATAAGCTGGTAGTACATCCAGCTTATTTCTTCTAAAGGAGAGACAAAACTCCTGACCAGTATACCGATACTCTAAATACTTGTGTTTACTGTTTTTAATGTGGAAAATATTTCTAAGTATTTTTTAACGTCTTGAATTGGAGCAGTGTTTCCCTTTTGATGACTTCCTTAGCATATGCTTACCTTAAGTCTGGCAAATAAAATGCCAAAATCATCACTATTTCTAATATATATATATTTTAAGATTTTATTTATTTATTTGACAGAGAGAGACACAGTGAGAGAGGGAACACAAGCAGGGGGAGTGGGAGAGGGAGAAGCAGGCCTCCCGTGGAGCAGGGAGCCTGATGCGGGGCTCGATCCCAGGATCCTGGGACCATGACCTGAGCCAAAGGCAGGCGCTTAACGACTGAGCCACCCAGGCACCCCTATTTCTAATATATTTCATAAAGAGAATTTGGGGGACAAAAACCTCTATCCAAAAATGATGCTAACTTTGGTTTATGAATATACTTTGCTTTCTTTCAATCGAATTCCTTACTACTCGTTTAAATCATATCCACAGTAATACCTGCAAAAAAAAAAAAACTTCCTCAGATGGTGAATAACTGTGTTTGGCTCCAAACCCAATATCTTTTCCACAACTTTTAGGGTTTTATTTCACATCCAGCAGAACTTTTGCTGAATCCTGAGCACCTGCCCTTCCTCCTTCCCTCCCCCAAACCTGTACACTAACCAGGAAAGGCCCACAAAGATGAAGAAAGGAGGAATTTACGGTCTGAAACTGTATATCATTCACTCTGTCTTCTGAGATGCAGTTATAGTTTTCCATCAATAAGCACTCGAGTATCAATCTAGAAACTATTCTCACCTGACCAGCCTGTCAGCCAGTGATGCTCCCCATCCACCCTGCTGGAAAGAAAACTGAAAAAGGAAAAGTCCATTACTACTTATCGATGTAATTAGCACACTTTAGAAAGGGACATTTTGGTCATCAACTCCTTTTGTTTTCCTCTCATCCTCCCTGACTTTTTGGCCTTCATCATTTGCTTCGCTCAGAGGTCATTTTAGGAATTACTACAGCTAAACCTCAGCAGCACTCTGGAAGTTAGAGGGAGTTTTCTTCCCTATCAATTGGATTTGAGCCAGTCATCTGCATTTTATTGAGAATATTACAGTCATTTTTACTTAGAATAGCTACTTAAATTTATGTACAAGAGATAAAATCAATTGTATGTTCAGTTAGGAAGCGAGATCCATGCTGTACTACATTTCCATACTTGAAAAGAATAAGGAAGTTAATTACAGAATTCAGGGGGTGAACCTTTTTAAAATATACATTCCTATAAATTTGGAAAGCCCTTACTGCCCTTCTTGCCTAAAAATTGGCACACACACAGAAAATTGGTTGAGGAAGTCATGTCTGAAGAGACAAATAAGAAAACAAACACACACACAAAACACCACGGGAGTAATTTTTTTAAAGTGTACTTCCTCCCTGAAGAGGAACATACATTTTTCCTTAATATGGGTTGAAATGATCTTGGGTGAAAAGGTCATCTACTACGTTATTCTTGGGGACATTTTATTCAAGATCAGCTTGTTCCACCAGAGGAAGCAGAGGGAGCTGGTTCCAAGTGTTTTCTGCATGGAACGGGCTGCACAAAACCTCAGCAGGTGGTTCAGCCGCCACCGCGCTCCCGCAGGTGACCCTCCCCGGAAGCTCCGCGCGGGACACAAAGTGCTGTCCGTGCTGCGAGCGACCAAAGGAGGTTTCGTGGAAAAGGAAGACACTAAGATGAAGACACCGCGCCCCTACTTGTACCAGGTCTCCCGATTCTCCCTGAAACTGACGGGAAGCAGTGAACTCAGGCTTTGTCACGCCCAGGGCGCGGCCTGGGCCGGTCACCTCACTTCGCTGCACCTCACCTCACCCGTGAACCAGGCTCCGTGAAACCGGCGTGCAAGCGCTGCGCCACCCACACCGTTACCCTGAAGCCAGGAGCGACCGGAAACGGGAAGCCCTGCCGGGGGGCTCCGAACGGCCGCTGGAGGCGGCTGCTGCTGGAGGCTGCAGGCATCCCCGAACAGATCCCGCCACCGGGGCGCTCAGCCTTCGGGGCAGCCCGTGCCGGGGGAAGCGGGGTGCAGGGAGGTGACCTTGATAACCGCGGGGCAGACGGGAGGACGGGAGCCCGGTGCGGAGGACAGCCAGTGAGCTGGGGCCGTCGCCCAGAGAGCGCGGCCGTGGGCGCCCAAGCGACCCGCCATGTGAGGACCGAGCGGCGGTACCTGGGTGATGGAGTCTCCGAAGAGCAACACCCGCGGCCAGAGCAGAGCGCAACCGCCGCTCGCCGCCTCGCACAGCGCCATATTGCCTGCCAGCCGAGAGGCGGGGCCAGGCCGGATATCCGGGGCGGAGCGAGCGGCCGGGGGCGGGGCCGCCCGCGGAGCGGGGGGAGGCGCCTGAGCAGCGGTCGCTGGCCTGTCGTTCGCGGGGTGGCTGCCCGCCACTTCCCCGGGGCTCCTCGAGCTGGGCTCCTTTGGCACCAACCGGCCATTTTTAACACGTGCGATAGCAGTTGCCCCTTGGAAAGCTCATTTTTGTCCGTTTACAAAGCGGCCTCGCTGTTCGTTGGTTCATCCCGTCAGGGGCGGGGCGCACGCAGCCCCCTGCCCTCGGGGAGCCCGCAGGCCCTCCCGGGGAGTCCGTCTGGCCGCGCACCTCCCGGCGCCCCGGCGGGGGCCGCCCGGCACTTCCCCGGGGGCCCGAAGGGAGAGCGGTCTGGCGCCGCCACCAGAGTCAACGTCACCCTCCAGGCGGGGCCAGATGTTTCTGCAAACAGCAAGAGTGTGAAGCTCGGTGGGGAGGAAGTGCTTCCGAGGGACTTGTTCATCACACAGCCATCTCGTTAAATAGACGGACTCAAGCATTTATCGAAGGTTTTGACCTCAAAGAAAAACTTAAGACGTTTGCTGAAGACAGGAAGGCAAACTATTCAAGGACGAAGATGGGGTTTTGCAGGAGGGGAGAGAAATTAGGAAAGGTGGGGATCCACAGCCAAGGAGCAGGGTGGAGGGTAGAAGGATGTACAATTTCTAGAAACCGGATTCTTGCTGAAGGCAGGCCAGGGTGGTAAGATACCAGGCAGGGGGATGAGGAATTTGAGCAGGTACCCAGCAGGACTCTAGAGGGGCCAAGGGCAGAGCCAAGGGCAGAGCCAAGGTGGGGGCCTACTCCCAGGAGCTCCAAGACTCGTTTGCTCAGAGTCCTTGCCACCTCAGCTGTGCCATGAAATATGATGGCTGTGACTAAAATGGGCCAGATGTTTTGAAAAAACTGAGCCTAAGGCGAAAACCAGACTCGCAAGGGAAGCAGTGCACCATAGAAAAGCTGACCTACCTCGCTGTGGCTGGGCTGTAAGGTGTCGGGAGAACGGCTGGAGCCGGAGAGACAGGTAGTGGGAGGCAGAGCCAAGTCTCCAGGCCAGGAGTTCCCTGGCTTCAACGAGAATCATCTGGGGAGCTTTAAAAATGTGCTGATAAAGGGCCCTCACTCCAGACCAACTAAGTTAACTCCTGATGATAAGATGTGGGCCTCAGTATATTTTTGCTGCTCCCCAGGTGATTCCAGCATGTAGCCAAGGTTGAGAACACCTGGCTTAGTTAAGATGTTTGGACTTGATCCTAATTACAATGAAGCCCTGAAGGACTTTCAGTAGGGAAGGCCTGAGAGCAGGTCTGTGTATTTCAGGAAGGAGGAGCAGGGAAGCTGTGGCAGGAACCAGAGGGGACAGGGTGACTGGGACTCAGAGCCACCATGGAGAGAAGACAAGGGCAGACTCAAGAGCAATTGGAATCCTTAACTCAAAATTGCTTACCTCAGGGAGAGGGACTAGGGGAAAAAGCACATTCCCTTTTTACTATATATATATTGTCTTATTAAGATATTACAGGTATGGGGGCACCTGGGTGGCTCAGCTGGTTAAGCGGCTGCCTTTGGCTCAGGTCATGATCCTGGAGTCCTGGGATCGAGCCCCGCATCGGGCTCCCTGCTCCGCAGGAAGCCTGCTTCTCCCTCTCCCTCTGCCTGCCTCTCTGCCTACTTGTTCTCTTTCTCTCTCTCTCTGTCAAATAAATAAATAAAATCTTAAAAAAAAAAGATATTACAGGTATGTATTTTTTGTAACTTAAAAATGTTTTTAAATCTCTCAAAACCGGGGTGCCTGGGTGGCTCTGTTGGTTGAGCGACCGACTCTTGATTTCGGCTCAGGTCGTGAGATCGAGCCCCACGTTGGGCTCCGTGCTTGGCAGGAGTCTGCCTGGGATTCTCTCCCTCTGCCCCTCCTGCTTGTTCTCTTGCTTTCTCTAAAATAAAATAAATCTTTAAAAAAAAAATCTATCATAAAGTCTTACATGACACCAATGGTGCCCCTTAGAACTTTGGTTTGGGCCAGAGACAAAAGTGGGGTAGGGTATCTTACAGAACTCTTTCAAGTAAAACTTCAGATTTGTGCACTCAAGCTTGTCACAACACAGGGAAGGAGCACTTGGTGGCTGTAAGTCACCAAGAGGTGAGGCAAGGATTGGACTAACAGGGTCGGTGGAGTTTAGGGACTGTGGCTGGCGGACGCCTTTAGCTTGACGGTGAGGGTGAGCGACTCTCGAGTTGGGCAGGAAGGTGAGAGCGAGTTTCTGCTCGTGCTCGCCCCCCCGCAGAGGCGGCAGTCAGACCCATGCGCGGAAGCAGACCCCAAGGACACCCCGGCTGATCTGCTCCCTCAGCACGCCGCACCCCTACACTCCTGTGCCAGTTATTTGCAAGTCTGCACGCGTCTTACACACGCTTCAGGAAACTGGCCTAATGATTAATTTACACACAGAGCAATTCAACAACTCACACCTGAATCCCCTGGAACTTGAGGCATAAAAATTATAGTCTGAATATCTCTGAATTGAATGTGAATTGAGTATCTCTGAATTGAAAGAAAATATCACTGAATCCCGAAAGTCGTAATTTTACAAATGTACAAATTAAGGAATTTGCCAAGAGTATCAGGAGGGAACAGAAAAGGCACTTGAGGTGATAATCTCTATTAATTCCCTTCAGAATATGGACATAAAAATACAAACCATCATGCATTTTCTTTCCTTAAAAAGGCCACGAAGACACTGATTCAGTTGCTATGAGCAGATCTGAAAGGTTTCATTGGCAGCTTAGGCAGTTTATTCAGCAAGTATTTTGGAATAATGGACAGATCAGTTGGTAATTTAGCAGCACCCAAGCTGTTGGAATCAGGGCCATTTGACGTCACAAGTCACTAGGCTACTCCCGAGAAACTAAGGTATTTTATTTTAAGTCACAGAAGTGGAGTCAAGCGTTCCGAAGAAGCTCACGTAGCCGGAGGCGGCCGGCTGTCAGTGAACGGGGGTGAGGGCCTCATACAGCCTCTGTGCGGCCAGCTCCACCATTTCCCGCAGGGATTCGTCTTCCTCGCTCCCTTCTTCGCATTCTACAGTCTGAAAGTGAAAGCACAAACAGGCCTTTCACCCTAAGCGTCTACAAGTGTTCTACGGAAGACAGACTGATCCTCTTTAGCTATCCTCATTTCCGGGAGGGGCGGGGGTCACCGAAACCTGGCATCTGGGGCCCCGAGCTGTGGCCCTCAGGCCTGCAGGCGTGGGCCCGACCTGCGGAGCGTGACTGCACAATCACTGGGTCTAATTAGAGGTTAATTTTGGAAAAAGGAATAAATGGAAAATCTAGTGAACTAGATTTAATTCAAAGCCCATATTCTGACCCAGTAAGTTTCATTACCAGGAACTCAGTCTTTGTAATACCAATTACTTAGCAAGCTCAAAATCTGTATTAAATCTGATTTAGACTAATAATCTTCTAGTAATTTCTCAGCTACAAAACACTATATGTGGTTTTAAAATTTTATCATACTATAAATATTGCTCATATTACAACTTAGTAAGGAAAGAAAAAAGTAACACCCTCAATTCTATAACCTAATGATAACTCCTGTGAACATTTCAGTGTATAACCTTCCAGACTTTGAGCTACACATATGTATTTCTTTAAAACCAAAATGGGGTAATTTGTCATACTTGCGATCTTGTTAACTTTTCTTGCCCCTCACTGATGCGGGGGGACAACTGTGCCCATCAGTGATCCCCATCGCCATCCTGCTGATGGCTGCCTGTACAGACCTCCGTGTCCGGGAGTACACTACACACACAATCTATTGTGATTTCATTTAGTTTCCTACTCGTGCGTATTTCGGTCTCTTGCAGTTCTGCTGATGTTACAATCAATGCTAGAAGAGAAATCCTTGTATATATCTTTGCTTGAATTATTTTATTATTAACTTGTCCAATTATTTTCTTTGATTAGATGCAGTAAGTGGAATTGTGGATAAAGGTATTTACTTTTCTGAGCTTTTCTAAGCATTTCATCAACTACACTGCGGAAAGAACGTGCCAGCTCATTTACAACCCCCTCCCGGCCCCAAACTGACCCTGATAATAAACTGTGGCCCGGTTTTCCCCGCCGCCAGGTCCAGCACTCTTGTTCATCTGTGCCCAAGTGTTAAGCAAACAGTGAGGTTTTGTACTTTCAATCCGTATTTCCTCTAATTACTAGTGGATCGGAGCTGAACATCCGACTCATGTGCTTGCTGGCTGTCCAGACTTCTTCTCTAGTGAACCACTTGGTTATATTCTTAGCTTATTTTTCTAGTGGGGTAAAATAAACTAGTGTCTCCTCAAAGCATCTATATAGTCAAAGAACATAAATTTAAAACCTATGTTGTTTGTTTAGTAGAACTGTTCTAATCTTCAAAAACAAGACTGTAAGATATACTTATTCACTTATGCTTATGAAATAATTATGCAGGATCTGTAGCGTAAGACCAGAGCAGGCCCCAAGATCTTGAATCCCATTGTTTGGAAAAGCCACTTGGATCTTGCTGGTAAAACCAGAGAACAGCTTCTCTGAAAAAATCTGGAATCAACTGGATGCCAAATAAGAGAAATGGACTCAGGCCTCTCGTGCAAAAGTAAGTGACGGGGAATATACACACAAGAACCGTGTGCTGTGCAGCAAGGCGCAAGAACACTTAAGACAGGGGCGCCTGGGTGGCTCAGTCGTTAAGCATCTGCCTTCGGCTCAGGTCATGATCCCAGGGTCCCGGTATCGAGCCCCACATCGGGCTCCCTGCTCAGTGGGAAGCCTGCTTCTCCCTCTCCCACTCCTCCTGCTTGTGGTCCCTCTCTCGCTGTGTCTCTCTCTGTCAAATAAATAAATAAAATCTTAAAAAAAAAAAACCACTTAGGACAGGATGGGGAAGAAGCAAGAACGCAGGGCGCCTGGCCGGCTCGGTCAGAAGAGCATCCGACTTTTGATCTTGGGGTCGTGAGTCTGAGCCCCACACTAGGTGTAGAGATTACTTAAAAAATAAATAAGCTTAAAAAAAAAGAAAGAAAAAAAACAGGAATGTGTAACTTTACATATAATAACATAAAGCCTGTAAAAAGCAAATGTAGAAAAAAACACTGGAAGGAAATGCCAAAATGCGGAAGTGAGCTGTCTGGTGTGAGACCAGAGATTACTTTTGTTTTAACTTTCTTTCCCAAATGTCCTGAAATGTGGGAAGGAGCAGCTACATACCCGTGTCTCCAAGTTTATATTAGCAGTTTTCCCGTCCACTGTGACACTGAGAATAGAACCATCTTTTACACTTACACAGTCTTCTCCAAATATGTCCCTTAAAGATAAACAAAGATGCAATATTAGTGCAAAATGCATTAACAAGTAAGTCAAGTACATTTTTATATACCAGGGGAAAAATAATATTGAAGATAACCCCTAGTTCTGAAGTAGAATACTTCTATCTATTCCTGAGATGTATTTAATTTAACTTCACATATTTTACTAATTTTATAAGATGGTTAAAGTACACAGCAATCATTTAGTAAGACTGCTTTCTTCAGGGGCACCTGGCTGGCTCAGCTGGTAGAGCATGTGACTCTTGATCTCAGGGTTGTGAGTTCGAGCCCCACGTCGGGCCAAGCGCTTACTTAACAAAAAAAAAGCATGCTTTCTTCAGCTGGTATTGTGCTATGCACTTTATACACATGATCTTAACTTACAATTTTAGTAAGAAGCCTCTTTTACACAGGAGGAAAACAAGACCCAGGGAAGGGATTTGCCTGCAGCCCCCACGGCTGGAAGGCAGTGGGGCTGGGATTGAAATGCAGGCATCTCCACTGAACAGACTCAAGTCCGCTGCTGTCTGCTCCTCTGAATCAATTTCAAACGCCTCCTTTGAGTTAAACTCTTCACTGACCATCTGCTATGTGCCAACTTCTTAGGGACGGAAGTCACTGAGACACTGCGTCTGTCTCCAAGGAGCTAGAGTTTAATCATTAATTTCCACGTCCGTCCGCATCAGTTACCCAGGCACCTGCAACCGCCATCCAAGCAGCAGGCTGGAGCCAGGCCGGGAAGGGCAGCCCGCGGTCTGACAAGCCAGACGGGCCGGCACTGCCCACACGGAGCCCGCGGGGTCGCGGGGAGGCCCGGCCAGCCGCCTGCTCTTTTAGGAAGTTAATGGTAATAAATACGTTTGAATAAACTCGGCTGGGTAACCTAGTTACTAAGGAAAAATGCTCTATTTTAACTACAGAAATATATTCAAAAGGTAGGGAAAAAATATCTCATGTTCATGTAATCAATTACTGGTTTGTTTACAGAAACCAGTAAACTCCTACCTACACAATACTAAGGATTTAAACAACTGGAGTTTTTAGATTATGATCGATTGGAAGTTTAAACACTCCGGAATGTCACGTTCACGAGGCGAATGTAAGCTCTGGCTCTTTGGCTCCTGTTCCTATTTCTCACAGTTCACGTGTGTGTGTGGAAGGGCGAGGAAGAGGGGCAGGGCGGCGGCCGGGCCAGCAAGCCGCGGAGAGAAGGCGGGAGGGCGGCGGGCTGTCAGGATCGCCCGCAGCCCAGCGAGCTTCCCTCCGGCGCCACCGACTGTGCTGCCTGGGGGCTTAGCCCGTCCAGGGCAACACCGGTTTGCTCTCCGCGAAGCTTCCAGCACCAGCGCTGCCAGATGGCACCACTGTTCCAGTCACGTGCCCCGCAGGCCCCGCAGACCCCGCAGGCCCAGGCCACCTGCCTTCCGCGGAAGCGCTTTTTAACCTGGACTCCCGGGAGGGGCTGCGGGGACGGGCGTCTAACCCCTCGACGACAAAGATAAAAGCGTGGGTGGCTGTGTGTTAAGTTGCGCAGTCTCACCCGACTGTCCCGGGCGTCCAGGATCTCGAATGATTAGGACACTCAGGCTGGCAGGTCGGGCTTTCCGAAACTGCAGAGTGCAGCCCTCTGCAGACAAGAGTCGGGGACGGGGCGGGGGCGGCGGGGACGACTGCTCTGACCGCAGGGGTGGGGACACAAACACAGAAGCTGCTGCCTTTTGAATGGCACTGCCTGTCCCTGTTCCCACCTGTGAGCTACTTTCCAGTCTGTACGACAGGGATGCTTTTTAATATCAAAATGGCAACACCAAGAACATTTTTCTGAAGATGTGTGGTAGCTTCTTCTAGCAAGGTCACCTCTGAAAGCCTATCCGTTTTTTAAAAGCTACTAATTGGCTGCCTTAAAAGATTATCAGTGAGGAATTTGGGGGGAAGGAAGGAACAGACAGGTTAACATAAAACCTCCAATATGCAGAGGACCTTCTTTTGTTAAGACATCTAGTCAATGAACTTTCCATTTAAATACAGAGGCAGTTAATAAAAGTGAGAAAAAAAAGTAGAAGCAGTCACTCAATAAGAATTTGAGAGATACTATGTTCAAATCTTTTAATTTTCCTTTTCTTGGCATAATACATAGCTTAAATGGTGGTTATCCACTATGATGCAAGTGATTATTTTATCTGGAAAAAAAATCCCCAAATCAGTATCTAAAAAAATTTTTATTTTAAGTAGGCTCCACACCCACTGTGGGGCTTCAACTCATGACCTTGTGATCAAGAGTCACATGATCCACTGACTGAGCTGGCCAGGAGCTCCCCCAAATCAGTCTTAAAGAGTATTTGAGAAAAAGGGAAAGACCTAATATCTGGTGTTTAGAAAAATACTGAGTTTAAAGGTACTCCTTAGTTTACAGACTTATTATCTGAGAAGAGTCCAGAAGAAAACCATTCTTAACGCAGAACTCACATTTAAGGAGAACATGTATAGTAATTCTTAAAGGCACATTAACACCAGGTGAAGAGTTTAGTACTTGACCTTAGTAAAGATGTACGAATCTCAGTCGACCATGCCAGAAAGAGCTAACCAAGGTCACAGGTATTTGGAACTAGCTAGAGTGTTAGCTGGAAGGATGAGGTTCAAACCACTTTATGGATACAAACACAGACATTCAGAGCAATTAAGAGACCTGTCTGAGCTTCACAACCATCAGTGAGCCAGAACTAAATCCCGGCCTCCTCCTTCCCGCCCTTCGCCTCACCACCCCTTATGGGGCAATAATGGGGACAATACTTACTGGAGCATGATCTCCAGCCTCTTGCTATAAACGTGCATTTCTAATTTTTTAGAAACCTTTTGTACTGCACCTGGGGAAAAAAAAGCAACAGAGATCAATTTCCAAATTCTTACTTAGAATAGTTCCTGAGTCAATATCAGAACACAGTTACTGATAAGATTTAAGGTGATCAACTATGGAATCCTTCAAGTGACAAACAAACCATCTACCTGCTGAGGCAAATTGCTATTTTCATCCCTTTATCTTTTGTTCTTGTTAAATGCATAACCACAAAATGACATTTAAGATTACTTTACATTTTATTTATAATGCTCCTCAAACTTTTCCACATTTCATGTATGTACGGAAGTAACCTTGTAACTCTAGGACTCCTGGGGCACATCCTGGCTCAGAGATCTCTGGAGCTTTCATTTTACCTAAAACATTATATAACTTTTGCATTCTTGTACCTATACTGATTTTAATAAAATTAATATTTAAAACCATGCACCAGTTAGATCACTTAGCTTTCCCTCCCCAAAACACGGTAATCTGACAGTTCAGGAAGATGATCTGGTGTTTCAAGTGTGCCCCGGGACATCAGTAAGTGCCCCCCAGCCCATCACCAGCAGCAAAACCATGCAGAACTGTCTGGCAGTTCCTTGAAAAGTGAAACATTCAGTTAGCATATGACCCAGCAACTCTACTCCCAGGTACAGACCCAAGAGAAGTGAAAACACATGTCTACACAAAAACTTGTACATCAATGCTGAGAGCAACATTATCCATGACAGCCAAATGGTAGAAACAACCCAAATGTCTATCAACTAATGAATGGAGAGACAAAATGTGGTATACAATGGAAAATTATTTCGCCATGAAAAGGAATGAAGTCTTGATTCATGCTACAACATGTATGAAACTTGAAAGCATTATGCTAAGTGAAAGAAGCCAGTCACAAAAAACCGTGTATTATGATTCAATTTTTATGAAATGTCCAGAAGAGGTAAATCCATAGAGAGAGAAAGTAGGAGAAAAAAAAAAGCAAGCAGATTAGTGGCTATCTTGATTGGGGGCTGATAGCTAAAGAATATGACGTTTCTTTGTGGAGTGATGTGTTTTCAAAGTTGATCATAGTGAACCTACTCTGTGGAAAAGAGCCAGACTGCCATTTTTCCTAAGTTATTCTGTAAGTCAGACTACAGTTACTCTGATTGCTTTTAAATCATGAGGCTTTTTCCTTCTTTTTAAAAAATGCAGGTCTCACTGGTATATAACATTATATTAATTTCAGGTATACAACATGATGATTTGATATTTGTATACACAGCGAAATAATCGCAAGAAGTGCAGTTAACCATCCATCACAACCCACAGTCGCAAAAGGTTTTCTCCTTATGGTGAAATAGTTTTGAGTTTTAACTGAATATACAATGAACCAGATGCCAGCCAAGAAAGCTATATAATAAAACCTTATACTTTAATTATAATCATTAATTCTGTTAAGTATTAAACAAGCATTTAACTGACATGTAAAATCCCATGAAATACATTAAAAACTATCTAAGCTATGAAACTATTAAAAGAAACTTTCCAAATTCTGAGTGCACATGTATGCATATTTGCCTATTTATCACTAATATTTATGACAAACTCCTCAGATACCCAAGATTATATGTGTACAATGTGAAATCATAGTTATCTATGTACACCTGCCTCTAGTAGGCGTGTGTGTCAGGACACAGACGTGCTGAAAACAGGTGCAGTGCCAAACGGAAGGACGTAATGGAACAGAAGAACATAAAAGAATATATTTTGAAAATGCTTAAGCTTGGCTGTGTGTCCTTGATGAGAACAGGGGGATACAGAAATTGAAGGCGGGGCTAAACACACACACACAGATAAAAACACAAGTTGTATTTCCAGGCTAATGTAGCACATACACTCCTTGGGTCACTGTCTTCTCTCTTTAAAATTCATCTTGTCTGCTTTCTCTCACCCTCTGTATCTAACCCAGCAGGAAAGACTGCAGGCTTGACCTTCAACCCATCTCCAGAACCCAAGCACTTTCTGCCACCCCCCCACCCGCATGGCCACAAAAGCTCTCAACTGAAACACCTGCTTTCTTTACTTGCCCTCCCAGTCTCTCAACGAGCACCAGCGCAACCCTTTAAAAACCTTACAACATAACATGCTTCACTCCGACTACAAGTCCAAAGTCCTTAAAATGGTCCATAAAGCCCTACACTTCTGCCCCTGCTCCAAACCCTATGAAGCCGCCCTGGCGCTCACTAGACCACCAGCTCCCCGGTGCTCACTAACCATCTGCCGTGTTCGCTGCTATGTCCTGAGCACCGAGAATAATACCTGCCCAACAGAAGGTGCTCGATAAATATTTGTCAAATGAATGCTAGCTTTGCAAGCACCTCATTGCTCCAGAAGAACAGACTCTCCTTTTCTGAATACAACACAAAGCAGGGAAGCACTAGGGAACCCAGGGCCGCCAGCTAATTCAGCACAGTTAACTCATGGAAAAAACCCTCTTGTAGCCTGTCTGCAGTGACTCCCTGGGGAGTGCCCAGATGCTAACCTTAGGAAGCAATGTTTACACTGTTGTTATTATTATTAAAAATGGATCACTAATAATATAATAGCCATTGCTGACTAGCACAGATCAGAGTAAAGGCACACTTTCACTCTGGACCAGAGTACTAATAGAAATGCGCAATATAAAGTCAGACCCATCTAAGGTCGCTCACGCGCTCCTTCCTGTTCGACACAGACAGGACACATTTGGTGATTATCTGTTTTCGTTTTCCAGCACAGTCGCTAAGCGGCAGCTTTGTCACAGCTGCAGATGGCGTCTGGACACCAAAGTCGACAGGCTCAGGCCCGACACGCCCCGAGGCCCCTGCCCCACCACGCAGCGCGGAAACGGGCTCAGGGTGGCTACGACGTGACACGGCCCTGAAGACCCCCCAGCATCCTAACACTGTTTGTGCGTAATGTCTCATATTTCAGAAAAGTACACAAATACCTGACAAAAATACTGACATCAGGCGCTTATATCACAGGACAGACTTCATTTTACAAAAGGGTTATCAAAATGCAGTGAACAGAAAGGAGTCCAGGAGGTTAAAGCAATTCAGTTCCAAGTGTCTGATCTGAACAGAACGAAGCTAAGATACAAAGGGAAGGCCGGCTGTGTTCTCAGGGAAGTGGGCATCGATCCTGAGGCGTGTGCCCACTCAAGGCTCTGGGTTTGAGCCCTTCCTTCTTGTTCTCTGCCCTCCACTCTGCCCCTCAGCGCGCCACCACTCATCGGTTGTGACGTCAGCGCAAGGAAGCTCCTCCTTCCCACACACCTCCACCTCGCGCTTTGTCCTTTGTATTTCTATCACCTAAGGAAAATGTAAAATAGGAAAATAAGAAAAACCTGACAACCGCCTTTCGCGCTGTTCCGCCACACGTGTACTTCTGTGCCTGGGGGCACATGCTGACACTGAGTGGGCACCCCGGGAGAACCCGGGCTCGTGGAGGTGCCATCCTACATGCACATGGGGTGGCCGCTCCCCACCAGCTAATTCCACCAACACAGGTCACCAGCGGCGTCCAGATGAACGTTTTCACCATTTTTTACTATTACTCAAAACAAATTCAAGCGCTCACCAGTACCTCAGATAAGTAAGTTAGATTCGTCTAGGGGTGCCTGGGTGGCTCAGTCGTTAAGCGTCTGCCTTCGCTCAGGTCATGATCCCTGAGTCCTGGGATCGAGCCCCACATCGGGCTCCCTGCTTGGTGGGCAGCCTGCTTCTCCCTCTCCCACTCCCCCTGCTTGCGTTCCCTCTCTCTGTCAAATATATAAATAAAATCTTTAAAAAAAAAAAAAAAGATTCGTCTAGGTATTTATTCGGTTCATCATACAGACGCGGTCAGGTACAAGACAATGGATTATTAAGTATCCAGCAAAACGTTTTTTCCTCCTGCAATCAAAGACTACCTACTTGTTTATTCTTTGTAATTTCAAGGAAGAGAATCATTTTCTCAGAGCACAACCTGGTACCATGAGAAGAGTAAAGGCTGGGAGGCTTCCCCGAATTCTTCATGGGCTACCTTCCATGCCAATGAAGCGTTACACTGAGTTATGTATAAAATAGATAACAACTGGAAAGAAATAACACAGATATCTTCACTAGTGTCTTCTTTGACTGAAAATGGCTACTTAGAAAAGAAAACCTAAAGTGACTGCAAAATTGCCCTAAGGAGGGATTCCATTCTGTTCAACGGGTTTTCCTGAACACCAACAGGGCCACCGATTTTCTTATTAGACTGCTGGCTCGATTCAGCAATATTTTGGAATTTCTGATTGAGAGGACTGTGACTAAGGAATTTTATCTTAGTGTTCATGGCAACCAGATTTTCGGCAACAGCACAAATAAAGACCCAGGACAAGAAGTAAAATATGAGTAACATGCAGTGTTATGCACATATTGTATCTTGAAGGCTACAGGAGTGGAACAAGCACATTTCAGATTCTAGAATTCTGTCTTCTGCTTTTTAGTTCACAGACCATGGGAGAAGTGAAAGAATTAATTGATAAAAATGCAATCATTCCGTACCTTTCCTTATCTTCGGGTTGGACTGGACTTCCAGTATCACGGTTGTTACTGTGTCTGCATACATGTCATTGGAAGGGTTTGCCAGCCACTGTGAAGAAAAGGGCAGCAGCAGAACGGTGTGAGCAGGGCCGGCCACAAACGCTGTGCGCGCTACCTGCGCATCCACGGACTGTACGTATGGGACTTTGTGTCGTGCATTTCCACTGACTGAAACTAACCTGCAATTAATAATGCTGGACTTCTCTAAGATGTACTGAGTGCTTCCTCTGCGGCAAGGGCTTTATGGGCATCCCCACACTTGATCCTCAGAACACCTTCATTTTACAGAGGTCACTTGCATGACGTAACACAGCAGTAACTCAGGTGCTGGGATCAAATGCAGATCCCTGAGCACTGGGTTTCATAAGCACACAGCATGGGAAGAAGGCGGTATTTTTAAACACTTCCTTTTGTTTCCCACACGAAGCCTAGGCCCCTTGCCCCTGCACATGCCCAGGGCTCCAAGACGGTTTTCCTCCTCTGCCAGGTGAATGTGGGACCAGGTGAATTATTTCAGGAACAAGTGCCTTCCCTAATGTGTAAGGGGCGCTTGGGGGCTCAGTCGGTTGAGCGTGCTACTCTTGATTTCAGTTCAGGTCGTGGTCTCGGGGTCATGAGATGGAGCCCTGTGTGTGGGCTCTGCGCTCAGCAGGGAGTCTGCTTTAAGATTCTTTCCCGGGGCGTCTGGGTGGCTCAGTTGGTTGAGCGACTGCCTTCGGCTCGGGTCATGATCCCGGAGTCCCGGGATTGAGCCCCGCATCGGGTTCCCGGCTCGGCGGGGAGCCTGCTTCTCGTCTGACCCTCCCCCCTCTCATGCTGTTTCTCTCTCGCTCGCTCTCTAATAAATAAATAAAATCTTTAAAAAAAAAAAATTTTTTTCCCGCTATCCCTCTCAAAGCTTGTGCATGCGCACTTTCTCTCTCCCTCTCTCCAAAAGAAATGGCCAAAATCTTAAAAAAAAAATCTGTAAGAACAGAACAGCAGACCATCTAGATGGGGAATTTACATAGGATTCTACCTCGAGGCAGAGAAAGAGATGAGGTACTTCCCTGGATCATCTGGTTCCAGGATTCACTTTGAAATTCCTTCTTTAAACTTAACAGATGCCAAGTTATCAAAATCAACCATCAAATTAATTTGGTGTCTGGGTTCCAAATTCTACCAGTAGGAATTTAAAATTCTAATAGTAGGAACCACACACAGTGGTTTCTAGCCTTTGTGTATTTGGGTCAAAGTAATATTGCTTATTTGAATTTTCAAAATTCCACTCTTAAGAGCGCTGCGTGACGTCTATTTGTTTCAAAGTAACAGAATTTGATTTTTATCTTGAGAATGTTGGATATTTTGATATAAGTGAAGACATCCAGCACTATCACAAAATTAGTTGGGACTTCTCACATGAGACCTATATTCACTACACATACTAAATATTAAGCCTTAATTTAACATTAGTTCCATTTCTTTTTTTTTTTTTTAGATTTTATTTATTTATTTGACAGAGAGAGACACAGCGAGAGACGAAACACAAGCAGGGGGAGTGAGAGAGGGAGAAGCAGGCTTCCCGCAGAGCAGGGAGCCTGATGCGGGGCTCAATCCCAGGACCGTGGGATCATGACCGGAGCTGAAGGCAGACACTTAACAACTGAGCCACCCAGGCACCCCTCATTTCTTTTCTTTTCAACTAGGCTCCACACCAGGCATGGAGCCCAGTGCAGGCCTTGAACTCATGACCCTGAGATCAAAACCTGAGCTGAGACAGTTGAGCTGGATGCTCAACGGACTGAGGTACCCAGTTGCCCTTAATACTAGTTTCTATGTTATTGGAACTACATAGGAAGTGCCCAGCTATGTCACATTTAAAGCTGATCTGGGCAAGAAAAATATGCACACACACACATATATTTTTCCTGATTGAGAAGAAACAAATTTTCTCTATAATTATATGTGAAGTCTTAAAATTTTTTCCCCTCCTTGTTTAGGTAAATGATCTTACTTCTAATACCACCATTCCTGGCTCCTGTATGACAGTGATATTTTTGAATACTTTCAGAGCAGGTTTTTCTTGAATTTCTAATTCTTCCACGTCACCTGAAAAAAAGAGTATCAAGATGTATATAATTTTCTGATAATCTTCCAGAGGCATTATTATTGCTTTGTTTATAGAGACAGCTGAAATAAATCTGATACACAATGAAAAAATTACCCATTTGTGTACTTAGATTTCAAATAACTAAGTTTTATGTGAACTGCTTGCAGCAACTGAAAGATCTCAACATGTATTAAACTCATATAATGAGGCAGGATTTACCTTGGACCCTCAACATTTTTTCAGTCACAAACTTTGGTGATTGTCAAACATGTGTTTATGTAAGAGATTTAGCCACTAGCATCTTAAAATTTAACATGAGACCAGTCAACTACTTCCAACTAGTCACTTCTGCCTTCTGTCTTCATAGACTTCATCACTCTACAGGAATATTCTGTTGTTTAAAAGGAGACTTTTCTGGTCCTCCCAGGAACCTCTTAATTAAGGGTTAATTTTATTATCTTTCTGTGTTATGACCTATAATTCTGATATGACGATCTGAAGTAAAAGAAAAGAAGATTTTCTTTCTACTGGTTTATTTTATGGTTGTATTTTGCTATTTGAATTATGAAGAGCATATTAATATAAAGTATAATTTATTATTCAAATGTTCCTGCTTATTAGAGGGAATCCACACCTTTTAACTTAGTCAGTGCCCCTTATTATGTTCATGCCCCAAAATCTCTAGCTCCGAATGGTCTAATATGAAAAATGAACAGGTTTGCTGTTTTACTGGCCTTTGGCCAGCGGTCATGTGTTCTTGTAAAACCTGCTGTATAAACTGGTCCTGATGGAACCAGAAAACTTATTTTCTGAATAAGAAAAGAAATAGATGAAATTTAGCACTAGCATACACTAAAGTGGATTTTAAACACGAGGAGCAAAGATTACTGATTTTAGAATTTTCAGTGGATCAAGGATAAGAAGTATAACACAATTTTAAAAATTTATGAGTACACTTTCAAAAATTCACCAAAGCTGAGAACATGTCCAAGCAAAGTACAAATAAAATTTGTGCAAATTCTGAGATAATTACCCAAATTAAATAACATCCTTTCTCAGATATATACTTATCTTACTCAAAAGCAGAAAACAATTAGGTGCATTTTAACAAATACACACACCTGTCAATTTCTGTAGTTGGTAATAGAGCAAATTAAAAGGACCGGTATAGGGAATGGCTTGGGTCTGTTTCACAGTGCTCATGGCCAAGTCAGTATAATCTGAAGAGGAAATTAGAATAAATACACTTTAAGTAACAATACTAATCACACAAAATACAATCTGCAATCTACAATCTGCGCATACAGGGGTAGAGGGAAGTTAAAGCAAGGTAAACAAGAACATGTTTTTCAGAAAGAGTATAAGGTGCTCCTTAATCTCTTTCCACCTTACATTTCCCCCTTTAACTCCCTACGCCCACCCCTGCTCCCCGACTAGTTAGCTTATGCTTCAGCTATAAGACAGCAGCCTCACTGCCCTGAAAACATCGGGTCCCTGCAGGTCCCCAAGCCAGTACACCCCAGCTTGTCCTCTGCTGATTCCGGGCTTGGCCACTCCCGACAACCCTTCACCACGCAGCACAAGTGCTACAAAACCTTTCCGACTCTTCTAGACCTGTTTGTTCTCTCCTCACAAACTTAGGCACTTCTCTATGTCACTCAGCGTGGTGACTAGCTCTGGACAAGGATGCTTCTCTCATGAGGCAGCATCCAGGGGCCGGGGCTGTGCTCTGTAGCGCATCGTTAGTCCTCCAGCACCCGGCCTGGTGCCTGGCCCAGAGCGGGACCGCACTCACCACTGGGAGGGGGACAACGGTGCCTGGCCCAGAGCGAGACCGCACTCACCGCTGGGAGGGGGACAAGTTATACTGCACCTGCGTGGTGCACTAAAGCTGACCGCCGGCCCAGCTCACAGATGAATACCTAAACCCTATTTCTTATCCTTTCATAAAGCACTTGTACTCTATTAGTGCTTTATTGTGCATAAAACGGAGCACAGTTATTTAACGTGATACCATATTTATGGCAAAAGTAATGGTGGCCCAGCATCTATATAGACAAACAACATAAAGGTCCAGCAAGCGATGTAAAAGTCTAGGTCATAAAGATCAAAATGCATGAGTGGGGAGTCCAAGGTTACTTCAGAAAATAAAAGCACCAGGACTCCACTGCGAAAGGTGGAAAACAGGCTTGTCAAGGGTCAGCAGGAGTGGTCAACCTTGGAGGTGAACTTATGTTCCCAATTAAGAAAAAAGTCCACAAAGAATTCAAACATTTAAATAGTTCAAGGAAGATTCCCCCCCCCCCCCAATTAAGTTATGTGCATTACTAACCCATCAATTTCTATGACTTGGCTGTTACTTAAAGTTTGGCCATTAGTAAGAGAAGTTTTCGTAGATTTTGTTTCAATGTGAAAATCAATTTATATTTGATGATTAATAGTATACTTACTGGAGAGATCACAAGGAGAAAGTATGTGATAATTAAAGTTTCTTTTAACAAGTATTCCTGAGACCCGCTGGCCTTGTTCTGGTTTCTTGTCTGCTAAAAAGCCCATGACCTATTAAAAAAAAAAAAAAAAAAAAAGGAGGTGGAAGTTCCAATTTTGGAAAACGCAATTATTCAGATACTCAATCATAATGATGCCCATTAGGCATTTAAAATCAAAAGTTGGATGCTTAACCAACTGTACCACCCAGGCGCCCCTCTAGTTAAACAAATTTTTAAATGCTGCTTACTATATTTCTTGAAGGTTTATAATGTATAATGGCCTAATAAAAACTCTGGGGGCACCTGGGTGTCTCAGTCAGTTAAGTGTCTGCCTTCAGCTGAGATCATGATTCCAGGGTCCTGGGTTCGAGCCCCGCATTGGGCTCCCTGCTTCTCCCTCTCCCTCTGCTGCTCCCCCTGCTTGTGTGCTCTCTCTGTCTCTCAAATAAGTAAATAAAATCTTAAAAAAAACAAGAAGTAAAAACAAAAACTCTGAAAAGTCCTGTTGTAAAGAAAGCAGCTTTTGTTCAACTCCGCTTCTCCTAAATTGACTGTAAAATTCCTCCCCCTCCCCAAATCTCAACCAGCAGAGCTTGGGAAATTTAATTCTTAGATTCCTAACTGAACACATTTTTCTATAGGTACAAGGTTGCTTCCATTAAACTGGCCACTGGAAAGTTTTGAGAATACGAGTTAATTCAGGAGTAAATACAACCGTCTCTGTCCTTTGGCAACAAAAGCCTCACATCTTAACTTCTGCTGACTTTTTTTCCTCTCAAACTCAACTGCAAGGAAGGATATTCATCAATTAGCCTTCTCATATCTGGCTCATTCTATATTAAAAGAACTGCTGTAAAGTTGCTCATTAATACATGTCTGATATTTAAAACTTCAGATAAATCATTAAAAAGTTCCCCTTAGAAGTATCTTAAAAAAAAATCTTAACAGGAGATACAATTGCAGCTACCTTACAGCATCCCTCTAAAACCTCAGGTAAGATTTTTAACTATTTTATTTTTAACTTCTGAAAATACTATATTTCAGCATCAAACATGGATAAATTTTTGTAAGTTCTATCATACCACATATATGCTTAAACATACGAGCCTATCTTTAGATTCTTTGGGAGAAGGACCAGTGGACAGAACAGTGTATTAGATGTAGTAATAAAACAGTAAGGAATATTTGTTTATTCTCAGACACAGGGAGGAAAAGGAAGTGGAGATGTGGATTACAAAGCTACCAAATTCAACTGCATTAAGATCTAATGTACTTGAAAACTTCCTACGTGAAGAAATGAATTAGCAGGACCAGAAGACCTAAAAAAGCATATGGATAAAATTCTTATACAATACTAAGTAGACAGAAATCATCATTAAGGACATTATCTTGCTTTGATGAAAAGAAGTCTGTATTTTTAAGACGTATACATTTCCCTTTAGAAAAGACCTGGATAAGATCAGAAACCACAACCTTTTACCTTGGCTAGCTTTTCTCCTCTGAAATTCAAGGTCACAGCTTCTGTATTCCGAGGATTATGAACCTCTATGTGAACTTCATCGTTGTCCTCATATTCTCGAATCAGGGCTGCTTTCAATCTGGCCATTTCATTCTGTTCTCCATGGACTAAAATCTACATAGAATGAATTGTAAGAATAGCCAAACTATGGAAAGAGCCAAGATGTCCATCAACAGATGAATGGATAAAGAAGATGTGGTATATATATACAATGGAATATTATGTAGCCATCAAAAGGAATGAGATCTTGCCATTTGCAACGACATGGATGGAACTGGAGGGTGTTATGCTAAGTGAAGTAAGTCAATCAGAGAAAGACATGTATCATATGATCTCACTGATATGAGGAATTCTTAATCTCAGGAAACAAACTGAGGGTTGCTGGAGTGGTGGGGGGTGGGAGGGATGGGGTGGCTAGGTGATAGACATTGGGGAAGATATGTGCTATGGTGAGCACTGTGAATTGTGTAAGACTGATGAATCACAGATCATACTTATGTACCTCTGAAACAAATAATACATTATATGTTTAAAAAAAGAGAGAGAAGATAGTAGGAAGGGAAAAATGAAGGGGGAAAATCGGAGTGGGAGACGAACCATGAGACTATGGACTCTGAGAAACAAACTGAGGATTCTAGAGGGGAGGGGGGTGGGGGGATGGGCTAGCCTGGTGAAGGGTATTAAAGAGGGCACGTTCTGCATGGAGCACTGGGTGTTATACGCAAACAATGAATCAGGAACACTACATCAAAAACTAATGATGTAATGTACGGTGATTAACATAATAAAATTAAATTTAAAAAAAAGAATGAATTGTAAGAGAGCAAAGGGAAACATCCTGAGTTCAGTTTAATGATGGCCCCTATCTGACTTTAATATGTGCAACAGACATATACTTGACGTTATTAAACGTAACGACTTTGAAGGACCTCCCGTCAATCAAACTTGTACAGTTATTTTCATTCTGTTTGGCTTTAAAAATCCTGAAGTAGAACTATTTTAAGAGAAAGTACAGACACTTCTACTTCAGGTGTTCCCACTAGTGAGATATACAACTGTATGGAAGTTGGACTTTTTCTAGACTTCTATGTTCAACTGTAAAGGGCTGCACTGCGTGACTTCTGTAGGCTCTGCCGGCTTTAGACGTAGGATTCTTCGACAAAACCATTGCTATTCTTACTAATGCAGAGAACACCCAGTTTTCTTTAGGTTTCCTAATACAAGACTTTCAAAAGAAGCTTTTTATGGGGAAAGAAAAAGACTTCTGATATTTTCTTCCGTTTATTATAGTAATACCAAATAGAATACTTTGGGACCAAATGAAATTGCCTTTGAGGGGTATTTACAATAACTGTATTAGATACCGGTCTCTTCCCATTCACTTCTATCATCTGTATTTTACAAGACAGATCATTCTTTTTTTTTTTTTTAATTCTTATGTTAATCCCCATACATTACATCATTAGTTTTAGATGAAGTGTTCCATGATTCATTGTTTGTGCATAACACCCAGTGCTCCATGCAGAATGTGCCCTCCTCAATACCCACCACCAGGCTAACCCATCCTACCCCCCCTCCCCTCTAGAACCCTCAGTTGGTTTTTCAGAGTCCATCGTCTCTCATGGTTTGTCTACCCCTCCGATTTCCCCTGCTTCATTCTTCCCCTCCCGCTACCTTCTTCTTCTTTTTTTTTTCTTAACATATATTGCATTATTTGTTTCAGAGGTACAGATCTGAGATTCAACAGCAAGACAGATCATTCTTAACCTACAGACTCCTGGTAGATGATTTCTTGCCTGGGCTCACAGAAGCCTACCTAGCATCACTCCTAGGCAGAGGCATATGGCCGAGTAAAGAGCCCAGCTTTGAGGCCTGGCTGCTCAAACACAAGTCCTGGCTCCTTAAGCGCTTCCTAGCTATGGAAACTCGGGCAAGTTACCTAACATCTCAGTTTTCTCATCTACAAATAGTTGTTGGTTGTAAGGAGTAAGCAAGTTGATGCATGTAAACCAGAGTACACGGTGCCTGGCTGGCTCAGTCAGTAGAGCACGTTACTCTTGAGCTCGGGGTTGTAAGTTTGAGCCCCATGTCAGGTGTAGAGATTGCTTAAAACATGAGTACAGTATCTGGCACATGGTAAATAATCAACGCTAACTGTTACTTATGGTTACCACTAACACTGTTGTTATTCTATCACGCAGATATACTTTTGCTGACCTGGTTACTGAAGAAAGGTAAGCATCGAGTTCAATCCTGTCAGCAGAAAGAGAGCCTGGAGAGCAATGAAATGGGACTGAGGATGAAGCAGTGACTGCCGAGAGAAAGGGCACTACCACACTTCCTCCCCGGCTTTAACACGTGGGAGCATTTCCATGAACCACATACACCAGGGAACCCCTGTGAGGAGCCTGCACTGTGACGAAATTCACAAAGCTAACAAGTAGGTGAGGGATTTTTCTCCACCCAAGACTCTGCTTATCAAGTAAGGGCCGCTGGCAAATCCCTGTGAGGACTTCCAGGCTAGAAAGAACTCAAAAATTAACAGAAGAGCACATGAAAGGATGCTCAACATCATTAGTCATTAGGGAAGTGAGAATCAAAACCACAATGAGATACCGCTTCACGCTTATTAGGAATGGCTGTAGTCACAAAAAGGCAAACAACAAGTGTTGGCGAGGATATGGTGAAATCGGAATGTTTGTGCCCTGCTGGGGGGATGCAGAATGGTGCAGCCACTTCGGGAGTTGAGTGACTCCTCCAAGAGTTAAGAGAATGACCCTATGATCCAGCGAACCCACTCCTTGGTGTATATGCAAAAGAAGTGAGAACAGGGGCTCACACAGATACTCAGAGGCCAGTGTTCACCGCAGCATGCATATTCCACATGCATGTGTGTGGTCTATACAAACAACAGAATGGTCACCCACACAGAAGAAGGGAGTTCTGATACATGCTACAATATGGATGGACCTTGAGCACATTCTGCTAAGTGCTGTAGGATTTCACCTTCATGCAATACCTAGGCCAGGCATATTCAGAGAGACAGAAAGTAAATTGCAGGTTACCTGGGGCTGGGGAGGAGGAAATGGGGAATTTTTCCTTAATAGGTACAGTTTCTCTTGGTTGCACAACACCGTGAATGTGATTCATGCCATGGAACTGCACAACTTAAAAATGGTTAAAATTGCAACTTCTATGTTATATATATTTTACCACAACGAAAAAAATTTAAGGAAAAAAACAACTAACAAAAGGCTATTTCGTCTAAACTACTTTTCAATAAATCTAGAAAGGGCACTTCATCTGTTTCCCACACACACACGTTCCCCAAGTGTTCTGTTGATTAAAAATACATATATTTTTTTAGCTTTCCTTTCTTATTCCCTCCCCAGTCCCACCAAAATAGAATTGTTATTTTCGTATTACATGAAACTTAAAAATATAAACAAATCACATCAGTAAAGAGCTATGTGATTTCATATCTATTTGGATCTTTAATTTTTACTATTATATGATTTGTCTTTCTCTCTTTCAGTATTATTAAGCATTTACTCCATGCCAGGCACCGTATTACATGCTTTAGATCTATGTTCTCTCATCCCTTCCTCATAATTACCTTACTAGGTATCATCATCATCCCTATTTACAATTGGGGCACAGAGAAGTTAAGTAACTTGCCCAGGGTTACCCAGCAAGTAAGGGGTGGAGCTGGGATTCAAAACAAGTAGTCACAAGCAAAGCCTGTGCTCTTAAGTTACTGGGGAGAATGGGGGAAGGGCATTGGAGTTGGGGCTGGGGGATCTGATGAGGGACCTCGGGTAAATGGAGACACAGTGCACAGCTTGACCAACTCAGAGGGGAGCTGCAAAGGTCAGGTGCAAGTGCTCGCAGAAGCCTTCTGCGAAACGGGACTACCTTAATGACAGACAGTGTCTGATTTGAAAACCAGCTGCAGTTTCTTGCGTATGTTTTCTTCCCCTTTAATGTTATAAATCAAATTCACAGACTAACCACATGAGGCGGTTTCAAAGCACGAATAAATTCACTGGTTTGCTGGTAATCTGTGTGAGCAGAGAAAGAAATGTAATCAACAGACATTTTCAGTGGTAACTTCTGTCCAGACATGGTAGTGATTTCTTCTGGCTCAGACATGATATGCTGTTAAAAAAAAAAAATAAAATAAAAGAAACAAAACAAATAAACTACCCAATCAGAAAAGAAAAGGTACATTTTCTACTTGTTAATGCAGCCACAAATTCTTACATTAAATTTGGGACCTTTAGCACAAAAAAGCATTCTAACAATTGACTTAGTAAATATCAAACACTTATTTTCTTGGTCGAGCAAATATTTAATCAGGAAAGCAAGTTAACTAAAATTCAATGTACTTGGAGTATTGGAAGTGGCAACTGTAACTTATGATCATAAAGGCAAACTTGGATTCCCAGCTCTTCTCCTGCTCTAAAAAGTCACTTTTCAGACAGATCTGTTTCTGTTCTGGAAATCTATTTTAAATACATAGCCAACACTGTCTGTGTGACTTAGAGAATACGCTAAAGTAATAAAAAACGGTCTAAATGGAGAATCACGAGGTATTTTTAAAAATAAGACAAGTTCTAGAAGAGGAGAGAAGAGGACGTGATGCTTGGATGTTCAGAAACTGCCTCTGGAGCTCTGCACGCATTTCCTACCATGCGTACATCCCTAAGAGTCAACATCAACCGTTGTGTATCAACAGGATGATGGGCAATCGACCCAAACACCTTCTGTGACCTTTCAAGAGAATACACACTGGCAAACTTCTTCTTCACTGAATGAGGGTATCCGTGTTTTTGCATTTGTCTCAAATAGGTTCCTTTCCACAGTTTTTACTGCGAATAGACGGGTGCTTCTCAGGCTGTAATGGGCCGCCTTGGCAATTCTGATTAGGAATAACACGGTGGTCTAAGACCATGGCTGACCTTGGCAAGCGTCCCTTCCACACAGTACCCTGCTATAATGACGCCGTTCCTCTTATCCGTGCACCAGCTTTCAAAGAGCTCTCTGGATAAGCCGCTCTGCATCATGCCTGGGGAGGCCATGACGACGCTGGGGCCAATGTCATCAAAATGATCCATGCTCTAAGAGGGGAAAAGGGATGGTAAAGGCATGCTGAGTACCAGGGTTTGGCAAGGCATTCCTCGTTTTCAAAGAATAACGAAAAGCTAGGTAAAAAGATTAATCACACTACTGAAAGGGCCTCAATGAGACTAGTAAACATTTTAAGTCCAATTTCTAAGCTCCTAAACAATGCAGGCTAGGAATGAAAGGAGAACAAAGTGATAAAAGGCAGTTAGTTCACACTGACCTTTTAAATCTCCTACTGATATTAATGGGCTATTAGGACCATTTTCATTGCTAAGGAGGTGGGCAGGAAAAAAGTTAAGAGTCAAAACAGCTTTCTATCTGCCCAAGATAGAACTCTGAAAGAATTTTCCCCTCACAATGGCCTTGCGCACTTCATAAAGATTTCGAGCTGGCCTAGAAATCCAACCAGAAAGTTCAACATTGTTTCTAGGGAAAACTTGGCTCTAACTCTTAAAAATCAACTTAAAAAATACTTCATGAATGGAGCCCATTTATAACTGGAAGATGACTTATAACTTGGATAATCTGGGGCATAATTTATTAAGATTAAAGCATTAGTTTCAATAAAAATATTTTTCTAAAACTATTTTTTTAACTAAAGAAAATCAGATTTTACTGTTTATTGAATGCTCTACAAAAGTGATGACAAAAGTTTTCACACACAGAATTTGCAGTGGAAATCAAAAAGATGATTAGGTTAGAGTAAGTATGGAAAAACTTAATATATAATGTAAGAGTATTTTTCTCATCAGGACCTCCTGTTTCCATGGCAGAGAGACCCAACTTAATCAGCAACAGTAAATACTGAGAATGTATGCAGACTTGGAACAAGTGGCAAAAATTGTTAAGCAGAAAAGAATGCCAGTTGCTAAACTGTTGTTTTCATGAAGAAAAACGGTGCCTGCTAGAGAAACAGTGAGACCTCAGCAAGAAGGACTGGGCCTCAGAATCAATGGCAGTAGCTGTGAGCACTACCGACTCCTCTGTGTTTACGGGTCCTTCCTCAGCACTCACCTTGAGGTTACTAATGTGCTTGAAAACAAAGGGATTATTGATGTTGATCTGTTTGCGGATTTTGTCATTCATGGCATTTACATACGTCTGGTATACTGCCATGCACTTCTTGGCCAAAGAGGACGCGTAGTATATGGGAATATCATGGAGTTCTGGGTGATTCTGCCAGTACTCATCTAGAGAGATTTTATAAGAAACAAATTTCATTTTGTTGTGTGGGGTATATAGTTCAAATAATAAACGAATTAGAAGAAATTCAGACAACCAAGAAATAAAGCCTAGAATTATATATATACAACAGTATTTATATATATATTTATACAACTATATATATATTTCCCTCTCTCACAATTTTTGTAAATGACTAATTTATGTGTTAATAGCAGATATCAAGGTTTGGACTGCCCTGGGGTGTTCGAAATACAATTTGTCATTACAAGCACACACAACAATTCGTTCAGCATGTCAGCTCTGTCTGTAGTAATTACTACCCTGGTTAAGGGTAAACCCCATTCAAGACACTGCTGTGCATGGGGCTGGAAAGCCGGCGGGGGGGGGGGGGGGGCCTGCTGGTCTTGGCTGTTTTCCTTGAGGCCATCTCCTCTCTCCGGTCCCTTCTGGTCCTATCCACAGTAGGCCTCATCCTCACGGCTCTGCACCTGGTAGGCCTCTCACAGGGCTCGGCCCTGCCTGCAGACACCCAGGTAATAGTAAGTGGGTGCTCCTTCCTGGGACGCATTCCTAGTAGATCTTGCCTTCTGCCCTCAGGAGGGTCCCTGTTCCACGCTGGCTTCCCATTTTTCCTGGACAGTCTGGGGACACCAATACCTTCCAGTACATTCCATCTTGCTTTAGTCAGTCAGCTTCCTGTAGGCTGCTTGTAATCGAGGCTCTAGTTCCTGCCCCTTGGTTTCCCTGGTGGCCCTGCAGCCCAGAGGCAGGGATGGCTAGCGGCACGAGCAGTGGCTGCCATTTCCTGGGCGTGCTGAGCAGGGCTCCCATAGGCGTCTGCGACCACAGAGAGAGCACACAGGGTCCGCATCTTACAGAAGGAATGGAGGCTCAGAAATACCAAACCCTGTGCCCAAGATCCAAGATCACACACCAGAATGTGGGCAGCTAGGATTTGATACCCACAGGTGGCCCAAGGCTCTGGGATGCAGACTCTGGTTAGAAAGGGTGCTCCTTCTTTCAACACATGTTGGCCCCTCTTGTGCTTTAGCTCCGGGCCAAGGCGCAGAGGCTCTCGTGGAGCAGCGGGAGGGACTTCCAGGGTCTGAAGGCTCCTGGCCCTGGCTAGGCTAACATTTTTTTTTCAAATTGAAGTACCACTGACATATGATATCCTATTAGTTTCAGGTGTATAGCATAGTGATTCGATATTTTTATACACTACAAAATGATCCCCATGGTAAGTCTAGCTACCATCCGTCACCAAAGTTATTACAATACCACTAACTATATTCCCTATGCTGCAGATTACATTTCCATAACGTCTTTATCGTCTAACTGGAAGTTTGTACATTTTAATCCCCTTCACCTGTTTCACTTGACCCCTAAGGCCTCCCACGTCTGGTAAACCAACAGTTTGTTTCCTCTATCTATGAGCCTGTTTCTGTTTGGTTTGTTCATTTGTTTTGTTTTTTAGATTCCACGTGTAAGTGAAGTCATATGGTATTTGTCTTTTTCTCTTATTAATGGCAAGATTTCATCCTTTTTTGTGGCAGAGTAATATTCTCCACTGTCTCTGTATACCATATCTTCTTTATCATTCATTCATCAGTGAACACTTAGGTCATTTCCATGTCTTGGCTATTATAAATAATGCTGCAATGAACAGAGGGTGCATATATGTCTTTAAATTGGTGTTTTCATTTTCTTTGGATAAAAACCCAGAAGTAGGACTGCTAGATTATATGGTATTTTGATTTTTAATTTTTTGAGGAGCCTCCATATGGTGGCTGCACCAATTTACATTCCCACCAACAGTGCACAATGGTTCCTTTGCTCCACATCCTCGCCAACATTTAATCTTTTTTTTTTTTTTTTGTCCTTTTGGTAATAACCTATCTGGCAGGTGTGAGGTGGTATCTCATCTCACTGCGGTTCTGATTTGCATTTCCCTTGAATGATGAGTGATGTTGAGCATCTTTTTATGGGCCTGTTGGACATCTGGATGTCTTTTGTGGAAAAATGTTTTTCCAGTTCTCTGCCCATTTTCTTAATCAGGTTGTTTTTTGATTTTAGGTTGTGTAGGTTCTTTATATATTTTCGTTATTAACCCTTTACCAGATGTATGATTTGCAAATATCTTCTCCCTTTTTGTTTTGTTTAATATATTTTATTTATTTATTTTTGAAAAAGATTTTATTTATTTGACAGAGACATAGCGAGAGGGAACACAAGCAGGGGGAGTGGGAGAGGGAGAAGCAGGCAGCCCGATGAGGGGCTCGATCCCAGTACCCTGGGACCATGACCTGAGCTGAAGGCAGATGCTTAATGACTGAGCCACCCAGGCACCCATGTTTAATACGTTTTAAAGAGTTCAAGAAAATTAGCCTGGTTCTAACTTAAACTTACAAAATCAAAACTTATTTCTAAATATTAGTGCATGACCTGAAAAGAATGTTGTGATCACAGTCCCAAGATGTGGAGGGTTTTAAAAACAATTCAGTAGAAGTTTACAGTGAGTAACAGACCATAACTTATTACCTTAGAGAGACACTAAATTCTGGGATAGTTTTAAATAAAAATGTACTCTCAGTATTTCAGAGTTATCAAAATTAGGCTTTTTGTAGTCAGACTTTGCTAGTTACAAAACAGGACTGCCAGAGTTAAAATTGTTACTGAACACTTAAAAACAGAACAGTAACATTACTGTTTGACTATATATTTTTAAAAAGCTGCCAAACAGTTTCTGATAATATAGGAAAACTGTGGGCAATACACTTTTAAAGGAAGTCTTATTTTAGGGGAAAACTCTCATTAAATCCCAAAATATTGTAAGAGTAGTATGGTCAAAAGATATCATTTATTCTCCTAGGCACACCTGCATTTAGGAAATGTGTTAAATGCCTAGTATGCAGTTTACAATTATTATTTACATATTATTTCTAATTTTTACAAACCTTATGAAGATTCATCTCCATCTTATAGATTAGGAAATAGGCTTAAACAAAGGTTGAATAGGGAGCGAATATTATTTTTCTACTTGACCATAAGTAAAAACTCTATAGAAGGACAGGGACTTTTCCTGTCATACACGTGAAATATTTCCTGCTTTGCCCTCTGGTTTATTCTGCTCATGTTTTTACTGATGTAATTAAAATTTTTAATGGTGTCAAAGTTTTCCATACACTTTTATTTCTCAAGTACCTTGCAGTGCATTCTACATACCAAGGTCATATTACTTCTATTTTTTGCGTGTATTTTTATGTATAAATTTTAAATATCAAAGAAAAGTTAAATAACTTGCCCCAAGGTCACATGGCTAGAACACAGATGAAATTTGAAACCAGTCATTCAAATGGCTATCCTCTATTATACTACATTGTAAGGGAGAATTTAGGTGAAAAGGAGCAAGCAATCACATAGAGCAGTCCTGGTTCAGAAAAGGAATCATAACATACGCCCTGATGGCAGACTTGCCAGATAAAAATACCAAATGCCAAGTTAAACTTGAATTTCAGAGAAAAAACAAAAGATTTTCAGGGTAAGAATATATATTAAATATTTGGGACACTTGTGCTAAAATAGTATTCATTATTTATCTGAAATTCAAGTTTAACTGAATTAAACTTGTGTCTTATATTTTTATGTGCTGAATCTGGCAACCCAGTTTGATGGTAACAACATGGTTTCCCCTTCCCAATTTCCTCTGTTCTACAAATTACTTTGTTATGGAGACTTTTTATTTATTTAACTTATTTTAAAGACTTTAGTTATTTTAGATAGAACATGAGCGGGGCGGGGGGGGGGGACGGGCAGAGGGAGAAAGAGACTCTCCACTGAACAGAAGCCCAACACAGGGCTTGATCCCACGACCCACGAGATCATCACCTGAGCCAAAACCAAGAGTCAGAGGCTCAACTGACTGAGCCACCCAAGCGCCCCCATCATTTTAGAATTTCAAAAAACTAGGGTTCAAAACAGTATGTACTCCAATCCTAGTTAAAAATACACAAATGGGGGTGCCTGGGTGGCTCAGTCATTAAGCATCTGCCTTCGGCTCAGATCATGATCCCAGGGTCCTGGGATCAAGCCCCGCATTGGGCTCCCTGCTCGGTGGGAAGCCCGCTTCTCCCTCTCCCACTCCGCCTGCTTGTGTTCCCTCTCTCTGTCAAATAAATAAATAAAATCTTTAAAAAAAAAAATACACAAATGACTGGAAAGATGTTAAATCTGGATAGTGAGAAAGTGGATGATACCCTTTTTCTGCTTTTCTCTGTTTTTTAAATACTTCAATGAGCATGTATAAGTTTTTTTGTAATAAGAGGAACAATGGGTGCCACTTTCTGTGTATATTTATACTTAATGATCCCTTCTAACTCAACCATTCTGCGATGCTATTTGGGGAAAGCGCTCTTCTTAAAGACTGTATACAGCTTCAGTGCGAAGAACTAGAAATGGTTACATAGAACTCTTGCTCTCACTTCCATCTGTAGAATAAGGCTAAGTCTATCCCTATTACACTGAAAAGGAAAAATGGAGTAAATGACCCCAGCTCAAAAGCTGATCTGTAAGAGATAGGACATGGTAGGAGCTGCATTTTATGCATCCTAAGCCAGTCCAGTTTTCTCTCGGTCCTTTTTTCTAACTGCAAGTCAAATTTATCCTTAGAAGTCTTGAACTAAAAAGTCTCCCTAAGTGGCGCACCTGGATGGCTCAGTCAGTTGAGTGTCCAACTCCTGATTTCAGCTCAGGTCATGATCTCAGGGTGCTGAGATCGAGCCCCACATGGGGCTCCGCGCTCAGGGAGGAGTCTGCTTAAGATTCTCTCCCTCTGCCCCCCGCCCAAATAAATAAATATTTTTAAAAACTACTAAAATGAGGGATAGCCTTACTGATAAAAATTTTCTTTGTATCATATATTTCCCACAGGCGGTACTGCTGGGTCAAAAGGTGACATATTTTTAGGACTCCTGAGGCTCACTGCAGAGAGTTCTGAGGCTGTTGGCAACTTCCAGAAAAGGGTACCACTCATATTCCCAGTAGCAGCGCCCAAGGGTCACTGTTTCTCTGGGCTTTTACAGCACTGCATATTTTTAGATGCAGAAACTGAAGCCCAGAAAGGCAGAATGACCTATCCGAGGCCAGGCAATTACCTTGATAGAAAGGCACTCCAAGATTTTGAGAATCCCCCAATAAAAAGGAAAAGGCATACCTAAAATTAAGAGCAGCTCCTGAGCCCTTCCAAGAGCAAAGACAGGAATGAGACCTCTGCCCCCTCTGTTTACAATGTCATGAACAGTGTTACAGAATCTTGCTTCTCGCTCTTCACGCTTCTCATGGATATGGGTCCCATAAGTAGATTCCTAAATGACATGTTAGAAGTATGAGACCGAGACTGACGCTTGCCAGAGAATACAAAAGTTAAACGTCAATAAAATGCAGCGGCAAAGTGATTCATTTCTCCATTAACATGCCATTTACTTGAACACACTGTTATAATACTAATTGAAAAGAAGAGCAAATAACAACGTTAGAATTCAGATCTGACTAAGCAGTAAAAAATTTTTAGAAAAAGGAATCCGGAAAAAAATTTAAAATGAAGTATCTTCCCTGCTCAAGATAATTCTTTTTATTTTTTTAAACCATTTCGCTTTCCGTGGATGGGAAAAAGGGTATTTCTCCCACCTTTGATAAATCAGAGCTTGTAAAACAGAAATAGATATTGTTTCTTATAGTTCTCTTTAAGAATATCCCTCAAGGGGGTGCCTGGGTGGCTCAGTTGGTTAAGCGACTGCCTTCGGCTCAGGTCATGATCCTGGAGTCCCGGGATCGGGTCCCACATTGGGCTCCCTGCTTGGCGGGGGGTCTGCTTCTCCCTCTGACCCTCTTCCCTCTCATGCTCTCTGTCTCTCATTCTCTCTCTCAAATAAATAAATAAAATCTTAAAAAAGAAAAAAAAAAGAATATCCCTCAAGCCTCACTAGGTGTGGCCCACTGGCCAGCTGCATGGGCATCCCCGGGAGCTTGTTAGACGTGCTGAATCTTAGGCCCCAGCCCAGACCTACTGAATCCAAATCTGTATTTTAACATGACCAGATGATTCATATGCAACATCAAAGTTTGAGAAGTACTGCTCTAAAGTACCAGATATAATGAAAATAACTTTTTTTCCTGAGGGTTAAAAAAAAAAACCCATAAAAATTCCCTTAGATTAAGGTCAATTTATGTGTAGGGTACAATTAACTGAGTGAAAATGAATTCATTTATACATTGCTTAGGGACAGCAATATGCAGGGTCTCTCATACTTGGATGGTTGGGGGATGTTACGGGTGGTGAGGGAGAGACCGACAGTTCTTCAGCCTTGAACTAAATTTACTTGATACTCTTCTATATGCCATAGGCCTAAGAGCTCTCTCTCCTAATCCCTGACCTCACTGTCACCAATACACATTTATTAATTTGTTCCTCATCAACCACTACCCCACCCCTCACCAAAAGCTCTGTACAGTTAAATTGATTTTTATTCTCCTGTGACTTGCAAACTAGTAGGCAGCTAGAACACACACAGAAAGTTAGCGGTTGCTATGACCTGAAAGACAGTAACCATGGCCAAGGCAGTGGGGTCACACCATTTCTATACAACCCTTAAAAGGTTCTATGAATTTGGGGTAATTCCCTTAGATGAAAATACTTAGGAGGTGTCCTATCATCTCTGATTCAAGGCTAGAGTTATCACATAAGAGCAAGAAGGTGGAGCTGCACTAAGAGAAGCAAAATAAAATGAGTTAAAAATACAAGTAGGGGCGCCTGGGTGGTTCAGTCGGTTAAGCATCTGCCTTCGGCTCAGGTCATCACCCCAGGGTCCTGGGATGGAGCCCCGCATCGGGCTCCCTACTCAGCAGGGAGCCTACTGCTCCCCTGCTCTCTCCCCCTCTTTCTGCTTGTGCTTTCTCTCACTCTTGCTGTCTCTCTCAAATAAGTAAGATCTTAAAAAAAATAAATTAAAATAAATTAAAAAAAAAACTAGTACAATTACATCTGATAACATATATTATGAAAATGAGATCATGGTATTTTTTCCACTAGAAAAAAATCCTGCGTACATTACACTAAATTAAAACACACAGCATTAATACTTACAATAATAAGAATATCAGGTTTAATATTAGGAATTTCAGCTGCCATTAAGTGTCTATCTTCTTGTCTTGAGAAATCACCTGTGTACAATAGCTGTGAAAAACATAAAGCCAGAAAGTTAGGATTTTGGAAGGTTTTGTTTTACTAGTGAAGATATTTAGCTCATAAAATCTGAAGGTGAAGTTCAGTAGGAAAAACAGCTTACAAGTGATGAAATTTAGATGCAATACTTATGTCTAATTCAAAGTGTATATCTCAGTTCGGTTATATAAACTGTCCAGTGTTTCAATTATTCACTCTAACTTGGAGGAATGATACGCTCCCAGATGCACCCAGCACAGACAACCTGTATATTAATAAACCTGAGAAGTGCTCTGGACACCTGAGACAAAAAGGGCATGATGAGGAAAGAAATCTACTAAGGTATATGGAAAAACCATCTAAAGTGGAAGACAAAAACATATGAAGGTATGCATCAAATTTCACATGGGAATTCAGATCTGCATTTGTGCTATTTTCTGCTTATTTTTTGTGCCTCTGAGCACATAGTAAGGATAAATGATTTAGCAATATTTAGTACAACTTCATGTGTAAACATTTCAAACCAATGAGCAACTGCTAACAATTCAGGACAGTATTACTCCAGAGCATTGATGCTCAGCTCTGCCTACACATAGGAATCACCTAGAAAACTTAAAAGAGGAAAAAAAAAAAAAAAAAAGCCAAGGCCTGAGGCCTTCCGTCCATCTGAGGCCACACCCTCAGAGTCTGATTCGATGAGTATTTTTAAACAGGGTCCCTAAGTGACTCCAACGTGCAGCAGAGGTAAGAGCTGGTGCTGTCATCCATCTGTGTTTACAAGGATGGCGGCAAAGATCTGTTCTGATGAACCCCGGTCACTCATGCAGCGCCCTGCCCCTTCTAGGGGCTTACAGGTGAATCCCAGAACACCAAGATGACACAAATGCCCAACCACGGTTTAACGTGAAACAGGCACAGCCACAAAGAAAGCTCTGCCCTCATCATTTTTCTAAAGCACCCTGGAAAGGAATCAATCCTAGGTACTGTGAAGGAACGTTAGTCTTTTGAGAAGTTTACTTTACTCTTTCGAATCTTGATACAGGAAGTCTTACCATGGGGGTATGAACTGTGATATTTAAAAGGAAAAAGCATCAACTTAATTTTATCCTACATTTCAGTGTTTAGACACCTCGCAAGTCTTAAGGAATTTCCTTTAGTGTCACTTGGGGGCACAAAGCTCTGCATGGATTTCTCCTGGAGACGAAGCTGCCAGAGCAAGAGTACCTTCACGCCCGCGATCTCAATCATGAACATGGCAGCTCCTAGGACGTGGCCTGCGTGGTAACACCAAAACTTGATTCCTGCAACTTCTTTAACTTCATGGAAGTTGATGGTTTCAATTTTGTCCATGCTCTCTTCCAGATCCGTCTCTGTATACAGCATGTCGTCTGCTGATATATTACTAAATATTTAAAGAGGCCAACACAGAAAATTAAGGGTAAGGTTTTTTAAAACTCTCTGAACTCAGAGACCATGAACAAAATAGCCGCAAAGTTCTTCCACTGTATGGATTATGCTACTTAGAATCTCTTGGACATTTTGTGTATTTTTTTTACTTGGTAATTATAGTAATAAAAACGTTTTATGTGTACAGCTACAAAGCATGATTTTAAGCAAAGTACATAATAAATTACAGCATAGTACTCTTATGATAGTATTTCTCAATGTTTTTTCCCCCAACACTCCTGAGAGATAAACTCACTCATATACACACACACACTGAACCACAACAGAGAGTTTCACATCAGGATGTGAAAAGATTTCTCTACAAAGTGCAGTGTAAGTTTTCTCCTGAAAATTATGCTAATGTACTTCCCAAAAAGCGTAAGGGAGTGATGGTTAAGGCCACAGACTCTGGTGCCAGACTGCTTGGGTCCAAATCCCAGCTTTGTCTCTTACCAGGACCATCACAGGCGAATCACCTAACCTGTGTGTGTCTCAGTTTCATCACCTGTAAAATGGGATTCATAACAGAACCTACATCATGAAGTCGAGAGGAAGATGAGTTAATATATGTTGAGAAGTAAGGACTGTGTCTGCACATGGTTAGCATTATTTAAGTGGTAAGCAGTATAATTACTAAGGGTAACTCTTCCATTCTTTTATATTTACACATGAAGAATAACAAATTGCCTCTTAGCTACTTTTGGAATACACAAATTAAACAGTAAACTTTGGAAGACTAATAATTCATGCTGTAGGTATCACAAAAATGCTTCTAACTTTTCTGATTATCCTCTTACAACTGGAAAAAAACATCCTCAGGAAACTTTTTCATTTAAGACAGTAATTTGCTTTGATCAAATAATCTAAAATACAATTTCAATATATATCACTGTATCATGTACTTGATCTTAAATTCTAATAAAATCATAAAATCCTGTTTATAAAATATTGTTAGCATACCTTATAATTCACCTAAATTACAAAGATTTAGGGATGTAAAAACTTCATAAAGACTTTATGGTCAGGAAGGTGCTGGGTACACAATGGGTATTTGAAGAGTTGATACTGAATGACAAATTAATGACATCCTTGTGAATAAAAACAGTGTCTCACTTCCAAACACAAAATGGTCCATATCTTGAACTATATGTATTCTGTAGAAGCAAATTCCTGTACAAATCTAACAGAGCAATTTACCTGACTTTGACATAATCTGAAAGAAGCCATCTATAAATAGCTTTTGTAGCATGAGTCATAAATGTTCTTCCTTTGAAACTTGTCTTCTGTAGAAACCAGGGCAAAGCTCCACAGTGATCCAAATGGAAACTTAAAAAGAAACAAAAAGATTGTCAATTTTTAAAATACTATTCAGCATAAACTATATGAAATGAAACTGTTGCTCACTGTGCAGAAAAGTTCTATGTAACAGGTGCATATGGATACTTTCAGAGCACCCAGGGTAGGTTATGTGCAGAGGGAAGGAATAGAACATCCAGTTCTGTAGACCTGGAGGCAGGGTGATCCCAAGACCTAGATCACCACCCCAGCTGAAACTGAGAGTCAGAAGCTCAACCGACTATTCTTTTGGTTTCTGTTTCATTGATTTCTGCTCTAATCTTTATTAATTTTCTTCTCCTGCTAGGTTTAGGCTTTATTTGCTGTCCTTTCTCCAACTCCTTTAGATGTATGGTTAGCTTGTGTATTTGACACCTTTCTTGTTTCTTGAGAAAGGCTTGTAGTGCTATCTATTTCCCTCTTAGGACTGCTTTTGCTGCATCCCAAAGGTTTTGAATTTCATCTGTTTCCGTGAACTTTTAAAAAATTCTTCTTTAATTTTCTGGTTGATCCATTCATTCTTTAGTAGGATGCTCTTTAGTCTCCATGTATTTGAGCTCTTTCCAAATTTCCTCTTGTGATTGGGTTCCAGTTTCAAAGCACTGTGGTCTGAAAACATTCAAGGAATGATTCCAATCTTTTGATACTGGTTGAGACCTGATTTGTGACCCAGTATGTGATCTGTTCTGGAGAATGTTCCCTGTGCACTCGAGAAGAATGTGTATTCTGTTGCTTTAGGATGGAATGCTCTGAATATATCTGTGAAGTCCATCTGGTCCAGTGTGTCATTCAAAGCCCTTGTTTCCTTGTTAATCTTCTGCTTAGATGATCTGTCCATTGCAGTGAGTGGGGTGCTAACGTCCCCTATTATTGTATTACTATCAATGTGTTTCTTTAATTTTGTTATTAATTGGTTTAAATAATTGACTGCTCCCATGTTAGGGGCATAAATATTTACAATTGTTAGATCTTCTTGTTGGATAGACCCTTTAATTATGAATGTCCTTTCTCATCTCTTATTACAGTCTTTGGTTTAAAATCTAATTTGTCTTAAATAAGGATTGCCACTCCAGCTTAGAAGAGATCAACAAAACTAGGAGCTGGTTCTTTGAAAGAATTAATAAGATCGATAAACCACTGGCCAGACTTACCAAAAAGAAAAGAGAAAGGACCCAAATAAATAAAATCATGAATGAAAGAGGAGAGATTACAACCAACACCGAAGGGGCGCCTGGGTGGCTCAGTCGGTTAAGCGGCTGCCTTCGGCTCAGGTCATGATCCCTGGGTCCTGGGATCGAGCCCCACGTCCAGCGCCCTGCTCAGTGGAGAGCCTGCTTCTCCCTCTCTCTCTGCCTGCCTCTCTGCCTACTTGTGCTTTCTCTCTGTGTGTCAAATAATAAAAAATCTTTAAAAAAAAACAACCAACACCGAAGAAATACAAACAATAATAAGAACATATTATGAGCAACTAACTATATGCCAACAAATTAGGCAATCTGGAGGAAATGGATGCATTCCTAGAAACGTACAGACTACCAAAACTGAAACAGAAAGAAATAGAAAACCTGAACAGACCCATAACCAGCAAGGAAATTGAAGCAGTAATCAAAAATCTCCTAACAAACAAGAGTCCAGGGCTAGGTGGCTTCCCAGGGGAATTCAGGGGAATTCTACCAAACATTTAAAGAAGAATTAACACCTATTCTTTTGAAGCTGTTTCAAAAAATTGAAATGGAAGGAAAACTTTCAAACTCTTTTTTATGAGGCCAGCATTACCTTGATCACCAAACCAGACAAAGACCCCACCAAAAAGAATTACAGACCAATATCCCTGATGAACATGGATGCAAAAATTCTCACCAATATACTAGCCAATAGGATCCAACAGTACATTAAAAGGATTATTCACCATGACCAAGTGGGATTTATTCCTGGGCTGCAAGGTTGGTTCAACATCGGCAAATCAATCAATGTGATACAATACATTAATAAAAAAAAAGTACAAGAATCATATGATCCCCTCAATATATGCAGAAAAAGCATTTGACAAAGTACAGCATTCTTTCTTGATTAAAACTCTTCACAGTGTAGGGATAGAGGGGTACATACCTCAATTTCATAAAAGCCATCTATAAAGAGACCACAGCAAATATCATTCTCAATGGGGAAAAACTGAGAGCTTGTGCCCTAAGGTCAGGAACACAGCAGGGATGCCCACTCTCACCACTGTTGTTCAACATAGTACTAGAAGTCCTAGCCTCAGCAATCAGACAACAAAAAGAAATAAACTAGCATCTAATCGGCAAAAAAAAAGTCAAAACTCTCATGCTAAGCAGATGACATGACACTCTATGTGGAAAACCCAAAAGACCCCACCCCAAAATTGCCAGAACTCATACCGGAATTCAGCAACGTGGCAGAATATAAAATCAATCACAGAAAGCAGCTGCATTTCTATACACTAACAATGAGACAGAAGAAAGAGAAATTAAGGAGTCGATCCCATTTACAGTTGCACCCAAAACCATAAGATGCCTAGGAATAAACCTAACCAAAGAGGCAAAGGATCTATACTCAGAAAACTATATAACACTCATGAAAGAAATTGAGGAAGACACAAAGAAATGGAAAAACATTTCATGCTCATGGACTGGAAGAACAAACATTATTACAATGTCTATGCTACCTAGAGCAATCTACATATTCAATGCAATCCTTATCAAAATACCTTCAACTTTTTTCACAGAGCTGGAGCAAATAATCCCAAAATTTGTATGGAACCAGAAAAGACCTCGAATAGCCAAAGGAATGTTGAAAAAAAAAAACAAACAAAAAAACCAAAGTTGGTGGCATCACAATTCCAGACTTCAAGCTGTATTACAAAGCTGTCATCAAGACAGTATGGTACTGACACAAAAACAGACACAAAGATCAGTGGAACAGAATAGAGAACCCAGAAATGAACCCTCAACTGTACTGTCAACTAATCTTTGACAAAGCAAGAAAGAATATGCAATGGAAAAAAGACAGTCTCTTCAACAAATGGTGTTGGGAAAATTGGACTACCACATGCAGAAGAATGAAACTGGACCATTTCCTCACACCATACACAAAAACAGACTCAAAATGGATGAAAAACCTAAATGTGAAATAGGAAGCCAACCAAAATCCTACAGAACAGAGGCAGCAACCTCTTCGAAGGCGGCCGCAGCAACTTCTTACTAGACACGAAAATGAACTACTGGAACTTCATCAAGATAAAAAGCTTTTGCACAACAAAGGAAAACAGGACAAAACCAAAAGACAACTGACAGAATGCGAGAAGAGGGGCGCCCGGGTGGCTCAGTCGTTAGGCGTCTGCCTTCGGCCCGGGTCATGATCCCGGGGTCCTGGGATCGAGCCCCACATGGGGCTCCCTGCTCAGTGGGAAGCCTGCTTCTCCCTCTCACCCACTTGTGTTCCCTCTCTCGCTGTGTTTCTGTCAAATAAAATATTTAAAAAAAAAAAGAATGCGAGAAGATATTTGCAAATGTCTTATCAGATAAAGGACTAGAATCCAAAATCTATAAAGAACTTACCAAACTCATTACCCAAATTGCAATAATCCAATCAAGAAATGGGCAGAAGACATGAACAGACATTTCTCCAAAGAAGACATACAAATGGCCAACAGACACATGAATAAACGCTCAACATCACTTGGCATCAGGGAGTGATCAAAAACCACAATGAGATACCACCTCACCCCAGTCAGAATGGCTAATATTAACAAGTCAGGAAACGACAGGTGTTGGTGAGGATGTGGAGAAAGCGGAACCCTCCTACACTGTTGGTGGGAATGCAAGCTGGTGCAGCCACTCTGGAAAACAGTATGAAGGTTCCTCAAAAAGTTGAAAATAGAGCTATCCTATGACCCAGCAATTGCACTACTAGGGATTTACCCCAAAGATACAAATGTAGGGATCCGAAGGGGCACCTACACCCCAATGTTTATAGCAGCAATGTCCACAATAGCCAAACTGTGGAAAGAACCCAGATGTCCATCAACAGATGAATAGATAAAAAAGATGTGGTATAATATATACAATGGAATACTACTCAGCCATCAAAAAATGAAATCTTGCCATTTATAATGACGTGGATGGAAATAGAGGGTATTATGCTAAGCGAAATAAGTCAATCAGAGAAAGATAATTATCATATGATCTTACTCATATGTGGAATTTAAGAAACAAAACAGAGGAGCATAGGGGAAGAGAGGTAAAAAATAAAACAAGACGAAATCAGAGTGGGAGACAAACCTAAGAAACTCTTATCATAGGAAACAAACAGGGTTGCTGGAGGGATGGGGTAATTGGGTGATGGACATTAAGGAGGGCACGTGATATAATGAGCACTGGGTGTTATGTAAGACTGATGAATCACTGACCTCTATCTCTGAAACTAATAATATATGTTAATTAATTGAATTTAAATAAAAAAATTTTTAAAAAGCTCTATTGATATGAATAATATTGAAGAAATAGGTACTGGTTCATCTGACATTGTAATATCTTCACGGATATATGTTAAGATTTTATGAGGAAGATGAATTCCATTTAATTGGAAATTGCTATTATTTCAAAATAATGCAATGCAATACTCTTCAATTTTAGTAACTGTTTTAACACAGTTCTTTAACATAGTTTTTAACACAGTTCTTGAAATATGAAAGAAATAGATAACAGTGTGTAATACTATCTTTTTACAATAAAGCCTTAGCAAGTGTCCACCCACGAGGACACAGTTTTTCAAACTGAGGAAAATGTTGCAATGAAAGAATATGTTGTAAGAAAAAATAAACAAACAAATACACTAAAGCCTTACCTTTGGGAAATAAATGCTGGAAAATGGCCCAATTAAAAAAAAAAAAAAAAAAAGCAGCAGCAGCTCAACCAACTGAGCCACCTCGGTGCCCCTAAAATTCTTTTTTTCTTTTTTAAATATTTTATTTATTTATTTGACAGAGAGAGACACAGCATGAGAGGGAACACAAGCAGGGGGAGCGGGAGAGGGAGAAGCAGGCTTCCCGCCGAGCAGGGAGCCTGACGCGGGACTCAATCCCAGGACCCTGGGATCATGACCTGAGCCGAAGGCAGATGTTTAACGACTGAGCCACGCAGGCGCCCCCCTAAAATTCTTTTTATTAAGCATCCGACTCTTGGTTTTGGCTCAGGTCATGATCTCAGGGTCCTGGGATCGGCCCGGCAACATTGGGCTCTGTGCTCTGTGGGGGAGTCTATCGGAGATTCTCTCTCCCTCAGCCCCACCCCTACGCCCCCACTCTCGTGCGCGCTCTCTCTAAATAAATAAATCTTTAAAAAAGATTTTTTTTATTAAGTAAACTCTACCATCAACGTAGGACTCAAACTTACGACCCCGAGATCAACAGTTACATGCTCTGCTGACTGAGCCAGCCAGGTGTCCCAGATATTCTTTTAAAACACCAGAATCTTAAAATCTGATAATGATCTTTATAGTAAAAGTTCTTGAAAAACTGTGTCGTTAATAAAAAAAATAACTTACTGACTAATTAACAGGAGATCAATCTCAGCTGGGTCAATTAAATCAATATAAGGAAGAGCATCCATTCCTTCTAGGCCAGGGTGGATCCCACAGTCCAACTGAAAGAGACAGAAAAAAGGATCACAATCTCCTACACTTTTTATTTTTTTAAGATTTTATTTATTTATTTAATTGACAGAGAGAGAGAGAGACAGTGAGAGAGGGAACACAGGCAGGGGGAGTGGGAGGGAGAGAAGCAGGCTTCTGGCCGAGCAGGGAGCCCAATGCAGGGCTCGATCTCAGAACCCTGGGATCATGACCTGAACCGAAGGCGGATGCTTTAACAACTGAGCCACCCAGGTGCTTCCCTCCTACACATTTTATTAACACTTACTTAATAGACAATATTTATAACAAATACATCACACCCATAATCAAGATGGACTGTATACACCAACATCTGCAATGCAATTCTTATTAAACATTTCAAATATGCCATTAACAATTCTCACTTCCCAAAACAAATATAAAATAAAGCTCACATTTAAGCCACAGGATGCAAGATAAAAAACACCTTTTCAGCTAGTTTCTGTGGTCACTCTAACAATGGGTGAACTCTTTTTCAAAAACTTTGATATCGGAAGATGGTGGGCATTTTAGTTTATAGATTTCACTACTCCCGGATCTGGCTATACTGAGAAGAGAGTAATCAGAAGTGGGAAACTTACCAGAATAGGGCAACTGAAGTATTTTAAGGCGTTGGGGAAGGAATTCTTAAAGTCAGCCATGAGTTACCTATTCATTTTGGGGGCATTACTAGCACATTAATACAATAAATGACTAAAATATCTTACACCTGCCTGTTCTTGAATGATTGGGAGAAGTAGAACCACAGGAACATGATGAGCCACAGAAGTGCCTTTCTAGTGAGGACTATGTAAATCATCTCTCCTAACCTCTCTTCCAGGTAAGGAAATGGGCTTAGAGGAACTCCAGCCTGCCCTGCCCAAGGTCAGGGGCCCTGATGCAAACTTAGGTATCTAAGCTGCTGAACCAGGGCTCTATCAGCCCAGGCTGCATGGGGGTGGCTGGAACTCTGCCTGGGTTCGGGCACTCAGTTCCTTGGCTCTCTTCCAACAGGGAGTGGTGGCGGTGGGGGGGGGGGGGGTGGGGCAGTGAGGTTGGCTTGACCCTCCAAGAGTGGAAGAGGGATCTTGAAGAAGCAATAGCTCAGGAGAGCTGGTTGACAATTTTACAATCTTAGAATACATCTTCTCAGTTTAATGTTGTGTCAAATTACTAAGTCGAAGTGTATTCAGTTATTCACATTAATCTTACACAGCACAGACATATACCAACTATGACATTTTTCTGGGAGCTAAACAGAACTACAGTCCTAGAAAAGATCTAACCCCCAACGCAGACAGAGCTGTACTATTATCCAGACTACAAAATAATTACCATTATTTTTCTTCCTTTGAACTCCAGGATAATACATGATCTTCCTACTTCTTGCCCAGCTCCACTGCAAACATTGAAGGGGAAAAGAAAAGATGATTAAAAACAATCAAAATCAAGCCCAATAAATCCAAATATTTTTACAACTTAAATTATGCCCCATTTGATGATAGCACTTATCTGAGGCAGGTAAGAGTTCGAGAAACTTACAAAGATAGGGAAGAAGAGTGTCTACGTGGGAAAAGATGGAAAGTGACCCTTGGGAGTCGAGGGATTTTGCAGCTGCTAAGATATGGGAGGGGATGGTACAGATACAAGAAGCCCAAGGTTAAATTCAATCTTCTGAAGGTTAGGGTTAAATCATGATGTAACAGAAATCTCAGTTACACACATTATGGGCTCACACTTCTAGGATCAGCACTTAAGTGAAACTCATAGGCACTTCAAAGTTCTTTCATTGCCTTTCCGAGCACAATATGTATTTACATTTTACATTATAGCTTAAATTTAAATAGACTAATTTTATTCATAGCCGTGCACTCAGGGCCTCTGCCCTCTAACTTGTTGTTTCAGGATACTGGATGCCAAGTACTTCAACAATTTTCCTTTCTTCTTAAATGAATACAACAGCCTTAATTTCCAATTATCACAAGATGCACTTGAAGCTAAACCTCACCTGTTTTCCCAGTCCCTCACCTTCTCTGATGTCTTTTCCCACCCATGCTAGGTAACATTTCACTCAATTCAACACCAAGCACCGTACTGTCAGTGCCTAGCATATGGAAATGCCTAGTACCTGGGCCATGATCTCAAGGAACTCAGTCCACTTACTAGGAGACACACACGAGATGGTTCTACCCCCAAATGGAGATCCTAGTGCAGAGTATGATGTTGATAAATTCAAACAACCATGGTGCTGCCATGAATTCCTGGCCTCCCCTTTCACTGGCCCACGAAGCAACCCCTTAAGTGTCCCTAGCTCAGTTTTCTCTCAGAATTTCCACAGTAACTATTTCAAACTTCATCCCCATTTTCCATTCTATCTTCCTCTTCACTCGAGCCGAGGGCCTTCTGTGCATCAAAAAATATACAGCTCATGTTTGCCAGTTTCCTCAACTTCACTTACCAACCCACCAACATCGTGTATCCCTCCATTTTTCCTGTAGCAATAAAACAGAGCTCTTTCTGTCCGAGGCCCATCTTGTCACCACGGTTCTCCACTCTGCACACTCCATCCTCCTGAAGACCTGGACACCGCTGCCTCACTGACATTGCCCTTCCCAGCTACTTTAGCAATACAACTGAGACGTGCTACAGCGTTCTCACCTGAAAATTAAAACCCCTCCATTCTAATTTCCTTTATTTCCATTATTCCTTTCCCCAGCCGCCTCCTAAGAGCTGTGCTCACTCCCTGCTGGTCCCTCACCTCCTCCCACTCAATTCACTGCAAGCCGGCTTTTGCCAACCACTCTTCTGGAACCATGCTTACAACGTGGCTCTTCGTTGCTAAGTGCAAATAGCCTTTCCCGCCCTTCTCTTGTTCTCTCCGCAGCCCGTCATGTCTCCCTGGTTTTCCTCTGGCATTTCCTTCACACTCACGCCTCTGCTCACACCTCAAATATTGGTATTGCAAGGGGCTCTCCTTGGCCCACTTCTCAGGCTTTGTGATCTTCACTCTCACATTTTTGACATGCTGATGACTTCCAAGCCTGTATCTGTAGCCCAGATCGTTCTTCTCAATTCCAGGCCTCTAAAAGATACCTGGCCTTTAGGTCTTTCTCCTGGGCTACCACACAGGTACTTTATATTCAAATATGCCAAACTAGTTTTCACCTCAAGTCCTTTGAACTTGCTTTTTTCCTGGAATATCCCTCAGCTATTGACATGACTGGCTCCTTTGTATGTATTTTGTAACATTTGGGTCTCAGTCCAAATGTCACCTTCTGAGGCCTCCTCTTGACTACCTTCTCGTTTGCCCTTCACACGACTCTATCATAATTACATGAAGTTACTCTATTTATGGTTTGTTCCTCACTATGAAAATGAAAGCACTGTACAAGCAGAGACATTGTCTATTTTGATCACTACGATTCAGCTGCAGTACCCGATATGCAAGAAATCTCAAGAAATACTTACTAAATGACTAAAAACTCCCAAATTACAAACCTTGGAAACATTATGCTAAGTGAAAGAAGCTGAAGCCAGTCATAAAAGGTTACATATTATATGATCTCATTTAAGGAAAATGTCCAGAATAGGCAAATCTGTAGAGAAGGAAAGTAGATTAGTGGTGGCCAGGGGCTGGGGAAGTTGGGGGGATATGGGAGTGACTGCTAATGGGTTCAGGCTTTCTTTCTGGAATGACAAACATGTTTTGGAATTAGATAGTGGTGATGGTTGGATAAGTCAGTGAATATACTAGAAATCACTGAACTGTACACTTTTAATGAGTTGTATGGTACGTAAATTATATTTCAGTAAAGCTGTTATAAAACAACAGAACTCCCAAATTTCTTCCAGACCTGCCCCAGCTCCCGTACTCCTCGAGTGAATAACACAACCTCTTACCAGTTGCTCAACCTAGGAACCCAAGACATCCTAACACTCCTCTCCACAACTACCCCTTCCAATACATCTGATGAGCTACAAAACTAAAGATTTCACTTCCTTACTCTCTGAAACCGACTTCTTTCCACCTCACTGATGTTCATTTCATTCATTCCAAGCTCTCACTGCTTTTCACCAGGATTATTTCAATTACATCCTCCTGGATTCCCACCACTGAACCCACTCTTATTCATCTGCAACAGCTGATATGAGTGATCTTCCTAAACACAGTTCCCACTATATCCCATCAATGCTTAAACCCTTCGCTGGCTCCCCAGAACTGACATGATAAACGCTCAAACTCCTTAGTATGTATACAAGCTGGTCCCTGACAGGCTTTCCCACCTCATCTGCTAATCTTTCAGCCACAGACATGAGGAAACTGGCCACAAACTGTGACCATTCTCATTTTCACATGTGCCACTTCCCCTGCCTGGAACATCCTTGCCCTGCCCTTGACCTGTCTTTAATTCCTGCTTATTCTTTAAGGCTCAGGTCATGCTCCGTATTTTCCAGGATGCAGGAACTAGCCTTCTCTTCTCAACTTGTTAGAAATCCCTTTTCCGTAACTGTCCCAGAACTCAGTGCATGCCAATCTGTATGTGCACTCCTAATATACCATTTACTGAGCTCCTACTATGATCCTCACAATAAGTGTGGCCATATTATTTTCACATGAAGAAATGGGTTCAGAGAAGTTGTTGTCCTAGCAAGTGACAAAGAAGGGACTGAATTCCACGTCTGACCCCAAAGTAAGTATCTCCTATTAGTTCCAACTGTCTCTCCAGAACTTTTCACTTTGCACTGCAATTCCTTCTGAAAGGGTGAATTCAGTTAACTTGGCACTGTCCTATTTGCATCTCCAATGCCTAGTGTGGCGCTGGACACTTGCTCAGTGTGTGCTGAACACAGGAAGAGAGGGTAAGTGTGAACGAAGCAGTGGGAAATTTGTGTTATGTTCCCAGTAGGTGCTCAACTAGTCCTTACTGAGTGGATGTGTAGATACTGTCCACCTTTTGAAAACGCACAAGTGAATGAGGTGCTAACTTATATCTAAATATGTTTGTGAATTCAAATTGCTAATCTACAGCAAAGGGTTCTCCACAATGGTTTCCCCCTCTAAGCCTCATTCCAGATCTGTAAAGTGTTTCTCTGGCAGAAGGCCATCTCCACCAAAAGACGAACCTTCGCATGGACAATCAAGGACAATTTTGTCCTTAACATCTCTGCTCTTTCCCCTCTCCTCCTACCTTTCTTAATCTGCTAGGGTCTGAAGTCAGAACGTCAAAACTCATAGCTAATCGATTCCCTCTTTCACATCTTGGCAAAAGTGGAAATAATAAACAGATTTAGTTCTTCTTCCCACCGCCATAGCCTCATCCAGGTCCTCCTCTCATCCTGCCGCCATCAGCATCAACCGCTTCCCCCACGGCTTGCCACTCTTTAGCGCCCAGCGGCCCAAAGACATTTTCCGCCGCCCCCAACAACATCCTCTCCCGTGAGATTGAAGAAAACAGCCAAGTCCCATTCAACCTAGCAGGCCCGTTCCGATCCACGGGTCTCCAAACCCCTTCAGCCTGAGAGGCCTGGCCGGCCCCTGCGGACCAAGGGGCCGGCTCCCGAGGCCTGCCGGCGAGGGGGGCGACCTAGGAGGCCAACCATCCGGTCACCCCGCCTCGCCTCGCACAGCCCGTGGCTTCGTGCCCTCCCTCGCTGGGCCCTTACAGGGGTCGGATCAGCAGCTGGTCACTTTCCTCAGCAGGAATCGCAGACATCTCGGAAGTCTGAAGGCGAAGCGCGGGAAAGGAACAGGTCGCGGGAGTCTTCCTAAATGGAAAACAGAGCCACGGGGAACCAATGGTAGGTGGAAAAACCCCATCCACCAAAAGCACTTCCGGCACTCCGGCGCCCGCGACACTAGGCCCCTCCCCTCAACTTCCGGTCGCACACGCTCGGGCGCGAGATTCCTCCCCGAGAGGAGTCCGGAAATCTGGTACGGGGTCAGGCTGCGCCTGCGCGATGTCTCGGAGGCGGGGCTCGGCGGGCGGGGCCGGGGGCACCGGAGAAGCTGGCGCTGGAATTAGAACTGGAGTGGCTGCCCCGGCGTCTGTTCCCGGGGCGGTGGGTGTCTGACCCCGATCACGGGCGGCCCCGGCGGCGGGCCACCGGCTGTGAGGTGAGAGCTGGGCCCTCGCCGGACCCGGGCTGAGCCTGGCAGGGAACGCGGGCCCCGAAGGCGGCGCCGGCGGAGAGGCCCGCTGTGGGGCGGATGGGTGGGGCCGCTGGGGCCGCGGTCTCCCCGGGGACCCGCCTTCCCGGGGTCCGGGACCCAGGCCCCGAGGCGGCTAGGGGCGGGCGGCGGGAGCTGAGGAGCGGGCCCGGGCCTGCAGGAGGATGCAGTGCCCCCGGTGCCCGGTTCCTGTTTGCGGTGGGACTGCAGCTCCTGTGACGACAGGTGTCGTGTGTGGATCGGTCCCGTCGGATTCGGAGGCGGGAGTGGGAGCTTCCGCGGGGCTGTTTCCTGAGTCAAGCTCTGCTCTGTGGGGCGTGAGGAGCACTGCCTTTTTGTGCCGGCTCCTACTGGTTTCTGCACCGCTCCACCACCCGCCCCCCCCATCCCTCACTGAGAAAGGCCCGGGTGGAGTGTGTCTTGTTTGCTGTCACCCTGTGCACCTGCACGTGGCAGGCACAACAGAACGGTGCGGAATGCATGGGAAGCAGGGTGGGGTCGAGAAGGAGCTTTGGCGTCGGTCTGTCTAGGTTCCGAACTTGGCCCCACCCATGATTAGCCTGGCGACCTTGGCCGAGTCCCTTGGCGTTTAGGCTTCTTCATTTGAAAGGGGCTGTGCCCCCGCAGCCTTGCTGGTCCTTAGCGGTGTATGTAGCACCTAGCCCTGGGCAGCACCTGGTAGGTGTTCAGGACACGAGGTTATTTGGGTGTCATCTTCCCAGCAGGTTCTTCAGTTCATTAAGCATGTCCTCTGCCAGTCTGTGCCAAGCACTGGGTACACGGATGAATTATCTCACCCCCATCTTTGAGGAGCTCACAGTGAGATAGTTCTAAGTAAGACAGTTCTAAGTAGGCAACAGCAGGCTAAGGCTGGGATTAGGGTGCATGCTCAAGCTGTGGAGTACCAGTCCTTTAGCCCAACCTGGAGGTCCAACGGAAGCTTTCTGTTTTAGTAAAGAAGCAGCCTGAACTGGGTCTTGAAAGGTGAGTAAAGTTAGCTGAATGAATAAAAGGTGGAAGGGCATTGCAGGCAGACAGAATTATAGGAGCAAAGCATAGAAACAGCAGAGTGCATGCGGAGAACCTGAAGAAGCTTTGCATTCCTTAGAGAATAAGGTATGAAGCTGGTTGTGGAAGATGAGACTGGAGAGGTAGATAGGAGCCCTGCCATGCAGGACCTTGCATGTCCTGGCAGAGAGCTTTGACTTCAGTCTCTAACTTTGGTGAGCCCGTGAAAGATTTTAATCACGTTAATGGCATCAGATTTGAGTTTTAAAGAAATCATTTTAGCTGGAGCTTGGTGGTAGATTTAAAGCGGCAGGGAGTCCCGTTGGGACATGAATTCCTTAAATGGCCTGCCAAACTGTGTATCTGTGCATTGTTTTGGGTTGAGGATCCATCCACACTGATGGATCAGCTGATGAAAAAGTATTTATATACAGCAACGGTCTAGTGATGGCATGGGCCTGTTAGAGGTGTGGATGAGCAAACTGTTCAGGGGGTAGATTCAGTGGATCTTAGTATTTTATTCGATGTAGGGCCTGGAGGACTTTGTGCAGTTGGTGATTTCCTGGTTTCTACCAGAAATAACAGAATTTACTGAAAGGGAGAGGAGAGAGGTGGAGCAGATATGGAAGGGAAGACAAAGGGTTTCCTTCAGGCATTTTTGCATTTGACAAGTTTGGAACATCCAAGTGACAATCAGTATTTCTGGTCTCATTTTCATGCATGAATAATTTAGAGACAAGAATGATTTGCTTAAGAACATGCATCAAAATAGCAGCAGATCTCAAAGACTTTAATAAAATGCCTTTCCCTCCCTTAGCTCCTAGATTGGTGACGGAAAGTCTTTAGGAGTTGGAAAGGCATGATAATACCAATGGGGTGATTTTCAAAGCATTCTAGTATTCCAGGGATTTGAAGGGATGCTTCAGGATTTCACTAGCAATAGAATCAAATTTTATTTTAAAATCATATTTAAAATTGTTACCTATATTGAAACGTGTGTGTGTGTGTATATATACACTCCCTTTCAGTAAATTCTCGCTCTCTCTCTATATATATATATTTAAAATATAATGTCCTTAAATATGCTACACACCAATATTTTGACTAATCAGAGATCGCTAACATGGCACTTTATGCTGCTTAGGTTAACCCAGTTTGTGTAGACCTGGGAATAAGGCTCTCTTGCCATCTCGTCCTGACTGAAAAGCATCGCTTGAATGCTAGGTGATCAATGGCAGCAAACGATCCCCAGTATAGCCTGATAATTCATCTCCCTCTTTTTACTTGTATCCTCTGCAGCTAGTCCTCTACCTGTAGCCCATCATCTTTCCAAAACAGAAGTCTCATCCTATCACTTGACTGCTTTTTAATAGCCCCTCAAGTCTTTCTGTTAAACCCAAAATAAACCCCAGACTTTTGTTGTGGTTTGCAACAGAATAAGGTATGAAGCTGGTTGTGGAAGATGAGACTGGAGAGGTAGATAGGAGCCCTGCCATGCAGGACCTTGCATGTCCTGGCAGAGAGCTTTGACTTCAGTCTCTAACTTTGGTGAGCCTGTGAAAGATTTTAAGCACGTTAATGGCATCAGATTTGAGTTTTACCTTATTCTCTAAGGAGTAATACCTTATTCTCTAAGGAATGCAAAGATCCTGTGGATCTTTCCCTCCTGTGGATCTATCCCTCTCCCTCCTTCCTGCTTGGGTGAAAGCCACATTGGCCTCTCGCTATTCCTTACAGCTGGGGTGTGCCCTCAGGACCTTTGCACTTGCCCAACTCTCTGCCAGAATGCTCTTCCTCTGCACTTACATGGCCGCCGTCCCTTCCTTCTTCAGGTCTCCTTACTGTTCATTTCCTCAGAGCATCTTTTTCTGTCTAAAATGCTCACCCTTCCTTCCATCAGTTGTAAATCCTGAACTTGCTTTTGTTTCCCTCATTATCAGTTGTTTCTAACAATGTATTTGGTTTTCTTGTCGGTCTGTCTCATCCCTCTGAGAATGGGCTCCTTGAGGTCAGGTCAGGGGCATTATCTGTCTCATTCACTGATATATCCCCAGCACCTAAAAGGTGCTCACTGGTTACTCAGGAATGAGTGAACAAATCAGATTTTCTTGCTACTTCACAAATCAAGCAAAAACATAGAAATAAGTTGTATGATGGGGCTAATGAAAAAGCTTGGGCTTGAGGGTCAGTCTTGGGCAAGTGGCCTAAGGTCAGACGCTGGTGAGTGGACTGAGAATGGGGTCTCCAAATAGAGTGGGAGAAACTTCTCATAGGACATTCAGTGACCTCCCCTTGATTGACTCATTCTTTTTCCTTCATCAGGTACCTCATTTTTCTGAAAAGAATTGACCATGTCAGAATGAGAGGAAGCTCTCTGTGCACACTGTCGTCTATGGGACCTTTGAAGACAATACAGTAGTATTCCTTTTACCGTAAGCAGATTCCCTTGTTCCCTCTGTAGGATCCAATCTTTGGTAAAAATTTGTTGTTATCTTACTCATGAAGCCTCCTGAAAGATGGGTCACAGTTCCCTCATCTATAAAATGCAGATTATAACCTACCTTCTGTAAGCCCTCTGAGGCTGGGGGCCTGGACCCCCCAGCATAATATGCAGCACAGACGAGGGATACCTTTAAAAAACATCCGGGGCAATTGAATGTGTCACCAGGTTGTTGTGAGGATAAAAGTGACACGATGTCTTTGGAAGTATTTGAACTATAAACTGTTATGCAGGTTAGTTAATAATTTTTCAAGTATAATAGTAGATGTGCTCCTATGAAATGGGCAAGGATAAATTTTGTTTCCCAGGCATTAATTATTACTTTAAAAAAGATGCATGGAAGACTGACTGTGGAAAACTTCAGGTCACCTCCTTCCCTGGCCTTACAGAGCGAGGAGGGGAGGGCTGGCGCCTGGGAATGTTTTTGTGTCCACTTTTACTTAAAGGTAGCTCAAGACATTGAGAAAAATGCCCATTTCTGAGAGGTAGTTATGTCTTCTGTTCTAAGCCCTACCATTTACAGAATGTCAGCCCAAGATAGCAACGGAATCTCAGGATCTTGGTTGGTAAACTAGTATGTCACCTATTTTACTACTGTCTTGAATTGATTAAAGAGAAGTGAGGCACTTGAGTATTTTGAGAAGTAGATGATGTGTGTCTGTTACTTCTCAGAACAATGCTTTTCACACCCCCAGGTATGATGGAAGGTTTCTGTCCTTTTGGTTCATTAGGTTATTTTTTTCAAATTTAAAAGGAAAGAAAGAATGAAGCAATAGTATCCAAATTTGGTGGCCAAAGGAAAAGATTTCGGTTTCCAGTAGGAGGACTGCACCGCGGACAGGGAAGGAATTGATGATTTTTATTCCTGTTGTGCATAAAGTGATTTCAAGGTGGTTTTCTTGCTCTAACTAACCACCAGTTGTTCTCCTAGGGGAGCTCCTTTGGATCAAGCTATGGTGAAAAATGTTCCGGAAAGGCAAAAAGCGACACAGTAGCAGCAGTTCCCAAAGTAGTGAAATCAGTACGAAGAGCAAGGTAGGGGGGCTGGGAATAGGCCCAGAATGGCAAAGCAGTGAGCATTTTGTTTCTCCTGATCCCGCACAGAGCCTCCTAGCCACAGCGCAGCTGCTGGTAGTCCTCAAACTAGGTGTGTTTTGACATTTATTTTTGGCACTAGAGACCCATCCTGTGCTTGATTTAATTTTCTGTTGTTCTGGAGAGTTCCTGCGATGATTCAGTTCACGAACCTGGATGGCACAGGACGTGTGAATGGTCTCACCGAAACACTGATTTTTAACTGTTGCACACGATCGAAATTGCAGGCCCATCCAGGGGCCGGAGCTCTTGCATTCCAGGGTGTGGGGTGTGTGTGCATAACTAGAAGTCTGCTTACTTAATAGCGAGTGAGTTGGATCGTGAGGCAAATGCCATGCTTAGGACTCTAGAGAAGCCGGGTATATGACTGCGAAGGGACCGTCGAGGCCTGAGTCCTCATCCCTGGACCTAGGCCGTGGTTCTCACAGTCTCCACCCCGTGAGCTCTCTCTTTTCAAAGACGAGCGTGCGCAGTGCCAGGACGCTGTGAGGCAGGGGACAAGCCCATGGCACAGCGCAGAGGGGGTGCCCTCCCCCGGGGGGCTGGGCCACGCTGGCCCGTGGGCACCACCCCGAGCGACGGTGGCCACACCCCAGTGAATGAAGACACACACGACTGCCCCTCGGGATTTTCACCGAGCTGAGATGCTCCTAGCCAGAAGCACGGAAGTTGGACGTTTTAGGAATCCTGCCTTAGAGTGGCAAGACTGAGTTTTCTTGAAGGTTTTTGAACTGAAGCTAGTCAAGAACCTCCCTGCTGTTAGCTTTGCAGCCCTGGTGTGAGGACCTCAGCCTGGGAAACTGGTCAGGCCTGCTTCTTGTTTTCTAGACCAGAGAAAGGAGAAAGGGAGACTTGATGGCTCGCTGCTGGCGGAGTAGATTTTCAGATTCCTAAGGGAACTTGCTGATGGCTTGAGATGTTAGCTCCAAGCCGTGGGTTCTCTGATGTGGCCAGCGGGGCTGGAGAGGGCAGAAGGGGGCCACCTGCGAGTGAGGGCCTTACCCCGAAGATGGTGGTGACCCACGTGTGGTCTCTAAGCCAAGTTTTGACTGTTAGGTGTGTGTTTTAGGTTGATGTAAGCTCTCCTTGTTGTCTGTTCTGGACATGGGAAAAGCAGACCAGTTTCTCCCTTCCTGTTCTCCTCGTGCAGAGAGGTTCAGTGGGGACTGGTGCTTTCCAGCGTGGGGGAGTAGTTTGGAGCACAAAAGCTCACTCTGTTACTCACTTCGGGGGTTGTGCTCATCCCAGAAGTCAGTCTCAGTTTATAACAGCATCTTAATTCCAATTCCCTCCCCCTCACCCGTTGAGTATGTACAGTATTTCCGGTGTTCAGTCCCACATGTAACATTATGGGGAACGTCTCTGTGCATATAGCTCTCTTCTCATTTTACATTTTACTCCAAGAAGAGCGATTACCGAAAAAGGGAAAAAACATATTTACCAGACCTGATACATTTTTGCATCCACCTTGATTCACTTCTTGAACATTGAAAAAATTTGAGTATATTGCTCTTTTAAAATTTTTTTTTTTTTTAAGATTTTATTTATTTATTTGAGAGAGAGAGAGTGAGAGAGAGAAAGAGCACAAGAGGGGGGAGCGGGAGAGGGAGAAGCAGACTCCCCACCGAGCAGGGAGCCCGATGCGGGCCTCGATCCCGGGACTCCAGGATCATGACCTGAGCCGAAGGCAGTCGCTTAACCAACTGAGCCACCCAGGCGCCCTATTGCTCTTTTAAAATTTAATTTTGATTTGAGGTGCAAAGAAGGGACTCATTTTTTGAATCAAAAGTTTTCACAGAATGTTATTTCTAAAGAAACGAAGCATATTCAGAGCACAATTCTATAGAATCTACGCTAACGTGTATGATTCGTGTTTTGCTTAACCATTTTGTTGGTTTTCCTTTGCAATTCACACTGATAATTGCACTCTGGTCTGCCAGCCGGCCCGTGCATGACCGAGCAGGCCAGGTACTAGTCGGACTAATGGCAGAGCATGGGGATGGGGAGGAGGAGACCTTGATCGGAGGGCTGGGCTAGTTCCTTGATGTAACCTTGGGTAAATCACTTCACCCCGCTGGCTGTCTTTGCTCATTTGATTATAGAATCATACTCCCTGCCTGCTTTCCACACAGGGTTCTTTTTGGGTTCCTTGGAGATCATGTGAAAACAAAGTGTAGGTTTTCACACACAGCCTGAGTACCAGGTGTCTGACAAGGAGGCAGAGGTAGTAGTTTTGGTTCATACTGGGAATGTCCACACCACGGTTATCTGATGTTGTGTTCTGGGAAGGGCAGGCGGGACTACCTTGTTTTTTGAAGTTTGCTGTAGAATTCGTCTTTAGAAAAATCTGTCATAGTCGATCTGCTTGAGTAATTGAGCTGCTTTTGTCTATGTTGATTCAGCTGTAATAAGTAAATAATTTGAATGTTTGGTAGAGAATTTGAGAGAAGACAGTGTGTCTAATTCTGTTTACCTTTTTGTTTGTTTGTTGTCTCTCAGTCTGTCGATTCTAGCCTTGGGGGGCTGTCACGATCCAGCACTGTGGCCAGCCTCGATACAGATTCGACCAAAAGCTCAGGTACGGAGAAGGCTTGGACCGTTTAGTACGGCTCTTAACCGGTGTTCATGTAGTTTCACCAGAGCAGCACAATACGTTCCTTTTTTTTTTTTTTTAAGATTTTATTTATTTATTCGACAGAGAGAGAGAGACAGCGAGAGAGGGAACACAGCAGGGGGAGTGGGAGAGGGAGAAGCAGGCTTCCCGCAGAGCAGGGAGCCCGATCTGGGGCTCGATCCCAGGACCCTGGGACCATGACCTGAGCCGAAGGCAGATCCCTTCAGGATCATAGACAGTCTGTAAAAAGTGGGGACTACGGAGGGGTGGGATGAAGAACCATATCATGTACAAGAGAAGATAGTAGCGCAAAGTCTATTATTTTTGCTTCCAGATGCCTTAAAAATATTAAAAATGTGGGCGTCTTTTTTTTACATAAGCATAACCTAGAAGTACCCACATAGTATCACCTTTACATGGCAGATCACGTAATGCACTGTGGCCATGTTGGCCCCGGCTAGATTTTACAGCACACGGTTCTTCAGCCTGTTGCCACATGTCGTGTAACCTAACATCTGTCCATGTGAAGAGACTTCCTGTCTGGCATTATTCCATCTGCAGGGAAAAAAACATTTGTTTTTTTTGACTGGGCGAGGTAGACCAGATTTGCTGAATCAGGAAAACAACAGTGAACATGGTAAAGAGGGAGAAGAAACCAAAAAAAGCTTAAATATCTTAATGTATCGGGAAGGTACTCAATCGTTATCTAGCCAGCATTTTATTTTTCTCCTGTTTTAATTTATTCTTATTAAGACTTTTATACATTTAGGATAGAGTCACAGAGGAAGAGGCTAAATTCCAAGTTCTTTCCTATTACTTCAAGTAATCTTGCACTAAAATTTTTTTAATTTTCATTAAAGGTTAAGTTCTGATGACACAGTCTTTTTTATTTGTGAAGGGATTGAGGACACGCTGTAATGCAGATATTTCTTTTGAAGTCTTACTGTTAAAATTTTTCTTTCACCTTTAGGACAAAGCAACAACAATTCAGATACCTGTGCAGAATTTCGAATAAAATATGTTGGTGCCATTGAGAAACTGAAATTCTCTGAAGGAAAAAGTCTCGAAGGGCCCCTAGACCTGATAAATTATATAGATGTTGCCCAGGTAAAAAACAATTTTTAAAAGAATTTTAGAACATTCTAGAAAATAAATTCATGGCTTTGGAGAAAGATGTTCTGCTTTTATCATTGTTAAAATATTTATCGAGCACTGTGATCACAGGTGGTACAAGGTGCCTAGAGGCAGAGTCCCATGGGAACAGGGAGTTCTTTCCTTCAAAAACAGCACTTTCTACTTCTTTGGGAGCTGACTTCCTCGTTTAAGTGAGGAGCTGAGTGCGGTGATGGGTTATATACACCATAGGTCTGTCTTTTAAAACAGACTGGCAGGCCTTAGCAAGTCTCCACTGAACTAGTCGCAACTCCTTCAATAATCAGCCTCCTAGTGGTATTGACCTATCCATGCGCTCACACCCGGTTAGCAACAAGAACTGAAGTGAGGTGGGCTTCAAAAACATACCCCAGTCAGGATGATTAAAAAAAAGAAATGATCATGAAGGAAAATTAAGAATGTAAGCGAAGACAAAGCCAAGGTGTAAGGTCAGTGCATCGAATTCTGTAAGATCTGTACTCTTGCTAGTGTGGGAGTGGATGAGCCAAAGACAGTAAGTTGCTTCCTGAATTTCTAGGAAATGGCATCGCAGGTCTTTGTATTATAACAAAGGGTTATTTCCACAATGGAAGGATTCCCTCATCAGTTCTTAGAGCGCTGGTTACTCTTAAGGCTGTTTGGTCTGGCGAATCGTGGAGAATGGGATCACTAAATAGGATGCTTCGTGCCCTCATAAAGCACAGGAGTTCTGTCTGCGGGGCATCAGCCAGTAGGATGTGCGTTTCACAGAGACCTCTGGGTAGTCTGGACTTAATATCCCAGTGTTTGGCTTAGCATCTGTCATTCCAACGAGTGCAAGCAACACCTCACCGAAGTATGACACTGAGAAGATTGCTAAGGTTTCCCCCCCGAGAAGTACACTAGGATCATTTTCATTCTGTTAACGACTGCTGAGTTTCTCAGAGCACCGTAGTCTTCGGGCTTGTCAAAATTCCATTATTGACAATAGCGTTAGTGTTCTCTCATCTTTTGATTCTTGGAATGCTTGAACCCTACTGTGAGAAATCACTGGAAGAGGTTACCGTAGCCATGTGAGGACCCAAGAATCAAGGCGTGCAGACACAGCTTCTTTACCAGAAGTTCTTTAATGTAGGCAAATGGTTCCATACAGACGTTCACAGGACTCTCTGTTTTATTGTGGCATTAGACAAGTTAGGCAGTATTCTGACTTAGGGGAATAAAACAGGATAATCTGCTAGGGAAGCCATCAGCTATCATCTGCTGTTTTATTTCCAAGTAACCGCACATCAAGCTCACAGCCCCGGGATGTGGGGGCACCCAGACGTACCTACCATGTGGGTAGGATGTAAAATGGCTTTGAAGAGGAGTTCCTGCAGCTCTGTTTCCTGATGGTTTCCTGTGCTGACATCGGCATAAGCTTTGAGTATTTTAAAATCTAAATACCTTTATTTTTCTAATGTAAATATTTAAGCCTCACTGGGATCTGTGAGCGGGATCTCTGTTTGCCATTAGGGATGACATCAAGACAAATGGATATGAATTTTGCTCAGGTCTGTGGACATGAAACCAAACCAAACCGAACCCTGGCGACAGTTTTCCTTCTGCCTCTTTGAGGAACAATTTTTGCTGGGCTGTTGCATACCCCGCGTTCTCGAAAGGGTTTGGATTTGTGATGGCCAGATATTAAACTTGACTAATCAGATTTAAGGACTGTAACGTACTTTTTAACGTAGCTCATGTGATTTATTTTTACTTTAAAGCAAGATGGGAAGTTGCCTTTCGTTCCTCTGGAGGAAGAATTCATTATGGGAGTTTCCAAGTATGGTATAAAAGTATCAACATCAGATCAGTATGTAAGTAGAATTTATTAGGGAAAAAGTGGGTTTTGGGTACTTGGCAGTCAGGCTGCTAAGGGCCTACTTGTTCTCTCTGCTCGTTTGCAGAACTGTTGCTTGGTAAACATTCCTGGCAGCTGGTCCTAAAAAATGACCGATTTCTTAGGGTGAATGAAGAGAGGCCTCCTTTTGCTTCTCCTGGATGGTGGGGCCCCGGCCAACACCCCCCACTGCTGGCCCCTAATGAGGTTTCAGCTTAGGACCCTGCGCCAGCTCAGCAGTTGTCAGCACGGACGCTGGGCACAGGGAACAGGACCGTGAACTCAGGTCTTACTCCTGTTTTTCTGGAATTTTTAGTAGGAAGGGATAACCCTGAAGGCAAGTGGCCCCATAACTGAGCATTCTGGAATGTTCCTTAGGGGGCAAAAAAACCTCTACAACTGTTTTCTGCCAGATGCATAGATGTGCTCTGTTTGAAGCCTCACAGTAAATTCTGCAGAGAAAGGTCAATATGTCAAGAGTCCCGATCTTTCTTTTTCCTGACTTCTGCAGGATGTCTTACACCGGCACGCTCTGTATTTAATCATCCGCATGGTGTGTTACGACGACGGTCTGGGGGCCGGAAAGAGCTTACTGGCCCTGAAGACCACCGACGCAAGCAACGAGGAGTACAGCCTCTGGGTCTATCAGTGCAACAGCCTGGTGAGGTTTCACGTTGCCTTGCTTCGTCTCATTCACCGGGCAAGGTGGTAAAGCCAGAGGAGACTCGGCCAGTCTTCTGGGAGGCCGAGGAGATGCCCCCCACAGGGCATCTGACGCCCGGCAGAGTGCGGGTGACCGTCAGGCCGGCGGTCAGCCAGCTGCCGGGACCTGCCGCGGGCGGTCAGTTGGGCCGGGACGAGCACTCACCCGTGCGGGCATCTCAAGGGCAGGGCAGACGCAGAGCCGGGGCGGAAGCCCGTCCTGTTCTGTAGCCGTCACCCCACCGCCGCACCCCACCCCAAAGGCCCAGTTCCTACATGTTGTCTGCAGGTGCTTCTCCCAGAGGGGACGCAGGAGGCGGCCCGGGGGACGTGGTGTCCGGGCTTCCCAAAGCTGTTGGTGGGCAGGTGTGGGGGGGTGTTAAGAGGGTCACATTTATACCTTTGCTGGCCACACTAATTCAGGAAGAGGTCGGTGAAGTCTCTTACTCTATGTTTTTCACTTAACTGTAGGAACAGGCACAAGCCATCTGCAAAGTTTTATCCACCGCTTTTGACTCTGTATTAACATCTGAGAAAGCTTGAATTCTGCAGTCTAGTGGAAGCTGACTTCGTGTGGAAGGGCGATGGTTTTCAATCTGCAGTGTTGAATTACTCTGGAAATAGAAAGTGATGCCCTGCTTGAGATTTTCTGGAGAAATGCAGTGTATAAAATAGTGATCATTTGCTTTTTTATTAAAATGTGTCTTATTACAGTGAGTTAAGTCTCAATGAGGTTGTTGGCTTTCTGGGACTAAAAAAGAAACCTCATCTGTCACTTTTATTTATTTTTTTAGATTTGAGAGAGAGAGAGAGCAGGAGTGGGGGGTGGGGGAGGGAGAGGGAGAAGCAGGCTCCCTGCTGAGCAGGGAGCCCGACGTGGGGCTCGATCCCAGGACCCCGGGATCATGACCTGAGCCGAGGCAGACACGTAACCGACAGAGCCACCCAGGCGCCCCCCGCCCCGTCAGTCACTTTTAAACACAAATGAGCGTTAACACCTAAGTGTGACAGACGTGCGCGCAGTGAGTAGGTGAGCGCAGAGGGCTTTCTGAGGAGGACGAATGCTGTCTGTTGCGCAGCACGTGGGCCCACTGGCTGGCAGCTCTGGTCACACTGGTCTGGAACAGCAACACTGCCATCTCAGCTCACAAAAAGTAAAACTTTAGAAGTGTATGTCAGGATGGCATGCTAGTAAACCAAAGTGTTTACCTCGGAGTTCAGAGAAGAAAGATCACCGCGCGTGTTAAATAATAGTGTCGAAAGAATCTCACGCAGAGTGGGCTAGTGGGTTTTTCTAAAGGACCATTTTAATATGCAGTGCTTAAAGGATTAAAAACATTACAAATAACACTATGTCCATTTAAAAGTATTTTATTTTTTTCCAGTCAAATGACTAGTTAACAGGAAGAGTCAACTTACTGAACATGCTCTAATTATAAATCACTGCATCAAGGACAACGAAAATAAGAATCGATTTAGGTTATACAATATACACAGTTGCGCTGCAACTAGATCGAAGTAATCAAGTGAACGAATCGAGTATCATACATCTCAAACAGCATTCCGAGCTGCATATTTATGCTCTCCACCCCGTAGCAGATCACACAGGACCTAGGAGTCTGTGCACATGTTGGAGTCCTCATCTCTAGAAGTCAGATCTGATAGAAAATGGCATGCAAAATGCCGGGATCCTGCAGCTAAGTTCATGAAACGTAAACTTTAAATATAAATAGTTATCTACAATGTTTTCCTTCCTCTCAGTTGTTTTTTAATTTGCAAAGAGCAAATAACTAGGAAAGGATGTTAGTGGGGAAGTTAATATAATTTCTCCTCTGGCAAAAGTAATATTAATTACTGCACAACAGCACCACCAAATTGTCAGCTGGAAAAAATATTTCCAAGATATTTATGTACCAGTGAACCTGACAGATTAGTTTGGGACTGGTGTTTAAATGTTGGTGAGACTCAACTTTAATTCCTTAGATATCTGGCACCAAGTAGTCAAAAGGCTGATTATAAAACACAGATGCAAGAGGACTTTGTTAAAATATACATAAGAAGTGCATCGTGCAAAGTATATCTGTTTACTTTCTTAAATCTGTGAGGGAATTAACTAAATGAAGGGTTCAAACAACAGAAATTAACAATTAGTGAAAATAGATGTAGTGCTTTAAAAAAAAAAAAAATCTGACACATTTTTACCCGGAACTTTGAAAGGCTTTAAAAAGCAATTGCCGTACAACATCATAAAACATACCAGTTTGTTCTGTTTTCCTTTATAATAGCAACAAAAAGTACAATGCAATAAAAAAAAAAAAAAAAAAAAAAAAGGCTCTGCACTTAGAAGAGTCTTGCCTAGTAAAGATGGGCTGCTCCAATCAAATGTACCAGCGCCACCATGGATGAAAGGATCGCTGCCTCGCTTTCCAAGCCCAGACCTACACTTACCCTTCACTTCCGGGAGAAATCCGACTGGGCATTATAGGCCTATTTATTCTCAAAGAGTGCCAAAATGTCCAATATTCCTATTACGAATCTTATGCTCACAATTACTAAATAGAGGTATGACAGTCAAGTACGTGAAACTAATGAATTCTGATTTTATCACACACAACCTAACCCCCCCACCCCCAGGACCTTCCGTTTAAGAATGACGTGATGGACTTTGGTCGTGAAATGGGGATGTCTGCTCGGGAGTATTTTATTACCTGGGACCTACAGATTTCTGATATGCTCTTGATTACAAACAAATGGACAGCTTCGAGTTCAAGACAGTGTAATACCGTTCCTGTTGGTATAGTATATAAGTACAAGACACTAAGTTGAGTAAACATTCCCAGGAGCTGGAGAGGGAAGGCAGTGGTACACTCAGTGGGAAACAGCAGTGTTAACAGTGGGGTCTGCACCACAGTGCTCTAGCTGCGTGACCGAGGAGGGTCGAGAAGGCGAATCCGAAACACCTGTAAAGAACTGTTTTTGCAATCCATCATCCTTAGTTTTTAACCAAATTCAGGAAATGCAGGTTTATAGAACGTGGAACTGAATTAGCTATTACCATATGCCGTAATAAACCATGGGTAGTTTTGCTAGGTAGGATTGTTCACAACAGGCTACACGCACATGCAGAATACAATGAGAGTTGCAACCTCACAAATTAGGGCTGGAAAAGTACAATGCTAAAGTGTAAATTTCCAAGTTGCTTTAACTAAACCTTGGGTGGATTCCAAAGGAAATCTTTAAATGTATCTTAAAACAAAAAAAAAGTCTTTAAAGGTGAACTTATAGCATTTTATCTAGAAAGTCCAGGGCTGGGCTACTTCTAAAGCAAGTTTACCAACTTCCTAAAAACCTGCACTAAAGGGTCACCGACTCTAGAAGCAGGCCAAGGAAAGGCTGGAAGAATTTCTAATACTCAAATACTTTTAGGTTCAGCTAATTCTGTAGATTGACGACCTTGATCACGTCGAGTTAAAATAACTTTTCAGTTCACCTTCTAGGAAATTCCGTCTTTTCCCTAATAAAAGTATGGCAGTATTTCATGAAAACCACAAATTATAAAAACAATTCATTTATACATACAAGTTGCCTTTGAGTTTGTAAAACAGAAGAGCGGAGTTAGAGAAAGTGGGCTACCGGACAATATATTTCATGAAACTGGTCATCTGGCAAGAGTTTTGGTACCAATAACAAACAGGAACATAACAACTATTAAAAGGAATGTCTTTGTTCAGTAGCAATTCAGTCAGCAATAAAGTGCACAAATGATACGGGAAATGCTCCTTTGCGACTGGGATCTCCGTCAATGTGGCCAATCTGAAATGAATAAAAGTTTAGGTGGTTATAAAAATTCTGAATGTTAGAAACTTCGAAGGACAATGCTATAGCATTTGGAAAAAAGAAATTTGTTCAGAACAATTTCTTCTGAGAAAGAATGACCTGGGTAAGACATCTGAACTGTTTTCCTTTTCTTTCACTCGTGTTTCAAATATAGCTGACCCTTGACCACCTGGAAGTTCGAAGTGCCACCCCCACCCCCTGCAATTGAAAATCTGCGTCAAGCTCCTCACTCCCCAAAATCTTAACTACTAATAGCCTACTGTTGACCAGAAGCCTTACAGATAACATGAGCAGTCGGCTAACACATATTCTGTATATCGTATTATACATACTGTGTTCTTACAGTAAGCTAGAGAGGAAAAAATGTGAAGAAAATCGCAAGGAAGAAAAAGTACATTTAAGTGCTATCCTGCGTTTACCAGAAAACACCCCACACCCACGTTGTTCAAGGGCCCACTGCGGTGGCCGCCCACTGTCAGGGAGCGCTCGGGCAGGCGGGCCAGGTGTCTGCCCGGAAGCGCACGCGCCGGGGTCCTGGCGTCCGGGGCGGTGGGGGTGGGGATGGCAGGACAGCTGTCCGACTCCTGCCCCCCACTTGCCTCTTTTTTCTTTAATGGAGAAACCGAGCGTCAGAAGTCTGTGAGTTGCAAAGTCACAGAAAGTGGCAAACGCCTGAGTGGGCTCTAAACGTAGTCAAGCCTTTACGAAAGGCTTGAAGGGATCCACTGATTTTCACTCTGGGTAAATTATATGAGTTATACACTGAGTATGATCTCAAAAACGTAAATTATGTAGGTAAGTAAAAGTCAAAAAGAAAATCTCGGTAATACACCTGGTAAGATGGGGGGCGCTGCTGAGTCTATGGGCAGCATTTCCTTCTGTACACCTTAGTATGTTCCAGATGGCTGAGCGCACGGCCAGGCTGGAGCCCCGCCTCACGCCGCGTTGTACACAAGCGTGAAAGCCAGACCTGCTTCAGCTCTTGGGGCACGGGGGGCAGCCGGGGAGGGAGTAAGCTCAGGTCCGCACACTGTGGGCGCACACCTGCCGGAACCAGAACCACAAGCAGCACCCCCTTTCCTGCCTGGCTGCTGGGTGTGGCTAGGCCGACGGAAGAGGGAGCTCTGGCTAACGGACACCCGATTCCCATGAGGGGAAAGAGGCAGGGCACTGAGTTCACCAGGCTCCCTCTGCCAGGGGCACCACCTGATGTGCCTTGCACTCGACAGAGCAGAGCGACACCCGAGCTCGACCTCCAGGACTGGGCCCTTGGTGTCTACTGTGTGCAAACACTACCAGCCTCCCACGCAAGGCCCGCTGTCCTCATTGTTAATACAGCCTCTTACTGGGGGCCTTCCATATCCTCTCTCCTGGTGCTGAGGTGACTTCCCTCTCACAGACGAGGGGACTAAAGCTTAGTGACATAACGTCACCAAGTCTGTTAAGTGCTCAGTCTGGATTCTTAGGGCCACCCGGCGAAACACCACGTTCACGCCATTCCAGCCCCCACCTGGATGTCACGGCTCGTTTCAGGACCAAGGCCGACAGCCAGGGACTCTGCGCCCTAGGTCAGCTTTCTGTATGCCTCCCTCCACCAAATCGGCGATGTGGGGGACGACAGTACCACCTCTAAACTCAAAGCCTCATTTCAGACCCTGAAGTGCACTCTGGAAACTGCAGCCCAAGTGGTCTGCACCCTAATGTGAGAGAACCCCCCACCCCGGGGGGATAAGTGAGGCCCACACAGAAGTGGGTGTCCCTGGCAGAGACGTCTGAGGGAACAGAACGGCCAGCAGTCCCGAGGATGCACAGGCAGAGGCCCTGACCCGGGAGCAGGCCTCGCAGGTCACATGGGCAAGGATTCAGCTCCACCCCTCCCAGGCACAGCCCGGGCCCAGGCTCCCGACTCACCCACCACTCTTGGTCCTCCTCCCCATCCACGATAATCACATCCCCCTCGGAGAACGTCAGCTCGTCTGGGTTGTCAGCCACACAGTTATAGAGAGCTTTGACCCGCTTGGGCTTTAACTTGGTCTGTATTGAGAAGAGGAAGGGTCAGAGGTTAGTGTGGCAGGGAGGCGTCAGCTCCTGGGGCAGAGAAGGGGGCCACTTTGTTTCCAGCTGGTCCCAGGGGTCCGGACCACTCGGGAGCCCACAGGTGTCAAGATGGGCGGATCGGTGTAGCTCAGGGGCTGGGGGACTTCCGGGAGGCCCAGGGAAAAGCTAAGCCATCCCAGCTGAGTGCAGAGAGCTAGGAGTAAGGCAGCCTGGTGCCTGGGGTGCATGTGGGGGTCCGTCCTGGAGCCGTGTTGAGGGTGCTGAGCCCACCGGCTGGAGAGCTCTGGGGTTGTGTCCTGCCCAGATCCAGGAAGAGGCCTCCCATCCGCCCCCAAGGGGAAGAGGGGAAGACCTGTTTCCTTGGAGAGTCTCCTGCTCACTGCCGGCCTGAGCAAAGAGGCAGGAAAGGAGGGGCTCTTCCACTTACTGTCTGTGACTTCCTGGGCATGGGGGCTGGGGGCTGCAGGACGGCAGTGTTGGACAGAGGACCCAGAGCTTCTGTTCCAGAGAGATCCACTCCTGTAGGGCCAAAATGAAGCAACATCACAATATGCCCTCAGGCATAACCAATGAGTTATAAACACTTAATATAACTGCCACAGCATCATGTCTGAAGGGCAGGTTTCCAGAGATTTCCGGGTCTATGGAGGGAAAAGTCCCTCAAAGGCCCAAGCAGCTGTGACTTCCATGCAGCCTCTGTCCAACGTGCAAGGCATGTGAGTGTCACGGAGCGGGACAGGTGTTGCCAGCTCCTCTGCAGATTTCTAGGTCCCTGCCCGGCCCCACACGAAGGGGACAGGGAGGCAGGACACAGTACAGAGCAGCCTGGGAGCGGGAGCAGGAGAGGCTCCGTGGAAGGCAGGGGCGCAGCTGCAGCCCAAACCTCTCCCACGCTGCCCCACGGAAGCAGCAGTAAGCCCCGGGGCCAAATGAAAGAATTACCAGGTCCTCTCGGCTGGCCTTTGTTCATCAGTGGGGTCGACTTGTCAGCCCTAAAAGAAGGGGAAAGTAGATTTACTGGTGCCTGAGGCCCCACAGGCACCTTCTCAACCCCCACCTCACCCCCTCCTTCCAAGGGAGCCATCTGTGCTCAGACCGAAGGTGAAGAAAACATTGCACTGAGTTTAGGATACTTTCAAGAAACTAACAACACCTACCAAGTGAAGGCCCCACCCACCTGACGGGTCTGGCTGTGTGATTTCCATCAGTGTCAGGACAGAAGTCATCACACTGCCCCCCCCTTTGCCTTCAGTCACCCCCAACTAAGGAAGGCCCCCAGGAAAGGCCTGATTCTTGAAGACACCAGTCAGCGAACCCCTTTTCTAAAGGGCCAGGCGGTACATATTCCAGGCCTTGCGTACGAAATCTCGTGCTGCCACACGGCACTCGCCACGGGGAACGCAGAAACCCGAGCGGGGCCGTGCCCCATACGCTGTATGTGCGGGCACTGGAATCTGAATTTCACATGACTGTCGCGTGTCATGACAAAGACTTCTTTTGGCTTTTTCAACCATTTAAAAACCAAAAACCATCTTAGCTTGTGGGCCATACAAAAATAGGCGTGGGGCTGATCAGGCCTGCTCTAAGAGAGCCCGTGTAAAATCCCAGATGTACACCCAGGGTAAGACCAGGGTGGGTGCTTCCTCTACCAAGAGGCCCCACCAGCGTATTCTTTCACAGCAGAACCCCACCAGGCGGCGAGGGCAGGCTTCCACCCAACCAAAGTGGTCTTGGAGATACCCTCGCATCATCTACTCTGCCCCTTCCCCACCTCTCCCTCTGGTCAGACGAGAGGAGAGGATCCCAAGAAGCAGGTAAAACCAGGTAAGACGGTGCTAGAGATGAAACACACCCAGCCAGGCCGTGCCCAACCCCGGGCACTGGCAGCAACACCCCGTTCTGAGCCACCGCACGCCGACTGGCTCTCATCTAGGACCTCAAACGGGAGTTGGCATCTGAGAGAACAGCCCGGGAAGAGCAAGTCTGCAGCTACAACAGGGGAAGAGGGGGGCAAGCTGAAGCAAGACACAGACCCCGATGCAGGAACCCAGAGAAGCACAGCCTGCAGCCACTCAGCGTAGACATGAGAGCGTTCCCCCCTACTGCGTAACTCAGTAGCCACGGAGACCGCGGACGTGCCACTTAGAACAGGAAGGCAAGGATATAACACACTATGTTTTAGAAAGAGATCTCACAAAGCAGTATTAAAAAAGTGCTGAGAGTCTTCTGGTTAAAAAAAGGCAGACTGAAATACATTTACTTCCATTTTCTCCCAAGGAAAAAGATTAGAAAAAACTTAAACCAAAAAAGTACCAAGAGAACCTGAAGAGGAAACATTTTGGAAGTGGCCATTGGAGGGACGGATCCTAACCATGCCAGCTCACCTACGGAGGGGGACCCTTTGTGCAGTGAGGAAGCCCTGAAGGACCCCCATCTGTGCTCTGAGCCCCCAAGGCTCATAAGCCCCTGGGGGGGGGGGTGTAAGGCAGGGCAGTAAACACAGATGGGCCCAAAATCTGCTCAATGAGCTACTGAATCCCTGGATTCCCAGCCCAACCCCGAGTAGCAACTACCCTCCCTCAACCCACTGAAGACCAGAAGTTTCTATTCTTGGAGAGGGTAGAATAGAGCATGTCTGGACTAGGGAGTACACCAGTGCGGTTTTGGGGAGCATCTTTAAAAAGGGGGGACTAAGGGCTCCTGGGTGGCTCAGTTGGTGAAGCGTCTGACTCTTGATTTCGGCTCAGGTCATGATTTCAGGATCGTGAGATCGAGCCCCGTGTTGCGCTCTGCCCTCAGCATGGAGTCTGCTTGAGATTCTCTCTCTCCTTCTGCCCCTGCCCCACCTCTCTTAAAAAAAGGGGGGGGGGACTAAGTAAAAGCTTAACTTTATTTCTTTATTCAACTCCTAGAAAACCGGATCCCTTCAGGCAAGAAACAAAGACTGTTCTCTAAGGAACCTGAGTTGTTCAAGAAAAAAGGCCCCAGTTCAGGGTTCCCCAGTGAAAGTGCCCCGTGAGACTCTCGACAGCCAAGCCCACCTGGCAGCTCTGCGCATGAGGGCTGCGATCAGTTTTAATGCCTCAGCTGAAGTGCCAACTTCTGGGCAGGGAACACCAGATTTATAGGAAAAAGGCTCTAACATAACAGAAGTGAAAACAAAGACAATGGACATGGAAGAAACAAATTATTCAGAAAAGCAAAAGCTAACATAAACAAAAACACTGCCCCGAACCCATCATTAATAATCTGAGATGAGAGAAAACGATTCCATGAAACAAACAGGATACTATTTTTTTTTTTAAGATTTTATTTATTTATTTGACAGAGAGAGACACAGCGAGAGAGGGAACACAAGTAGGGGGAGTGCGAGAGGGAGAGGCAGGCTTCCCGCGGAGCAGGGAGCCTGATGCGGGGCCCGATCCCAGGACCCTGGGATCACGACCTGAGCCGAAGGCAGACGCTTAACCGACTGAGCCACCCAGGCGCCCCCAAACAGGATACTATTAACTTGAAAATTATGTGATAGTGGAAATGAAAAGCTCAATAAAAGAACTGGAAGATACAATGAGGAAAATCTCCCAGAAGGCAGATTTAAAAAGCGAGCCAGCAATGGAGAAATGGAAGCTAGAAGGTGGCAGAGCGCGGCCCCTCGGCTGTACAGAGCTGCATTTCCAGCCCCGGCCTCCAGGTGGAGCCCTGGGACTGGTTCTGGCCAGAGCCGCCCCTACCCAGTCGCTCCCTCAGGAAGTAACCCTGGGCCTGGGAGATAAAGAACTGAAGGATGTAGTTTCTATCCTGAAAGACTCCATCATCTACCTGGTGGCATGGATGAAAAAAGACCCGCCCTGGGGAGTCAGGGCCTCAGCAGGGACAGGAGGCCTGACAGGGTGTGCCTGAGGGGGACAAGGCAGGCAGCTGCCTGGTGGGCCAGTGAGAGCACCCCAGCAGGGTGAAGAAGACCTCCATGGGGGACCCCAGATCTCAGCAGGGAGAGGAAAGGTGGAGGCAGGGATGGGAGCCAGATTTCTCACCACTGGAAAAGGGAGTAAGGAGCACAGAGAGGGAGAGGATGAGAATGAACCCTGTGGTGTTTTGAAAATACTGCCCCAAATTCTTTCCCGAGATCTGGAGTCTGTGACCACTCTGTGCTCCTGCACCGTCCCCACCTCAACCCTGACCAGTGACATTCTCCAGGGCTGTGCCTATTTCTTGGGACTTGTTCTTGGCCCAGCCACCATGATTTGAGGAAGCCCTCACCAAATGGAGAGGCCTCGTACGGTAAGTATTCCAGCCAACAGCGTCAGCCAACAGCCAGCACCAACCACCAGACGCACGGAGTGGAGAGGGGTTATGAGTCCTTCGCCTATGAGTCACTTTCTGTGTCGAACCATCCCAGCCTCTGAGACTTTTCAGTTAGGGCCCCAGATATTATGGTGAAAAAGACAAGCTATCCTCACTGTGCTAATCCAAATTCCTGACAGAGTCTGGGAGCATAATAAAATGGTTGTGTCTTGGTGTGGTTTGCAATGGGAGATAGTGTGAACTCATGGATTTCAAGACGAGAGAGAAATACAGAGATAAATGTGTTCATAAATGTGTATCTACACGGATGGTCACCTAGGCATATACGTGTATCCCCGGTCTTGACCACTCAGAGGGCCTGCCTGGGAGCGGCGACCCTCCGAGAGCAATGAGCACACAAAGCACTCAGATCTTGGCTTCTAAGTATCACTGCCACTAAACGAAACCATTTTCCAGCTTGAGACCATGAACTAGATCCCTCTTGGTAAAGGATGTTCTATGGACAAATGGCAAACCTTGAATGGGGTCTGAGGTTTGGAAGGTAGTCATGTGTCTTTGTTAATTTTCTGACTGTGTGGCCATATCGTGTTGATGCAGAACATCCTAGTTTGTAGGAAATATACGCCTCACACTGCAGAGGGTGCATATAAGCAAGATAACCTTGTGAGTGAGCAACAAATTGAACCTAGAGGCCTAGCATCTTGACTTTAATTCCCAAAACCCAATGTCTGTACTAAACAGAAGTCTAAATTCATTATGTGGATATAAGATACACATTTGTGTGAAATTTTTACAGCTTAAAAATTCTTGGTAAGTTATTTTTAAGACACTTGACCCTGATGAATTACTTAGGTGACCCCTGGGCTCAAATGTTATGTGGAGATTTCAAATGTTTGTACAGAAATTTCAGCAGATGAAGTAATGGGGCCCTTGGCACTTGGAACCTTGAATGCAAGAAGCAAGAATGGCAATTCGGCCAGGCCCTGGTGAGGGGTGCTGGAAGATGGTTACCCGGAAGCAGGCCTCTTCTGGGGGAGGCGGCTGGGTGGCGGGGGCGGGGCTTTGCTCAGTGGGATCCCAGGCTGGGCCGGCTTGCTCTGCTGGCTCAAGGCTTCTATCACACTGGGCGTTTTTGCTACTGGAGGGGGCGGAGTGGGAGCCAGGGGATCTGTGGAAAGAGAAAAGGAGAGGAATACAGAGGGTCAGACTTCGTCACATCCCCAGCCTTCTCACCAGAGGCTCTTCTGGTAAGGGCTTTTTTTTTTTTTTCTAATGGTGATTTCATGAGGGAAAACACCCTCCTTTCATTGTAGATTTTTAGAAAACTGTATTGGCAGGGAGTCCTTCCAAGCCTCAAGTTAGGATTAAAACGTTTCTATGAGCCTGTGAGGATCTTCCTCTGTGGGGAAGCCACCCTGAGACCTGGAGAGACAGCAGCAGGAGGCTGAGGCTGGGGCTGGGGTCTTGCCCCAGTCCCACCCCCAGTGAGCTGGGTCCTCAGCTGACCCATGGGTCCTACCCATTTCCCCAGGCTTCCAGCAGGTCAATCTGAGACAGCCTGTAAAGAACTAACTCTGTAAAGGCTCCACAATCTCTGAGGGGAGCAGGGCAAAGAGGTTATTTATTTACAGACGGGGGCTGAGGCTCAAAGTGACGTGCTTTCCCCAAAAGTTAAAAGAGTTGGTAAGACAGGGAGCTGGGCCCTGAGCCCCTGGCTCCTTTACCAGCTTCCCCCTCTCTAACAAACATTCATGCTGCTCCCAAATACCCAGGGTCCTCATGCCCCATCCTCGTTGAGGCCGAAGCCATGCTCAGGACAGGATGGGGGACAACCCACGGAACCTTCCAGGGCCTCCAGCGCACGCACACGTGGCACTTTCTGCAGCTGGGGCTGGGCTGCTGCTTAGGTTAAAAATCGTAGGAACAACCTGGGTACAACTCAGTGCTCTCAAAGCCTGCCCCCTCAGGCTGGAGCTCCTCCCTCCCACAGCCCATGCAGAGCAGGAAGGAGACAGGCTCAGGGCTTGCCCCACTGATCCAGTAAAGACATTCCTCCCCCCCCAGTCCCCTCCCCTAGGCCCTGGGCCTTTCACCCACGTGTTGACATTGAAGAAGAACACATACCAGATCACATCCACATGACTGTGCCCAAATACTGAGAACCACCAAATGGCCAGAGGAAATGAAGCCCTGGGCTGGTGCATGAAAGGAAGGAATGTTGCTCAGGTGCTCGGGAAGACAGAGGAGGAGAGTGTGTGAGCCCCCCCCGGGCGGGATGCAGGACAGACAGGAGTCTGAGGCTGGGGAGGGCGGCTGGAGGGGCTGGTGGGGGTGGTGGTGGGGGGGACACACAGGGCTGGGCTCCTGGCAGCCTCTGCCTTGTGGGCATGCGGCTTCGCAGCTCTCCCCACGTGGCTGCCAAAAGCACCCCCCAGCCATCCAGATCCAAGAGCCCACTGGCAAGAAAGGAAAAAGGAGAAAACGTACTGGTAGATGTCACACGGAGAGGGGGCAGCGGTGGATGGATAGCTGGCGGATCTGACGAAGATCGCTGCCTGCTTGCACCGTCCACACTTACAGAGTTTGTCTTCCACAGGGCAGTAGCGGAGGAGGCTGTCTGAACTGCACACGCACGCACATGCACACGCACGCACATGCACAGAACAAAAACAGAAACAGAACACTGCATTACTGATCCCCTCTCTCAGAAAATGGTAAATATGACCCTTCTAGAATAGCGCTAAGACCACAAACAGAATCCTCATTTTTTAAGAAACTTTTGTCTCTGGCATCTGGACGAAAGAGACTTACACACACCAGACCAAGGATGCTTCTGGGAAAATTACCAGCTGGTTTTTACAACCTTACTGATTTTCTTTCTCAAATATAAATACTGTTTGAAAAGGAAAACGAATAACCACCATGACATGTCCTGAGCCCTGCACTCAGGTTCTGGAACGTCTGCTTGCCTCTCCCCGCTCCCTAAGTCCTCCCGTGGCTGTGTGAGCGTCACTGCCTGGCCCAGGGGAGCACCTGTTCTCAGAGCACAAGGAGAGAAGGGTGCAGACCAGAAACAGGTGACGGGCTCCCCACCTCCTGCAAACATTTCTGGCTAAAAGTCAGCACACATGACACCCAGGGGGTGCAGCTGACACACACGGGGGAGCCAGCACAGCCTACGTCACCATCTCTGCCCCCACAGAGCTCCGTGCACAGGGGGTCACCACACAGGGGGCCAGGCCTGGGGAGGAATGCGGGCTGTGGACGACGTCTGCCCTGGTGCGGGCCATGCAATGCTGACTCCCTTTGCTGTTTGTTGTGCGGGGACTCCCTGCTGGGCCAGGTGTGGGCTAGACTGAGAACCAGAGGGACTCTCTGGGGGGCTACAGGGAAGAAGGACAATCTACACCGTCAAAGGAGGACATGAAGCTAACTACAGGAATAGTCCAAAAAAAAAAAAAAAAGAAAGAAAGAAAGAAGTCAGAAAAAATCCCAAACCATCTCATTCTAAGACTTTAGGAAAGCAAAAGCAAAAAAAAAAAAAAAAAAGATGAAGTTTTCCTTTTACATGCCCAACAGAGCAAAATAAAATCCTCCCATGACACACAAGTCAGTAAAAGCCATTAATGGGGTGGAGGTGACCAAACCATTTTAGCTCCGGCCTTACAAAATTAATATCCGCACACAGGATACGGGAGGAGGCTGGGGAGACAAGAGGCCCCACGAGGACCCGACCGTGGGCCCCTCCCAGCCAGGGCAAGGAGGTGACAGGGAGGAGGGCAGCTGTGGGGCCTGGTCTTGCAGCTTCTCTCCTGCGCAGGAAGCGCGCCCCCGGGGGCGGCACCGCCTGGGGTGTGGGCACGCAGGGGCCGTGGGCTCTGTCGGGGAGGTGAGGCCGCTGTTTCCGGGGCCTGCCGGGTAGCACCTGCTCTCCTCTCGGGGACTCACTCCTGGGGGTGCGATTCAGTGACCTAGATGACAGGCCCCCGTCGGCCTTCTCTGGCCTCCCTGAGGGATCCCCCTGGGTGCTGGGGGCAGGGCCCCATGGGGGGTGAGGCACAGGGCCAGCTGATGGCAGCTGCCCGTTCACTCCCCCAGCCCAGGCCACGACCGTCGCTCACACCCCCTCCCGGAGAGCAGACGCAGCACCACTGCACCGTGGGACCTCCTTCTGGACCAGCAGCCCACGGCAGCCACCATGCCCAGACACCACACCCCGCGGGGCTCTGTCCCCCCCTCCCATGGGATGCCCTCTGGAGGCCACTGGCCAGGAGCTGCGCTGGCCACTTGCCGGACCTGCCTTCAAGGAGCAGAATGGCCAGCTGGCCTTCAGTCCTGGGAAGATCACTTAACTTTTGGGGGCCTCAGTTTCCATTTTCGTAAAAATAAAAACCAGCATCTGTTGAGTCCAACTCATTCTGTTGGGACCAAGCAATTAAGGTAAGCAGAGCAAGCTTTGGCCCTTAAGGCATTGGTTGGACCCGCGGGATTATTTTGTATTTTTATGATGAGGTTGAGTATCCTTCCCCAAATTAGCATCTTTTTATCCTTCGTTTCATGGGGATCACAGAAATAAAAAATAATCACAGGCACCACAAGCTGGCTGAATGGGGGCTGGGCGAAAGGAAACGGGAAAGAATGAAGGTGGGTGAGTGGTAAAAGCAGAGAGAAAAGGAACAGGAAGAAGGTCTGCAGGAGAGTGTCACAGGACCAGCATCACAAGCTGAGCCACCCACCTCAAGCCTGCCCGGGTGGGGTCCCCGCACTCCCCACGAGACACAGATGCCACACCTCTACCCAGAACAAGGATCAAGTCAGATGCTCTATCACCATTCAGAACCCTAAGAATGAAGAGCTCCTTTAGGAGGCCAACAACTCTAAGACAAAAAAAAAAAAAAAGACCCCAAATGTCATCTAGCAGGGAGCAAAGCAACCATAAACTTGCCAAAGCAAAAACCAAATCATGCCCTTCATGCGCTGGCAGGAGCTACAGCAGGTCAGTACCTTTGGCAACGTTCCGTGGGGGTAGTGGGGGGGCGCTGGCAGTGCTGGGGGCCGCAGGCTGGGTGGGAGGCGGGCTGCCACTGAGGATCGCACCGTACGTCTCATTCTGCAAGATGCTGGGCACAAAGCTCCTCTGCTTGTCCTTGGCCAGGCTGGCGGCATCTCTGGCCAAGGATGCAGCATTAGACTGCAGCTGGTTGGAGCCCAGCTGGTAGAAGCTGACGGGCCGGTCCTCTCGCCGACTGGGGCTGGGCTGCAGAGGGGTGGGAAATGCACACACACTGACCTCTCGGTCACAGCGTCCGGTCTACCGGTTACCACCTCATGCACTCCACTGCTACAGGGGCTCTCAATTGTTACATGAGAGCCGCAAGATTTGAAAGTTACTCTTACCATGTCTCTTCATGGAGACATACCCCACCCCCAAAAGCCATGATTTATAATTTACAATTCTCCATTCTGTAAAGGATTGAAAACATAGGCTGTTTCACCTTTACTAGCCAGAGTTATCTTAACCTAGATCTGCGTTTTCACTGCATTTCCTGTTTGTAAACACATTTTCAATTGAGCACCCAGCTGCAATCAATCCCCAACAGCTAGGCAGCAAATTCAGGGGAGATCAATGTTTTCTTCCCCAATGAACTGAAGTCTCAAGATTCCTCTAACTCAGGGGTCAGCAAACCATGGCCCGTGGGCCACCACCGGTCTTTATAAATAAAGTTTTATTAGAACACAATCATGCCTGGTCATTTACATATTGTCTATGGCTGCTTTCAAGCCACCCTGGCACATCTGATTAGTTGCAGTAAAGATGGTGATATTTTAGGCCCACGAGCCTGAAATATTTATTATTTGGCCCTTTTGGTTTGCTGACCCTTGCTCCCCATGAAATCAGGACTCGGGTAAACCAGATCTAATTCATTTCTAATACCAGCTCCATTATAAGAGCTACGATCTTGAGCATCACCTTAGCCTTGCTGATCCTCTTTCTCATCTCTTCAGCGGGTGAACTTGGCTTCTCTAGCACAATGCCCAGAGCTCAGCAGGTACAGTACTGGCTGTCGTACCCCCCTGCCCCTCACAGGACCACCCACAAGGGGAAGAGCTAGCGGCTCACAGTGGCCAGCCAAGGCTCTGGCCAACCCAATGGCTCAAACTCAGCTCAGCTACGCAGAACTTGATGGCTAGTTCTCTTCACACATATTTTAAATTCAACAAAGCCCATGGCTGTATCATACCCACCTCCGCTGGAAACAGAGTGGGAGGAGGCGTGTGAGCACTTGCTGTCGGACTTTTACGGGGACTGTATGACCTGCTGTGTCATACTACTCTGATGTGTGGACTCGCCCTGGGGCCCATGTTTCCGATCTTTTTTTAGGGTGGGTAAGTATAACATTAGTCAGCTCTTCTTACTAGGACACCATTTTATAGCTAACTCAGTGGAGAAGTTTCTTAGTCTAAGAAATAGTAAGTATGGATGTTAACTGCTCCACGAACAAGGATAGTCAAGGAGGTTTTGGAAATGCCATAGATGTATATAATCAGACATCCTCAGTGCACATCAGGACATTCAAGTCCTACAATAAAAATAGAACACTTTATATGGCATTCCCCACGAATTTCCTGGCAGCTAGGAGTGTGGGCTCTGGAGTCAGTCTGCTGGAGTCTGACTCCGCTCTGAGACCCGCGTGAAGGTAGTAACCTGCCGGGGGGGCCCCCAACTGTGCAAGACAGAGTGTCATGAGCAGGGAGCTGGACTCGGAGGCCAGCGCCCTCCATGTGGCCTCAAGCTGGTCTAAACACTGGCTTCACTGTGACTGAGTCAACTGATCAACCTCTCCTGAAGCTTCCATGATCCCATCTGATAAAGGAAAAAGCTGGACCCAGAGCTCTAACGGTCATTTAATTCTAGTTAAGGTTTTAAAGATCAACTAGGTGAACATGCCCTGTGATACTGGGGACCCCTGGCTCTTTCCCACATCCACGGTGCGAGGGCTTCCTCGAAATCCCACTAGAAACAGAGGCCCCCCCCCCATATCTTTTGATCTGAGGAGCTGATGATGAGGACACAAGTAACGTCCCTTTAAATCAACACGCGCAGGAGCTGGGAGACCAGCGGTGCTTGTGGGAAGGGCAAAACCAAACAGCTACTGAGATCAATGGAAGCCCAGAGTTAACTCCGCTTTTTATACAAAACCACTTTCTGCCCTGATTATACTCTAGGCTCCACAGTGTCGGAGCGAAGCGCATCACAACACTCCTGGCGTCCTGCAGCCTGGCACTGACCTGCAATTTCTCGTCCACATCGTCATCGCTCTCATCCAGGTCTTCGTGGAGCAGTCGCCACTCGTACTCGACGTGGACGTGAGAGTTAAACCTCCCACATAAGGCCTGGGTCAGCTGAGAAGAGGAAGGGCTGTGAGGCGGGCACCCACAGGCAGTGGTGGGAGGTGGGGAGAGGGGAGGCAGAGTCCCTCCGGGGCGAGGCCAGCCGACTGAAACCCCCCTCCCTCACCGAGGACCTTGAAACTCAAACCTCGAGACTCCCATTTAGTGCTCTGTAACCTGTAAAGTGCTGTGTGCAGGCGAGGGCTATTCGAGATCTAAAGGCTAATGGTTGGCCTGCAGGTGCTGACAGGCACACACAGGAGCAAACTCAACAGAGGACAGTGCACGTGTCCACTAATTGTTAACCCAACCAGTCTTGGCCCACACGAGAGATTATGGCCCACAGAAAAAGGATGTGAATGAGTATTTTCGCAATTCTCTCAAGGAAGGTAAATACCCAATTCCATGTTAGATCCACAGGAGAGAAGCGAATTCATTAGATTCAGTGGGTGTCCTAGCACATTAGCCCTTAATTTCCTCCACAGCCAGAGTGTAGCTGTGTGACCTTGGGCAAGTTCCTTAACCCTTCTGTGCTTGTTTCCTCATCTGTAAAATAGGGGTAGCAGAAGCAACCATGTCATAAGGTAGCTATCCAGATTAAATTAGTGGATATGAAGTACTGAGAACAGTACCTCTTACTCATCTCACACTTGCATAGCATTTAGTAGTAGTTCTATTTATTGAGCACTCACTGAGTGTCGCACAGTGCAATGCTAATTCTTGCAACAACCTTGTAAACTGGTGTAACGGACTCCACCTTACGAATAAGGAGACAGCGGGAGAGTTGGCATTGGCGTGACTTCCCCAGGTCACGGTGGGAGCCCCTACGCTGCCTGACCCTGTGGGCTCTGTCTGCTGGCCGCACTGCCTCTTCTAGAACAGGACAGGAAAAGACGGTGCGGAACAATCCAAATGACTTGGGGCTGGGGAACAGAATACGCACACCAGCTGGGGATGCTGCCGCAAGGGGAAGAGCTAGCGGTTCACAGACTCGAGAGAAGGGCCAGAGCTGCGGCGGCCTCCCGATCTCTGCTCCACTTGCCCCAGGTGACGCCATGTGTCCAACCAGCAAATTCCGACTTGTATTCCAAGTGTCACTACGAGGGGGGTGGTCCCCTCCTCTCAAAAGACTCCCCGAGTACACTTTCTCCTGGTTGTCCCCTCTAGGGTCCAAATGTGGGAAGACCCCCCTCCCAGAGGGCAGGGCCCCTCCCCGGCCCCGGCAGGGGGCCTTCACTCCGTCCGCGCCGGAGGGAGACTCACCAGCTCCTCGCAGTGCTCGTGCCTGAGGCGTTTGGCGATGTCCAGTGGCGTCTCTCCGGACTCGTTGGCTAAAAGGCAGGGCAACACAAGGAGGCGTTACGGCAAAAACAAGCAAAGGTCTGATATCAAGAGGCAGTTAAAAGAAGATACAGGGAGGCAGCACCAAGTGACACTGAGCATGACTAATGAGATGCACAGCGTGGAGCAGGGAGGCTGACTGGTCTTCCAGTCCTACAGAACTGCAGCAGCGTGTGGTCGGCGAGATTTTAAAGACTGCGCTAACCGACCTCCTTCTCAGCAGTCTGTAAATCTGAAATTCTGTATTTTCTTCCAAATAAGCCTCCATCAACAAGGTTTGGTTATTAATTAAAAAGAAAGAAAGAAAGAAAGAAACTTGGCTCAAGCAGGTGTGTGCCTCCTTTCTGTTCTCTTTGCTCTCTGTTCAATGGTTCTTGAAAAACACTTCCTCACAATGCCATCACGGCTGCCTGCCCTCAGGCAGCTGCCAGTGCATCAGGGTCCCCTGGCAGAGGGAGGGATGAAGGCCCAGGAGCTCAGGGTCCCCCGAGGAGGAGACTCGTTGACTCCCCACCGCCCCGTAAACCTTCCACCCAGAGCCGGGAAGGGGTTAAGCCTGATCCTGGCTGGGGGTTCTGAGGAGGGGGACAAGATGCCCCAAGCCTTGTTCAAGTTCACCTCAGCACGAGCGGCATCTGCAGAGCCTGCGCTCTGCCTCTCACAACCATACGGTGCCTGCCCGTGACGCAAGGCCTACGTCCCGGATGGCGGGAAACCGCTGACAGACACGGGAGGAGAGGCCCCCCGCCTGAGGGCGGGACTTGGGTCCCCTTGGCCGACAGGAGCCCAGCACCTGGACCCTTCCCCGCAGCAGCGCGGGGCCTGCGCACAGCCGGGCCCGGGGCCTCACCGGTCTCGATGGAGGCCTTCCCGCGTAGGAGGAGCTTGAGGCACTCGGCGTTGTCCGTCAGGCAGCAGTAGTGCAAGGCGGTGCTGCCTTTCCCCGTCTGTTTGTCCAGGTTCCCGCTGACCAACAACAGGGGCAGAGGGAGGGAGAGACGGGTGAGTCGCAGGCCGGGGCCTGGGCCCATGAGCAGGGCAGGCCATGGAATCAGCGCGCAGGGCATTCGGCGCTGCCGGGACGGGGCGGGTGAGGCGCTCGGGCTGAGGCCGGCAGGACCCGGCGACAGCGGCAGGGAAGGCCAGAGCGAGGTGCCCGTGCGGCTGCTGCGGGGGTGGGGGGTGCTGGCTGCCTCCTCCAGGGCCGCCCTGAACCACGAACCACGGCATCCCTCCCACTTCTCCATCAGCGCCCGGAGGCTGAAGGGTGTGGGCCTCAGGAAGCCGGTGTGACTCGCCATCCTGTCCCACAGAAGGACGGGGGAGCCTTTTCTCCTCATATTGTTGACACTGTTGACAGGAAGCGAAAGAGCCACCTTTCCAAAGCCCAGAATGTGCAAATGCCTCTGCGTCTGCGGGCCCCGGGCTGCCCCCAAAACAGCCAAAGCGGCAATCGTGAGATTTCGAAAGTCCTTCTAGCGCAAAACAAGACCAGACTGCTGCACTCCTCCGACAAAGCCACCCAGCCCACTGGCGGAGGCAGCCCAGAAACACGGCTGTCCTGAGCAGGAGGGACAGGGAGGGGGCTCTGTGGGCCCTGGGAGGACGGATGGGGGGCAGCTCTCATAGAGACAGAACCTGCTACACTTTCAGGGTGCAAATGAGCCTCATCTTCTGGTCTCTCCCCTCTTCCTGCTGCCCTCCTTCCACGCTGGAAGAAATCAGGATTTCCCTTCTCACGCTCCAAGAGACTACGCTGAGGAGGACTGGCGTCCCCGAGCTGTCTCATCCACTGTCCACGGAGCCACTGTGACACGCGAGGCGCTGGGTGGGCATTCCGGCTCCAACAGAGCGCGGCTTCCACTGAGTGCCGCAAACTGCTGACCTGCCCCCAGCTGCTCTACCTCTGGCCATTTCTTGCCCCCCCAGGAACAGCAGGGAAAGGCCGAAAGGCAAAATATGACCTTGCTTTTGCACGGTGGAATTTTCCACTCCGTTTGGGGCAATTTCAGGGGCTTTTGACCAGCACCTCCCCCTCCACACACATGATCAGGGAGTTAAGGTACACTGTGACGGGTCTTCATGGTTGGCCTGCTGCCCCAGGCGGGCGATGCACCAAACAACAGGACCGTGGAGCCCGGGTAAGCGGCACACACATTCTTTAAAGGAAACTTCTAATTAAAAAACAGAAACAGGGTGCCTGGGTGGCTCAGTCGTTAAGCGTCTGCCTTCGGCTCAGGTCATGATCCCGGGGTCCTGGGATCGAGGCCCGCATCGGGCTCCCTGCTCCACGGGAAGCCTGCTTCTCCCTCTCCCACTCCCCCGGCTTGTGTTCCCTCTCTCGCTATCTCTCTCTCTGTCAAATAAATAAATTAAAAAAATCTTTAAAAAAAAAAAAACAGAAACAACTTTTCAAACCAAACAAAATGCCCACAACCCAGTGATGCGGTTTACAATCTCAGCTTAGGCGGGTGGCCCAAGTATGGATCTTTTATGTGTCCCTTTTACTCTCCCCACTGCTCAGGGCACCTGCCTGGGTCTAGTGAGACACTCGAGGGACAAGCGTGGGGACGGCTCTGTGCACACAGAGTGGTGGGATTCACAGACAGTCTGCCCTCCAGGGCCCAGAATTCAGATGTATTGATCTGGTATCTCCTGAGTCCCAGACGCTAGAAGATGGGTCTTGCAGATACCAAGAAGGGTCTCTGTCCTCACACTCTAGGGCTTTTTTGGGACTATGCTGGAATACCCCACTCCTGGCGGTTTTTTCCGGTCCCACGGTTTGTGTTCAGGCCTGGGAAAATCCCAGCACCTTGGCCACATAATGAGGCAGGAACCTGATCCTTCCTTGGAAACACCAAGGAACAAAACAAAACGCTCCCCTAATTTTAGAACACCTACCTGTTCTGAACTAAAAAGTCTACAATGTGGAGAGAAGTCCGGTCCACCGATCTGACTGCAAGATGGAGGGCAGTTTCATCTGGCTCCTGAAGACCAAACAGAAACATTGCAGAATTCCAAGAGGAGCATTCAGTTTTCTGTCCAATGTGAGTGAAATCGTGTCTCTCTCTTCTGAAAGCCTTATATTCTTTCTTTCAAAACATTAATCTCTAAGATATATGGCCCCTTCAGTCTCCTGGGGAAACTCTGCCCTTGGCAACCTGCAATTTGGAGACTGGTCTTCCTTCCTCCACAGGAAGTAATAAGAAATTCAGGGGTTTCATCTCAGAGTCCCCCAATCTCTAGGTCCCTATCCCTGCACCAACAACATGTAAGGGGGGGCCCTTTTGTTCAAAGACACCAGGAAGGTTCCCCAGGCCTCTTGTATGCAGTCTCTGATACCGGTGTTCACGGTTTTCATTCTATACTTACGGATAGGGCCATCAGTGCTAATGCCCAGACTGCCTTCAGTTTATACTAGGGGACACCTGACACCACTGCCTTTTCTGAACGTGAGTTCTGGCAGGTGGGGGAGGACAGACCAGATGGTGGTTGTCTCAGGCAGGTGGGTGGGCAAGAGAGCCGGAGGCAAAGGAAATATCCATGCAACAGGGAACATGAGGCGAAGAGGGAGGTGCCCCCCTCCACCTGTCCAGCCAGCCAGGGCCACCCCCCTGTCCTCTGGCCGCGACACAGCTCTGAGCTGAGCATGCTCTGCCCTGGGCCACCGGGGCTTGACTTTTCTCTCTCTTAAACACGGAATATCAGGCTCCATATAATGTGTGCTCGGGCTGCTAAGCGTTAACAGCCAGCACCCTGCGCCTTCATCATGACAGTGAGGTTTCAAGGGAATGTGTTGTGTGTGTCACGAGGGCACCCATGGACGAGTATTAGGATATATGCCAACCCTTGACACTGGTAACCGGTTTCCTGTGGACTCGATCCTGACAGGAAGATCCCACCCCACCTTTAGACCTCACCCTCTCAACAAGGTTCTCCCAGAAAACTGGGGGATGTCTCTCTTCTCCCCTTCCCTCAGGGAGGAGGGCACAGGGGAGGGAGCAGGCTGGGGGGCTCTCCTTCCCAGGGCGGCCCCAGCAGCTGCTACTGAAAGTTTGGATCCCTGCTCACCAGAGACAGGACCTCTCTCGGGTTGCTCGGGTTCCTGAGAAGATGCTCCCTTCCCCCGGGGACTGGCCTTTCCTTCCAGGGCTGGCATTCTATTTTTGGCTTAAGAATAAAGCACCAATTTCTTCCCCAGAACTCAATGCTATCTTCTTTCAGAGAACTATACTACTTTTTCAGCATTTCTGATTATACTGCCTTGCCACTTCCCCACCCCCCACTTTCTTTTCTTTCTTTAAAAGGAGCAGACCACACCCTTACATGTCCGTTGGCCAGTGGGATTTTTTCTGTAAGATCCACACCGTCAGCATAGGCTTGGAGTAATCCAAAAATATCTCTTGTTTTGACAGCCTCACAAAGGCTGTGAAGTTTTGCTGCATTATCCGCATGCCTTTTCCTTGCATATTTCCTCTCGATGTACTTGGCAGTAATGTAGTCCTTTCTGGCATTCCTGAAATCAAGCATAATTGCCTTGTAAACGATTAAGGGCCTCTATTCAAACATATCTAACCTTCATTCTGGAACAATTTTGAAAAGTCCTGCCCACACCCTCCTTGTAGGAAGCGCTGGGGTGTAGGAAGGGGGCCGCTGTGTGACCATGCAGCGTCTACGTCCAGTAACACCTAGAGCCCTTTTAAGAAGCACTGACATCTGGGGCGCCTGGGTGGCTCAGATGGTTAAGCGTCTGCCTTCGGCTCAGGTCATGATCCCGGGGTTCTGGGATCGAGTCCTGCATCGGGCTCCCTGCTAGGCGGGGAGCCTGCTTCTCCCTCTGCCTCTGCCTCTCTCTCTCTCTCTGACTCTCATGAATACATAAATAAAGCATTTAAAAAAAAAAAAAAAGAAGCACTGACATCTTCTAGTTTCCAACCCAAGAGGCCTCAAGGCCCGGGGCAGGGTGCCTGGGCCTTACTCAGGGGCCAACGGTAGCTGGCCAGGTCAGGCAGACTGGGAGGCCCTCCGCAAAGGTGAAGATGCTATCTCCTCAGTCATGGGCACCGCGCCTGGCAGGAAAAGCATGCACCATATGTCTGATGAACCAGAACAAACTGGCAGTCTCTGCGCTCCATTTTCTGGCCTTCCTGTGGCACAGTGTTCGCAGACTCTACCTCCCCACAGAGCACGGAGTGGTGGCAACTCTGAGAAGCCAAAGGCAGCATGGGTTCAAATCCTGTCCCCACCACACTGATGGTGTGTCTGGGACAAGCATCCTATCCCTGGAGGCCCCAAGTCTTATCTGTGCAAGTGTGTACCCCACACCCTCGTGGAACTGTGACAAGTAGGTGAACTGACATTTGCAGGACACGCGGTAGGTCCTTTTGGGACCCTAGAACTTGCTGATGAACTTCAAAGATAGAGAGCAAGAAAAACAGTAGTTCCTGTGTCAGGAGGACTCTCCGTATTTTACTCCAATGGCCTTAACAAGTTACCGCGGAATAAAAGACGTGGACAGGATTTTTGAGAGGCACAGTGAATAATGCTAAGTTCCCTGTGGCCACCAGGTGAGAAGTGTCAGGAAGCAACCCAGAAACCCATCAGCTGATGAATGGACAAACAAAATGTGGTCTCTCCACACAGCCAGACAAGGGAACAAAGTACCAACACAGGCTGCAGCATGGATGAGCCCTGAAAACATTACTCGAAGTCAAAGAAGCCACACGAGGCCACACACTCTATGATCCTGCGTAAACAGGATGCCCAGAAGAGGCCAATCTGTGGAGACACAAGGTGGATTAGCAGGGCCTGGGGGGGGGGGGGGGGGGGCGGTGCCGGTTAACAGGTGCGGGGTTTTGTTTTGGGGGGATGAAAATGTTCTAAAATTGTAGTGATGGGGCGCCTGGGTGGCTCAGTCGGTTAAGTGTCTGCCCTCAGCTAGGGTCATGATCTCGGGGTCCTGGGATGGAGTCCCGCATCGGGCTCCCTGCTCGGCGGGGAGTCTGCTTCTCCCTCTGCCTCTGCCCCCCCCCCCCCCCCCGGCTTGTGCTCTCTCGCTCTCTCTCTCAAATAGACAAAATCTTTAAAGTAAAATAAAATTGTGGTGATGGATGCACACTCTGTGAACATGCTGAACAATACTGAATTTACATTTAAATGGGTGAACTGTATGGTATGTGAATTATATTTCAATAAAGCTGTGAAAAAAAAGCATGTCAGAGAAAACAAAATTCCACCGACAATACAAAAACTTAACTTTAGCCAACAGACGTACAGAGACACAGGGAGAATAGCACCACAGGATCAATGCCCTTGGCTCCCTTCTGGAAACTACTCTTTCTGGAAAGTGAAGTGCCCTGCAATTTCAAAAAGCTGGGCAGGGGAGGCTGAAGGAACAGCCAGGGCCTGGTGGTCGGCTCAGAGCGCCCGGGCTCAAGGTCAGATGGCTGCTCAGACCCGCTCCGCCTGTCGAGGGCACTGTGGGCAAGCCCTTCCGGCGACCCCACCTGCTCACAGGGCTGCTGCAGGTTATATGAGAGAGCACATTCAGGCGTCTGGCCCAGCATTCTAGAAACACCAGCATGGAACCAAGGGGCTCGTAGTGCCAAGTGGAACCTGGTCAGCTCTTCTCAGCTCAGGCACTGCTCCCTCCCATCCTGCTGTCAGCCAGGGCTGTGCCAACCACCTCTGCTGTCGCCACCAGTCACCGAGCCCCTCCGGCCAGCACCCCAGGGCCCGGGCTGCAGTGCCCCAGGGCCGGGAGCGAGCAGGCCAACTCCAGGCTCTGTCCGAGAGGGTAGCAGGGGCTTCACTCCTCACTGCTGACGACCTGACCTAAGACATCCACGGCCCGGGTGTTTGTAAAACGCAGACTGCGTGAACTGTGCTAACCAATTTATGTGTGTCGCCTCACAAACCCTTACGGAGAAGTAAACTGAAGTCTATGGAGGGACATAAGATTCTGTTCCCTCACGCAGCGGGCAAGTTCCCTGAGGGGGCCTCCTAGCACAGTGTGGCGCACAGAGAACTGCTCAGTGACCTTCTGGGCTTGACGGTGTGCTCTATCTGACAACGATTCAAATTCTGTAGGTCTCCTATGATGGGTGGTTGGACTAGACGGCTTTCAAGTTTTAGGGAGTTTCAATAATCCTTGCAGGACAATCACCAAGGTGACCTCCCCTGCCTCCCTTGGAAGGAGCTAGAGAGATACTGGCCCCTTTACTTGTTTTTTAATGTATTATTCATCTGTCCAGGGCTCTGCGTCCCCTGAAGGTCATTCCTACACAAGTCCAAGAACAGACCTGCTTTAGGCACCACCACGCTCCACGGCTTTGTGGGGGAAGTTCACTCTGCCGGCGCCATCCCCTCCCCACCTCTTGCTTTTTGGAGAAAAGCAGTGAACTGACAACGCTTTTGGCACGTGTTTAGGACAGGTTTCTTGTACTTCTGAAGGATGGGCCTGTGTAAGGGTCCTGAATCACAGGAGGAGCAGTGAGCCTCCGTAAGCAGACATTAATCTGCCTGCTTCCCCCCTCCACCTATTTCTCTCTCTGCATAACCCCCCGAAATCCAAAATCTGATTCACAGGCCACTAGAGGGTCTTCAGCTTCCCTTTCAACAGATTTATCTGCAGATGGTGTGTTCTGCTGAGATAAAGCCAGCAACAGTACATTCCTTCTCATGTGCAAGTGAAGTATCAGCTTATTTAAGTAGCCACAGAGCTGGGACTTTATCTTTGACTCGTTGATTGATTAAATATGTACTGAACCATCACAAGCAACATGTTGTGGCAGAAAATACGAAAGTTAGGAAGATGCAATTTATTAAAGAAATGGGTATCGATACTCCGGTATGGTAGAAAGTGGGATGAAAGGTTTTAAAACCGAGCCAAATGCTATGGGAGCAGAGAGCCCAGCAGTTAATTTCACCTGAGCAGGTATGAAAGCAGGCGGCATTTTGCCATCACACTGGCCATCCACCCTCATTTTTGGGGGGGGAGGGGGAGGGCTAAACTTCCTTTTCATTTGTGCCAAGGTTGGGGGGGTGTCTAAACGCAGACAATATGTTTATATTGAAGGATTCGAAGCAGATAGTGCTCATTTTTTAGAATCATCTAGCCCCAGAATAAACAAATTCTCTGCTTTTTATAAAGGACCCCTGGTACTTGGAAGAAATTATTTATCATATGCTTTGTTCAAAACTGATCAACGTTACAGCATTTCAGGAGACTGGTACCTTCTCTTTGAGTGCAGGTATTAATTAGACTAAATAAATGTGCCATACCAGACCATGGAGTTTCCTTTACTCAACAGGATCTTTTAGCTACCCTAGGAAAAGCTGGCTCACCTCTGGGTAACTCTCTAGTTGAAACCTAAATTGCAAGGACCCTAAGTTTCCGGGGTCTGTGGGATCAGTGTGTAGCACTCACATTGCCTCTACTACCCACACCCATGGCGAGCAGAGTTGCCAACACCACCAAAGTGCATGCGTCACCTCACCATCCCACTGATGATCAGCCCGACGGCTCTGTGAGCAGTGGAGTGTGATCCCCTGCTTATGTTAGAGAAGAGGGCTCTGAGAAGCTAGCAAGCCTGCCAGGTCCCACCATCAAGGAAGGGCTGGATTTCCAGGGCTGGGTAAGAATACAGATTTGGAACTCAGATCTTCATCCAGAGAGGACAACAGCCTCGTGCCTGGTGTCCAATCTCACAGAACTGCTACAGCACAAACATTTGCTACAGGACTCCATCATGAATCAACTCTAATCCAACACCAACCAAACGCTCATCTCAGATACCTGATACCTGATGGCCACAGGCTGGGTTCATGCCCTTAGATGTCTATGCTGTCTTACTACATGGAGTTACCTCACCTTGATGCAAAAGAACACAGATCCTACAATCTCAGCTTCCCAAAGACACATCCCAACAAACGGGCTACAAACACCGAAGCTCTCAGCTTCCGCTACAGGCCTGTACACGGCCTCCCATGTGTCAAAGCTCTCTTCAAGCACAGTTCACTGTCCTCACCCAATGTCCTTCGGGAGGACCTCTGCCATCAATTCCCTCCCAAGCTTCTTCCAAAGGCAGTGCTGTCTCTGTAAATGAATTTTCCTACTCTCTCTTATCACATTTTTCTCATTTCCTCCTCTCCTGCTGGAACACTTGGATCCAGACTCACCACTCGAATGCAGGTGCTGTGTCCTCACTGCCCTGCAGACACCTTCCTTCCTTCCGTCTGCCCCACTCTGCATCACAACAGAGCAGTGACCAGCCCCCAGCCGCCTGGAGCAGACGGGCCAGCCGCTGCCCTGACCTGCTGCCCTTCCATCCACCTCTCCCTCTCAACGACCAGTGTGATCTGGGTGATTTATGCTTTGTTTGATAAGACTGGCAGGAAAATCTCCTATAAGCTCTGCTTCATCAGGCCAGCAGATGCACCATGAGGCACAAAAGCTTCTCGGTCAGGTTTTGTGTCAACAGTAAAACAAAACCAAAAAAACTCTTGTTGAAGGAAACACACTCCACATTTGCAAGGACCCTGGGAAAGAAAATGATACGTAGTCATGTATCTATGACAACTAACCCTCCCAGTGGCTGAGAATTTATGCGGAGAGAAGGGGAGAGAGAAGACCCCTGAGGCAGAAGCGAGGGGGTACCCACACACCACCAGCAAGGGCGACACTCGCTGTCCTCCTTCCCAGACAGAGAGCATCGGCCAAAGCTGCCTTCCTGTGGTTTCTTCCTAAGAAAACCAGCCACACCAAATTTTTATTTGGATACCCAAAAAGGTGACTTACACAAAAACACCCAGGCTGATTTATTCCCTAAAGAAGCACCACTGAGATACCCCAAGCTTGTTATTCTCCTGTCTCTCGGGGCTCAGGTACAAGGCCAATCTTTGCTCAGAAAACGAGAACAGCCAGTTTCATACTTACATGTCACTGCCCGGGTTGGGTTTGACCGAGTCTTCAGCTGGAAGGCAACACTCCATAATCTCATTAAAGCCTGCATTCCCAATATTCTTGGCAAGCTGCAAAAACAGAAGTCTATTTCAGGGTACTCAATTATTAATCCATTCCACTGCTACACACTACTCATGCATCTGATGATTTATTTAATGGCCACTAAGAAATAGAGCAATAAAGTGGCTTGCCGTTAATAAAGATGGACAAAACTCAAACCCCAAAGGTACCCATAAAACCAGAGATAAGCAGCAGCACGTCTATTAGAGAGAAATGTTCTCATAAAATGTCCCCTGGATAGAGTACCTAGATGGACAGGAAGAAGCAGTAACCTGGTCCAACGTCAGTTTTCCTCCTTACCCACGCCCCCAAAAGCTCAGGCTCCAAGTGAAATGGATCTAATAAGATCTATTTACGCCAGCAAGGAGGTGTCTCTGATACAGTGGAGTGGGTGCTGGGCCAGGAAGCCAAGACTTGGGATTAAATCACGGTTCAATTTTCTGGTTTTGTGACCACACACAAGTCAGTTTCCCTGAGTTTCGATTTTTCGTCAGTAAAATGGGGATGACACCTGCCTTGCTGGGTTGTAATAATAATAAATTGGGGCAATTTAGGTGAAAGCGTTCTATAAACTGAAGCACTAAAAATGTATTTGTTCCAAATGTAAGGTCCCCACTCGACAATCAACCTTTTTATTTGTCAAAAATTAAATGAACACATTTTAGTTAACGCTTATTGAATTCTTGGCACTATGCTCGATGCAGCAGATAGGAAGATAAAGGTCACGGCTTGTCTTAGACCAGCTACCCTGACGGTATGGTGACTGGCATCTCCTGAATGGATACACAAACTCTGAGTGATCAGGAGCTACTTAAAAGCAGGGGTTTAATCATCATGTCCCAGCATCCAGCCCAGCACCTGACCGAGATTAGCTTCTTCCATGTTTAATGAAACAAAACCGAGTGGGAGCACCTAGCACAGGGCTTTGGAGAGAGGAGGTATTTTAACTTCCGTGTTGAAAATGGCACAATGGGGAGCGGGGGGGCGGGGGGGGCTCTGCTACTTCTACTCTCGAGGAGTGACGTGGACACAGGGTAACCACAGAGGTTCTGGGAGGTAAGGCTGCTGCTTGAGCAGCCTCTTCTCTTTCCGAGGCAGCAGACTGGAAGGAGCGGCCAAAGGGATCTGAGTTAGATGAGGTCGAACCTTCTGGTGGCAAGTAACATGACACAGTGAAATGGGATTGTGAGGGAGGCCGAAGGACAGGGGACATGCGTCAGCTTATAACTTCGTGATGAGCCTTCCTAATTTTACCGTCCTTGGTAAGTGAACAAGGCATCCTAGATGGCCTGAAGCACCAAGCACTAACCGACCCCACCTGGGTCCCTAGCCCTGGCCTGGTGGCCTCAAGCCATTGTCAGGTGACAAAACCCCAGGGCCTCACCGCCGTTTCCCCAAGAATGAGGCTGATGGTCAACCATGTCAGCTGACAGTACCGACGTACCAAGGAGTCAACGCCTACAATGGATTTTTCGGATCGTCAGTGACAGATCCAGGACTGAACCTCGGGATCAGACCCCTGTTTAGAGCCAGCCATGCTCTCACAACCCATCTTTCACTATAATGTGGACACCGTCGTCCCCTTGCCAAGCACCATCGTTCTCAGAAGGTAAGTGACAGAAAAGCCACAGCACCCCTCTGTGTGCGAGGGGCCCACATGCCTCCGAGTCTGTGGTAGGCAGATGGGAGGGGGCGTGAGGAGGAGAATTCCCTGGGAATCAGAAAGTTGCCTCCCTTCTGCTTGGACTTGGCTCGTTTACCAGGGGACAGCTGGTCCAGGGAGCCACCATATCCATGCGTCACACTCGTCCAATGCAGAGAAATGTGCCTCCTCACAGTTTTGCCAAGTTCCAGCGAATATTTCAGCCTGCAGAGAACTCCTTTAGAATCATCAACAAAAGCAAAGCATTTGCAGATGGAGGCTGCAGGGTCATGTCAAGAAAATGTGGGTCCCAGCAGGCCTCGTGGGCAGGAGCCAAGGAAGCAGGAAGCCTGGTGGGAAGCAGCCCCCAACACTCCCAGAGGACTTTGAGGGCGACACCGAGCAGACACAGGGTCAGATCAGATCTAGGAGGGTCTGAAGTGCCACATCACTCAGCAAAGCAAATGCTAGCCCCTATTCAGTCCGCAAACGCCCACCGAGTCCTTAGGCATGCTGGGCGCTGAGCATGAGACACGACCCTGCTTGGAGAGAGCTCAGTCTAACGAGAGGGATGTTGACAGAAAGAGATGCCCGGTGCTGAGGGCTGGGAAAGAAGTCTGTGCTGAGCACAATGAGTGAGGAGACAGCAGGTGTACATCAGCAGGGCAGCTGCCTGGTCAAGACGCCCGCTTTACCCCACTTGCCTTGCGGGGAACCCTGCATGCCTCCCCCTCACTGCATGGAAGCACCTGAGCACGGGGACTTGGGAGTCCCACATTCCTGCAGATCTGTAGCACCTACCCGTGCAGGGTCCACGGAGCCAGAGAGAGGCCTTAGAGGTTATCTGGAAATTGTGTTTAGAGTTTGGGGTGAGGATGTGGAAAACCTCCTACTCGTTTTCATGTTTCCAGGTGGAGGGAGATCTACTCTTCTGACATTTTTCCCTGTTTTTATGCCCCTCAACGGGAGGAATGGACAAATGAGAGAAAGAACTTCCCTGAGAGAGGGCCTTAGCCCAGCTGTACCCACAGAATGCCACACTGGGGGTGGTGGGCTCCTCCTGTCCGGAGCCTGGGGGCTGTTGTTACCTCACGTGTGAACCTGGTCAACCAATCTGGCTTCTCTCAGCAACAAAGCAGACTTTTGGGCCGCTCCCATCCCAGCAGCATGGAAGGCCAGAGGGCATGACACACCGTTAATGTTCAAATGGGTAAAGGCCCAGGGAAGTGAGGGCACTGGACCCCAGCAGGCAGAGCCAAGAAATGCTGTGAGCTCGCAATTCTGACCTCCAAAAAAGGAGTGGCTTTCATTCAGTGCCAGGTGAAACAGCGCTTCCAACTGTAAGGTAGCTGTCAGTCTCCACGGGCCTCCCTCTCCACGTGCTCTCCTTCAGACCGGGCGGTCAGCGGGCCGCCTCTCCACTGGACAGCTTGTTAACAACCTCTTGAGAAGGGAGGCAGGACAAAGTCAGGGAGCACAGGCCTGAGTCAGCAATATGTGCTCCTGAGCTTCCTGACCCTGCTCTTCAATTTGATGGAAAAGATTTTAAAATTACTGATCCCATTTCAATTTCATAATATCAAATTTTCCTTTATTAATTTCAAAGGTCATATGATGTCAAATGGATCATATGATACAAGGACATTAGTACCAATGGTACTGTTTTACATATGAAATGAAAATCAACGCTGAAATGATGACCTATGTTAGGGAGAAAGTTTACCTTCCCCAAATCTATGTTTACCAGGAGATTTCTGAAAGCAGGTTTGCTTTAAAATTTAAGGATACCAAGCAGTGTGTGCTAGAGTATCAGTTCAAATGACATGACTTCCTAGAACTAATTAGTACCTTCACATACCCAGTTTCTCTCTGCTGAATAAGACATGATTCTAAAAGCAGGTGGAGGGAAGAAAAGATAACTGCTAACCAGCCACCTTCACGGATGCCGTTGAAATCCACTCAGTTAATATGGAAACCAAGCATGCTCTGAACCCAAAATATATAAAAAAAGGAAATGGTGACATTGCCACAGCATACCATCCAAGGGAACTGTGGGCAAACCTGAGACCAGAAAATAACTCACGGAATTAAGCAAAAAAATTTTTATCATGAAGAACATGGTGAGGCCATATGGGAGAACAGGAGCGACATTCTACGTGGCGAGCATCTGTTTAGGAGCACCATGCCAGCCGGAGAATGAAAATCCCCACTCATCACAGCACACCTCCCTGAGATACGAGCTCTAGGACTGATTCACCTCAAGGACAGAGAATCACTGAGCCTGTAAAGCAGTTTTGCCCAGGACATTCCCACGGAGACGCTGGGAAGTTACTTTCCAGTTCACCCTCTTAATAGGGTGCAAAGAAGTTTAATCAACATTTGCTGCACAAGAACACATACCATGATGAACAACTCAACCAAACACCCTGAGGTCACCGCTCTGCGCATCCTAAAGGTTCATGCACGGAGCAGACAACCAGAGTGGAATCTCCCTGTGGATTCACACACAAGGACATGTGGATCATTCTTCCGAAAGGATTTAAAGTCATCTTGGAAAATAAGGAGAGCTAATCCTTCACAGTGCTTACGATGTGCCAGACATAATTCTAAACACACACACAGAGACATCTATGTGTCAAGCCTTCAGCAGATCCTCTGTGCAAGCATCCAACTGTCTACACAGAACAAAAGAACCTGGATACTTTAGAAAGGCTTGACTTCATAGGGGCACCTGGCTGGCTCCGTCGGTTAAGTGTCCAACTCTTGATTTCGGCTAAAAAATACGTAAATAAAATCTTTCAAAAAAGGGCTTGAACTCATGTTTTATAAATGAATCCTAACCCAACACACGCTGTCCATGCAGCACTTGACTTCTCAGCTGCACAGTAAGGGTTCAGGATAGGATGTCGGGCCCACTGTCCTGGTACGCAGTGGGTGGAGTTGGGGAGATGCCCACCTCCAGTGAGCAACCACATAGGCAGAGTTGAGGGGCAAGCGGAGGGTGGGAGTGAACCTCGCAAAATTCGGGGCCCTTTTCCCTCTGTTTTTCTTTTTTCTTTTTTTAAGGTTTTCTTTATTTATTTGACAGAGAGAGACAGATTAAGCACAAGCAGGAGGAGTGGCAGAGGGAGAGGTAGAAGCAGACTCCCCGCTCAGCAGGAGCCCAATGTGGGGTTTGATCCCAGACCCTGGGATCATGACCTGAGCTGAGGGCAGATGCTTGACCGACTGAGCCACCCAGGTGCCCCATCCCTCTGTTTTTCTGTAACCATGAGGGAGAGTCTGGAACTACGGCAGAGGTCAGGGTCTAGAAATACCTGCAGATATTAAATAAGCAGGCTCTGCCTGACGGCTCCATCAGGGCTAACAGCTGGCCAAACAAACTCCTGGGAACATTTGCTGACAGAGGCCCTGGGAGAGAGAGACCAAGATTCGAACCCAGTATCAGAAGCCACCTCATCATTTCACTGAGATGTAAACATCTTCCCTTCCACCTTCCTTGGCCTTTTCCTGTTTAGTGGGCAAGAGTCTCATGAAGACCATCAGTTGAGGTTTTGAGACACATTTAAGCAGGTGTAACAGATGTGCTGGGGTCAGGCTCCTACCAGCTCATGATTGCCATTAGTAAAACTACATTATATAAACTCACAGTTACACAAATTATATTAAAAACAAAGTAACAGTCAAAACTCATCACTTCTGAATCATTTTACTACTCTGTTTCTGAAGTCACTGAGGACCGCTGTTTGTGAGGCAAACTCCCCATATGAGGGTGTGTTACCAAGCACCTCTTTCCCACCGCACAGTCGGTAACTCACACTGGTTACTCGTGACGGCACAGATTTGACAAAAAGGTCATGGTGGGAGTACTGACATCACGTGGAGAGACTGTTCAACATTTGCTGGGGACGGGGATGGGGAGGGACGGCAGCTATGCTTACATGCTTAGCACGCGCCAAGACTCGCCCCCACAAAGGCCGGTTTATGTCCCAGGCTCCTCAGAGGTTAAGTTCGAGCTCTGGGATCAGATGAAAGGGCCCCGCCCCCGATCTGGCACTTCAATAACTATATAACCTTGGGCACATTATAACATTCTAAGCCTCAGTTCCTCCTTTATAAAGTGGGGATAAATACCAAGGTCATTGGTTGTCGTGAAGGGCAAATGAGCTAATACATATCAAGTGCTCTGTGAAGGGCCTCGTACAAAATAAGCAATTATTATTTCACCAAAAATCACTGAACACTTCCCACTGTCTTGAGAAAACCAGCAACGGCAATACAGCAACTGACAGAGTTTACCAGAGAATTCGTGCTTCTCTGAAAACAGACTGTGGGAATCTCAAATCTACGCCACCATCAGCTGCCCAGGATACCACCCCCTGGACACATGCAGCTCTAAGACGTGGGTGGAATGCACCATGACATCGACAATAACCACACTGTGGAACCAAGGATACACTGCTGGAGTCCTGCCGAGTCTAGCTTAGTTCTAAACTTGACGTCATCAGGGATGTGACTCACCAGGAGACCAGAATTCACTCTAGTTTCTCCCAACTTTGTGTTTCAAGACCATAAAGGAATCCTCTGGAAAGACTGGAAGGATTTGACAAGATAGTACAAAATGCATTCGAAGTTCAGGCACACTGGTTCTACGGTAGTCATCAATAAAATGTACAGCCCCTTGAGAGGTATACTGACCACAATAATTGATTTTCTGTCAAGACTACTGCTCTTTTCATTACAATCAACGGCAATCTGTAACCACTTAATGTTCACTGTCCAATGCCCAGCTACGCCAAGTGTTTCTAACACTGCTTACCACCAGCAATTACAGACTCTGAAAACAGTTCACAAAAGCTCCATTTTAGGTGGCCTCAAAACACCTAGTGTGATGTGCCTTTTCCTCAGTGGGGCCAGTCTCAAAACTCTGGACGTTACATGACAGAAAGTGCTTCAGCCTCCCAGGATCAATGTACATCGCACTGCATGGCTTATGTGTTATCACCGAACCAAGAATGAAAGCCTTCCTTAGAAACAAAGGCAGTAAAAGCAAAGACCAGTGTCTCCCCGAAAGGGCGACAGTAAGGGCCCGAGGAAAAGAGCACTGAAGGCTTGAGCCGAGTGGTGACCACAGACTTGGCAGGAATCTGCGGGGGACTCGGGGAACACGTCCTCGACCGTCTCTGGGCTCGGCGTTCCGCGTGTGGTTAAGGAATGGGGTGAGCTAAACTGCGCCACCATCCTAGTCCACACTCCTACAACAGTCGCAGCCCTCCTTTTTGTTTTACTTCACTTGATTTGTTTAAGAACCAAGTTTAATAACAAAAAGTGCCCTCAACTACCAATAGCCAAGAAGGAGGAATCATCACTGAGGTTCTAATTGCCCAAACCCATCTGGAAAAAATCAACAACCATCAGCCCAATGGAATTTCAAGAAACCAAAATGGATTTGAATGCCAACATGAAAACTCAGCTTTCAGCTCATTCATCATTTCCATTTCAAAATCAAGGATCTGAGAATTACCAGCAGCTCAGATGTTCCTAAGACATCTAACGTGAGGGACTGCATCCTCGAATAGTGAACCCCGAGCTCCCGGTGGATTCCAGAGCACTCAATGCAGGTCAGGATGCCCAGATTGGTGGAAAGCCATGTAGGATCTGCCAAAGAGAACAGAGAAAATTGGAGCTTGCAGTAAGTAGCGGGCCGGGATCACAACATTTTTCCTGTAGGGCTACTGCACGTGGAGTTTTGAGCACGAGCGTTTTCTCAATCCTTGACATAAGCCAGAGCGCTCATTCACCGTTCACTCTGCATTAGCACCGATTTACACACAACACACACACACACATGCACGTGTCTGCTCTCCGTCATCTTCCCATCCCTCCATTTCTTTACGCATTTGTCTCGACCACCCTTCCATTCATTAAGAACTCCCCAGTGACAGGCGTTGTGAACACGCAGGACGCAGTGCCCTCTAGTGGGCACAGGTCTCTGAGGGGTGTCCTGAGCATCGACCATGCCCATCGCCAACCTTGGTCAGAGCAGCAGAGAAAAACCACCACAGTCTAGTGCCGGATGGGGAACAGACTTACAATGTGTCTCTATGTTCGCAAAACATTAACGGTACCGCTAGAGAGCACCTACTACGTGCTGATGCCATACTGTGTGCTCAGCACTTCGGGGGCGGCAGGAAGAGTTCTGATCGTAAGAGCTTTGGAAACTGTGGAGACTGACAGAATCCTTCATTCAGCACATACAAGAGCGCCAGCAGGCGAACAGGTCAGGTGTCTACACAGTGCTCAGCGAGGAGAAGGGCCTTACTGGGGGGGGGGGGCTACACGGCCTCCCTGCCTGTGCCGAGGCCCAAGGCCATGCCAGTGCCCCGTCAACATGCTGCTCAGAGCAGTTACTTACCCCCTGAGGCATCCTACTATGCGCTGGCCACACGGCAGACACTCAAGACCTGCCTGACAGATGAAAGCTAGCCTGAAAATGGGGCATTCAAAATAAAGCCTACTCGAGTACCTTATCACGGCCAGTAAGTACCATTCTCTTTCGAACCACCTGCTGCCCTTGGAAACTCACAGCAGGGAAACAGCATAACCTGGCTCACGAGATCATGGTCAAGTTCTTTTTTTAAATGTTTAATTATAAAAAATTTTAGCCGTTAGGAAATACTTCTGGGCATCTGTGTTTTCACTTCTACCCTATCGGCTGTATCACGCTCTCACACGCTCTCCGCAGGTAGGAGTATGTTTCCACTACTTTGTACCAAGTTTCACGTCACCCACCCTGCAGCGTTTGCAAACAGAAATGTACAAAGCTTTGACTTCTTTCCTGAAGTGTTTTAAAAGTCCAAGTGCTGCACTGTCCTCATCTTTTCTTAAGAAAAAGCACGATTCACTACTTACCACTCCCTACCTCGTCTCCTGCCAGAAGGTAATTTTTAATGGGTCTGAGACCCTGAGGGAGTTCCTCAAACTACCCCTAGATATACAGCCTTTGGGGCAATAGGAACGTCCCAGCAATTCTCAACTGCCCACTCTATTTTTGTTGTGTTGTTTTTTGTAAGAACTGTCATAGAATGAGAGGAAGGAAAACGGTAACTGACCATCCCATGATCTTTCTCATTTTGTAAATGTCCAGAAACAGCTATTCCAAAGCTCCCCGGACCTCATGGCACCATTCCATCTTAGTCAGAAGAAATCCACTCCTTAGGCTTTTAAAATACTAGCTATTAAAATCTACAATGATACTCTATGTCAATTAAAAAAATGAAGCCCCTGAGAGGCTTCATCAAAATGAAGAATAAACATCTCATTTCACAGAACGTGCACCTGGGAGGGACCCGAAAACATTCTCGGCCAGTTCCTTCGCCTTCCATACAGGAAAACCGATACCTAACAAAGAAAGTGGCTCTCCCAGCAGCACAGACTAAACAGCGGCTAGAAGTTCTACAAAGCAGCACAAAGAGAGGATGGAGTAAATCCCAGGAAAAGCCGCCCCTACACGGCCACACAGCCAATATAATGAGCAGATGACCTTGGTTTCACCTGCATTCTGTGCTTCCGTTTTCATTTCTTAAAAAGCTTCTAATCTTTTCAGCTCCATCGGGCCATCTTCGTGTTGCCCTGTGCGGGGCCCGGAGGTAGGCGTCTTCCCCCCCCCCACCCTCCACCCCCAAAGGTCTGCACACAGCCCAGGACGCAGCTGTGTGCCGCCCGGGCACCGCCGGGTCTGCAGTGAAAGGGAAAATCGGTGACTGGTCTGTGAATCGGAATGAGATGTGACTGTCCCAAAGCTGGGGGGAGGGACGGGGGAGAGTGTCACCTGGTGCCCCACAGTCGCAACACACGTCATTGCCCGTCATCCTCTGCACTTCGGAGATGATCTCCTTTGTCAGCTCTTGGACTATGTTATTTTCCCCGGTATTGTCATCCCCCTTAAATGCATTGTTTAAAGCTTCTTCTTTGCTGTTCTGCAGCACAGACATCCATCTAGAAAAATAACAGAGATGCTGTGTTAAAGCCCCAAGGACTGCGAGGTCCTGGCCCCAAGGCCCATCTCCAAGGAACTTACATTTGACATTCCTGCTCATCCTCCGCTTGGAAGTGGTACGTCCTGTCATCTGCACGGCAAGAGGAATTTGTCAATTGTGAGCCTGCACGGTAATCCGCACAGGATTCCAGCAGAAAGTGGTTTATAACTAACCTCGGGAATAACCGCAACTCTCCGCTAGGAAATGAACCATCTCTAGAGAACCGAGCCCTCCCTCCCTCGTGTCATTCCATGCCTTCCTTGCCCTTGCTCTGGGGGATTGTGGCTTTATCATCCAAATTCACAAACCTGCCCTGCCCTCCATTCCAGTTCATAAAGAGATGAAACTTACCCAGGCCGAAGCTATTCATGGCCGGAAACCATCAACATCTTTTCAAAAGCTTTGCTTTTTAACTTGCTACAAAGTTGGTCCCCCCAAAAGTAATTGTTACAGCCCTTTGAATAATAAAAGCCTGTCCTCATGAGTATCTGAGAAGTTTTCTGGCCTTCTTAGAAAGAGGAGGCGTTCTAGCAGGCCATGGGAGTGCTGTGTTGCAGGGCGAAGCAGGAGGGACAGCCAGGTGATGACGGGATGTGAGACCGTAGGCTCACACACAGCCATGTGCAAACACAGCAGCGCCTACAAGGCTTGTCCCAGACTGCTGACCCCTGTGCATGGAGCAGAGAAGAGGGGCACGGGATGTGCTCTTCCTCCCAAAAGTGCAGAACCTCAGTCCAATTGTGGGAGAGCATCAGAGAAATCCAAGTTGAGGGACAGGTGACTAAAAAACCGATCAATCTTCTTCAAAACAAGTATCAAGGTCATGGAAGACCAGGAAAGGCTCTGACGTTGCCACAGCCAGTAGCAGATGAAGATGAAGTAAAAACGAACCGCGGGATCCTGCAGGGAGTCCCGAGCACCGGAGGAAACGCCCAAACCATGTAAGACTCCTCGTGAACAGCATCACCAATGTTGATCTCCGGGTTTTTTGGGGTTTTTTTTAAAGATTTTATTTATTTGACAGAGACACAGCGAGAGAGGGAACACAAGCAGGGGGGGCGGGAGAGGGAGAACCAGGCTTCCCGTGGAGCAGGGAGCCCGATGCGGGGCTCGATCCCAGGACCCTGGGATCATGACCTAAGCCGAAGGCAGACGCTTAACGACTGAGCCACCCAGGCGCCCAGATTCCCAGGTTTTGACAGAGTACACATGGCCGGTAACACGTACCATATACTACCAGACAAGCCATCAGGGGGCTGGTGAGGGATATACAGAGATTCTGTCTACAGTGAGTCCAAAACAAAGCCAAAAAGGAAAATTAAATTTAAAACCAAACAGAACAAAAAAAGGGAGGAGACCCAACTTCTGCAGAGAGCAGAGCAGTGACTGTCCTTGGGGACGCACAGAACCCTCGGGGCCCCTCTGAATGAGCTCACACGTCGTCTTCCAGCAGTGGTCTTCAGAGCCCTGGAAGCAGGCTGGTCCTGAGCACGGCTCCTGGCGGGCTGGCTGGAGGGACACCGAGGCCCACGGAGGGCAAGCAGCAAAGACAAACAGCCAGCGGCAGAGGAATCCGGTCTTTGACTCATGGTCCCATTCGCTTCTTCCCACCCTGTTCTACCGTTTTTCTCACACTAAGGGGGGACAGAACGACACCCCTGCTCCAACCCTACCCCGTCACCGAGGAGAGGAGCGGGACTTAAGAGAACAGTTTCAAGTTCAGAAATATGAACTGAATTTCGGGATCCAGCGGTCAGAGGCTGAGCCATGCAGAGGTGCCAGTGCCGGAAAGAGGGAGCAATGCCCCTTCTGCGGCTCCCACCTCAGGCCCTGATGTGAATGGCCTCAGCCGGAGGCGGGGCCCGGAGGCACAGAGCCACCCCCCACACGGAGGGCCTCTCAGAGTTCTCGGGAAGCTGTGCTGTGGTGGGTAGCGTTAGGGGCTCTGCCTCTCACTGAGCCGCCTCCCGGCCAGACCCGCACAGCTCCAGGAGGAGAATCGAGGCGGCCAGGGGAGCAGCCCATTTCCTTTGGCCAATTCTATATTCTGACATGTGAGGAGCAGGCGAAATGCTCTGTGAAAACTTGCAAGTAAGAATTCACTCCTACAGACACTTTCGAGATGCTTATATATAAACTCAAGAGCAGTTTCTAGCAGCTTCAACTCTGAGAGAAGAAAAAGCAAGAGAAGATGGTAGCTGGGGGCTGGGAAGGGCTGCCTCTCTGCGTGAGGCTCCGGCTCCAGCTGGCCACAGCCCCAGTGTGTGGACCTGGAAAGACCCTGGCTCCTGGTCCGTCTTATTCAGGCTGCCGCTGACCTAGGTCACCTGCAAATTCTCCTGCACCTTCCATCCTGCCAAGGGTGACGGTGTGATTGAGGACAGTGGCGCAGGACTTGAGTTTGCAAAGGGTGGGGGTCAATCTGAGGGCAACGGAGCTGGACGAGCTCCTGAAGGCCTGGCCTTGCCACAGAAACGCCCTCCTTGAGGAGCCCAGGCCCATTGACAGCTGGCTCCGAGTGGGGAATGCCTGCTGGGGGAAAGAATGGTAACGGAGGGCCCTGCAGGGAACCAACGGAAGCCAGCTGTCAGTCTCTTACTCTTCCGGGCTGCCTGAGCCATTTCGGAATGGCTTCCCAGGAGGAGGGTGACTCTGGGAACCTGAGACACCCACAGCTGAAGTATCCTCCTCACTGCCCATGATCGTGCAGCTTGACTTTTATTTCTCCAACCACCCAAATGTTTGAAGAGCTCAAACGCATCTTCGAGCTATGTGTCCCAGTAGCCTGGCCAGCAGGTGGGGGAGGAACAGAGAGGGCGAGAGCCTCGTGTCCTGACTCAGGCACAATCAGACATGACCCCGAGCCCCAACCTTCTCGGGATGCTCGACAAATCAAGGCTTCACCGCTTGGCAGCGTCTCCCTGGAGGACTCCTGGCCGGTTTTCAGGCTTCTCTGTGACAACTAAACCCACATACCGCTTCGACAAAGCATTTTCACCACAACTACTCCTAGGAGAGTAACACCTTTTGAAAACTAGGATGAAAAATTCGTAGGATTGGGATTCACTCTACCCACTAAAGGACAGTGGGAAGAAGAAGAAAGAAGCGTTTTCAAAGAATGACAATGGACTCTGGCAAATTTACAAAAGTGCCTCAAACCGAATTCGGGAAGCCCTTCTGGGTATCAGAGGCAGGAAGCCCTTGCCCGAAGATGTTTATTATGCATTAGATAGTAGAGCAAAGATACTGATGGAATCTTGGGAAATGCCGGCTTGCCAGAGCATTCACACGAAACCAGATTTACACAGGCCCGCCTTCCCACACGTCCAGGGAATGCAATAATTCACGCTTGGTAGGGAGCGGGGCACACTTACCATCTACTGACCCTCCTTGGTGCCTGACCAGTAGTTACAAACGTGTAGGTTGGGGAGTGCTTCGGGGTTGTTTACAAGTATGAAGTAAATTCCTTTTTGCATCTCATGGGACCCCCGCAGGGGTGCTGGAGGGAACAGGGCAAGTAGAGGGATGTTCACCTCTGCCTCCCCGTGTGCGCGCAGCTCGGGCAAGCTCTGTTAACTACTAAGGGCCCATCAGGTCTTGAAGGGTGACACACTGCTTATCATGGGTTATTGCTTCAGAAAAAGGATGGCCTAAAGCCTCCGAGTGGTCCCCAGCCACTTGCTGACATCAGCTTATACCAAAAAGGTCTCTCCCTTTACATAAAACTCTATTGCTCTCTGAAGGCAGGTAACCCCAGGAGCGATCCCATGTTATTATTTTTTTTTAAAGATTTATTTATTTATTTTAGAGGGAGAGCTCAGGGGGTACAGGGAGAGAGGGAGAGACAGAATCTCGAGCAGACTCCCACTGAGTGTGGAGCCTAACACGAGGCTCGATCTCATGACCCTGGGATCAGGACCTGAGCCAAAATCAAGTCAGATGCTCAACCCACTGAGCCACGCAGGCGCCCCTCGATCCCACTGTAAACTACGGTCAGTCCTGCACGTTTACACTGTCTCGTGTGAATGAAGGATCTGAGAGTACAGAGGGGTAAACACATTTGTGGCCCTCGCGAGACTGAGGAAGCACATGGGGTCTGAAGCAGGATAAAGTCAATATTACAAATTAGCCTAGAATCTGAAGGACAGAACAATGCCCAAACCCTTCTCACACATCACCTGCTCAAGGCTCTCCTCCAACTTAGTACAGTGCGCATTACAACGGGGACAACAGGGTACAAAGATGAATGGCCATGGGCCTCCGTCTCATCATCCAGAGAAGTGGAGGTGGTAATAATTACCTCCTAAGCTTGCTGTGAGCAGTAAATCATATAAGAAATAACTTCCTAGCCCTCAGTAATATAATCCAACAGACATCTTAAAAACTAGCCACGTCATGCTCTGGATACTGAGGCAATTAAGACTGTGCTCACCTTCCTAAAATGCACGTTCTAGACTTTTCCTCTATAAACACAATTCTTGTGCCTAAACCCGTTGTGACCCCCTTTGAAAGGGGATCTGGCTCCTTCCTCCCCCCAAACTGTAACCCTGCCACCTAAAAGTGCCATGAACAAAGGCCAATCTTATTTCAAGACACACTAGTCCTTTCCTTTCTTAGGGACGCTGAGTAGACACTCGTCACAACAGATGGTTCTGTGGTGATTCTTTTGTGTACACCACAAAAAAGAAAAGCATACAGAAGCAAAAAGACAAATTCTGTGGTGGGGAAGACAAAACAATTTCAAAAATGAACGTTTCCAGGGCTCTGAAGACCTTACCATGTTAGCTGTGCAGCATTTCTAACATCACCCAAACCATGGAAGCTTTGACAACACAGAATCGTCCTTTTTTATAGTTAAGTGAGGAGATTTTAGGCTCAAGGGGCTGATCTAGTATAATCTCCTTGTTTACGGGGGCCCATGAGGAGAGCAGGGCTCTCAGCGTCAGTTCCTAAACTGGAGGGACTGGCAAACAAACAGTTATGAGTGGAAAGAGGAAGCATGTATGTCATGTGAAGGCATTTCTCCTTGACAATCAATTTTTTGAAATGGGATTGACGCCCCAGCAGAGAGTTGAAAATCATTTCTCTAGTGGCCTAGCACCTGAGAAATAAACTTACGTGAAATAAGGTCAAAACACTTTTTCTCCTCGGGGTTGGTCTTCACTTGGCAGGTTAATAGGTTGAGCTTTGCCGGAGGCCGGTTTGCCTGTTTAAAAACAGAGAAATAGGGAGATGTGTGGGAAGGAGGAGAAAATCATATAGTATCATTTCTCATTAAAATACAGCAAGAACATGGGGCGCCTGGGGGGCTCAGTCTGTTAAGTGTCCACCTTCAGCTCAGGTCATGATCTCAGAGTCCTGGGATTGAGCACCGTGTCCAGCTCTGCGCCCAGCCGGGGGTCTGCTTGTCCCTCTGCCCCTTCCCCTGCTCCCATTCTCTCTCTTTCTCTGAAATAAATAAAATCTTTTAAAAAAAATACAGCAAGAACAAGATTTCCACTAGTTTGCAAAAATGGCTTGCAGAAGGCAGATTTTATGTAGGCAGGCACAACACAGCATGTCCTTAAATCTCAGCTCCCTGGAAGGCAGTTGCCACTTCCTGTGAGGGACACTTGGTGGCCCCACACCTACCCAGCCAGGGCGCAAGTGATGCTTGCTGTGAGGCCGATGGGCGTGGGCTCCCTGAGATCAAAATGCTCCACGGCTAATGCTCTGAGACATCTGTCCCAATTCCTACTGATGACACAGATGGTTGGCTGGGTGACTTAGGCACCAAGCTCAATTTCTGGTGATCTTAGAAGTGTTTTCCTGAGTGTAAACACTCACTTCCAAGGAAAGAAATCTCATAGCACAAAAATGACAGAGAAATTATTTTCCCTACTTTTTGAAGTCAAAACAGGTAACAGATTGATAATCCTAAATGCTAACCATTTGTCACTTGAGTTTTAACAAAACCCATCTCATTCACATAAGTACCCCGAATCCCTCCCAACACAATGGCAACAAAAGATCATAATACATTTTTGTCAGACAGATGTCAAAATGGGTATTTTATTACCATTTCAAAAACCACCATAATTAGTCCAAAAAAAGGCAAAGATCAAAGGATAAGATAATTTTAGGGGAAAAAAAAAATATCAATGGTAAAATGTCTCTCAGAAATCTTGGAGAAATCTCCAAATATGAATGGGCTTATCTTACCCACCTCCCCAGCTGCAGAAGGAAAAGATCAAATAAAATGCCGTATACTTCAACCTTTTATTCACCCTACCTGTGGCCACCAGCCACATTTACAGGTTGTGAAAGCTTGGATTTGGCATTCATTGAGAAACACACACATGAGCATCCACACCTGGGCAGACCTGTGAGACCTTCATTCATTTATAAACTCCTTTCCACTAAACTCAGGGTAGGGGTAAGGGAGCACAGTCTCCATTCAAATAGGATGGATCCTTGCAGTGTGAAGTTTGGGTTTGATAAAAGGAAGGTGGGGTAAAAACAGAAGTTGGATAAAAAGGGTGGACCAGACTCTCCTGGTCTGTAGCCATGCTGGGCTCATCTCTCATATGAAATTCACTGGATATTCTCCACAGTCGTAGATGCCTAACAGAATCCTTCAATCGTCAGAAATCAGTATTAAAAGACTTCAAGCTCTATCCAATCTTGCAAACCTTGACAATTCCAAGTGAAAGTACCATCAATCCAATTTTGGATCTTTACCAACAGAATTACCTGGCTCATCTAGGAACCAATACACCGAATGATATATTTCTACAGCACCAAGTGGTTGACCACACCACAATGCAACCACATACTTGACCGCATAAAGTAGTTGTCTACCTGTCACCTCCTGTGATCACACAACTACATATATGCATCTAGGGGATGTTCCTGGCCTATTTCCAAACTGCTGGTGTCCACTGGATCTCAGGCACAGGAGCAGTAAGAGGGGCTGGTGTACACAGAAACACTTTCATGCACAAGAAGATAATTCTGAATAGTAAGAGTAGCTACATTTACTCAGCAATTAAAAACCATCATCATCATTATTATGATTTGCCTATAGGAGGCAGGTACTACTGTTCTAAGAATTTTTAATAAAATAACTCATTTAATTTTCCTAAACTGACCTTTGAGGTAGGAACTGCTCCAGTTTTATAGACAGAGGGACTGGCCCAGATAGACTAAGTAACGTGATGAATCTTACAGAGCTTGGGGGCAGTGAAGCAACATTTGAGCCAAGGGCAGCCTGGGCTCAGAGCACAAGCTCTTAACTGCAGCGCATGGATTTCCGTGGAAAGCAGAGGCACGGACCTGGACATATCTGTGCATACCTTTCAGTGCCACAAAGAAGCACAACTGAATTAAAACCACCCTCTAACTTGTATCCTTCCATCTTCCCTGTGCCATGGGGAAAGCTGCTCATTCTTACCAAGACAGCTACCCTCAAAGACAGACTGTCCTTCACATGTACAAACAGCACAAGACATGGGAAAATATTCAGGGCCTCTATTTGAAGTAGGAATAATTCTGAAGGCACAAATGTGGCTACATGTTCAAAGTAACAGCTGTCAGAGTAGGTCCCCAAAACTCAGAACAGCTGATACTGCTGAAGATGTCAGCTTGTATGTTTTACATTAATAAATGTTTGCTATTTGTCCATCCAGATTAAGGAGTAGCTGACACAAAAGCTGTAAGAAAAAATCTACAGGAGAAAATTTTTAAATAGAGAAAACTCTATCCTTTCAATTCTCTCCCCTGCTGCAATTTGAGAGAAATGGTGTCATCACTGAATTCAGCTATAGAACAGTTCTACCTAATGCATCAGATACCAGTGCTCTTTGAGAGCTTAATTTGAAAAGCTCTGCCTTAATAGAAAGGAAGGATCAGGAAAGAGATCTATAGATTTTGTATTTGACTCAAGGCACTGATTATCAGAGCTCCTCTCTTTTTAATAATGCCATTCTATTTTTTCCAATTTCTCGGGCCTTTAATAGGAAGTCTGTATTCTTCATGATTGATGATCATTTAAAAAAAATGAGACTACATAATAACCAGGGGACATTTCTTCCAGTTTAAAAAGTCTCCAGTCTTTGGCAGTGTGGCAAAGTGATGCACTTGGCAAAGATGATACTCAATTAGTTATTTTGTCCCAAGGATCACTTTTCCCAGTGCCAGAAAACACAATTAACCTTGGCTAACAGGGAATACCAACTACAGCTTTCACTGAATCCATCCGGATGTTATCATCGTCCCTCTGCTAGAATACAGGACACAACAGTCTCCTCTCCCAAAGGCTGCCAGCTTCCTGGGAAAAAACTGGTTTTCCAAATGGCACAAATACACCCCGTGCTTCCACAATGTAAAGATCTGATTCTCCACTGAGCGCCAGCTACCGCTCTTAGATCCCCATTTACTCAATCAGGTCTTTGTGAACAACTGTCCTTTTCCCCCGATGATAAATTAGCCTACTCAGGGAGACACTGGCTACAAAGGAGCCAAATCCAAACAAAATCAAACAAAAAGGCACCTCTCAAATCCCTTTCTCGGCAGAGGTTAATTCACATCACTGCCCATGAACACTGAGTGCAGTGGCGTGTGTGTGTGTGTGTGTGTGTGTGTGTGTGTGTGTGTGTGTGTGTTGGGGGGCGGATTCTGCTTTCCAGAGCAAGCAGAATGCACACAGAATTAGGAGAAAAGGACAGCTCTGTGGTGTGTGTATAGGCCCTGCTTTAGGAACCCTCTGGTCTTCCTGGCAAGGCAGAGGGCCAGAGGCAGGGTTGCTCCCACGGCACCCAGCCCAGGCTGCGAAGGGCCCGGTGAGTCACAGAGAGCGCGCAGAGATTCCCTAGATGGGGATCCCCCTAAACACAAAGCACTTACTAAATATGCAAGTTGCGTGACAAGGTGAGCTGTCAGCACGCTAGTAAAGCTAGCTATAACTACTACCTGCCAAAAACCGGAGCAACCCATCAACATTTAAAGGAAACTGAGCCTCTGCATCTTCTAGGGAGAAGTAATGGAAGTGATGTGAGCCCAAGTTTACACTGTGAGCAAAGGATTACTAGGCCTGTTTTCATTTCTCTCTTGGAGGGAGAACCACTCGCCGGCTTAAGCCGAGGCTCTGGGTCTAGCAGAATGCTTTAATGCTTTAATGAGGCAAATATACCAAATGACTTAAGAGCTGTAAAGAGGCACAGAATGAAACTCAGTCTTACTCTGTGAAATTTTCTGCATGGAGGCAATAAACCTGAATTAAAACAAACAACTGAGTAGAAAACAATTTGAAAGCAGAGCACAGAAACACAGGTGTCTGGAGCAGGGATGGAACCTGGCCATCATCCAGTCTGTGGTCTTAATTTTAAAGAGGCATGGTGACTAGATAGATCAGCCTCCCTGAGTCTATAGCACTCCTCCCCAACACTCAGGCATATGTCTATACGGAAAGAACATCACATCAGGATCCAAACTGCACAGCCCCGGGAGTGATGTCGTGACCACGAAGGAGGCCAGTGAAGGCTGGATTTTAGAAAAGAGAAATGATCTCTATTTGCCCAGGCAGAGACACATTCAATCTCCTAGGCCAAAGGTCCCAAGAGATCCCTATAGACACTGAACGTATGCTAGGGCCCAGTCTCTCTCTCTTCCCCAAGCAGTCAGTGAAAACGAAGGGGCCCCTAGTGGGACACAATCGAGGCTCAAGGGAGGTTTTACTCTGTTTCCTTATGCATGAGTCATGAGAAGAGCTGTTTCTCTGGAACTCACGTTGAGCTATTACCTGTCTACAGCTGTGCTCCTGCCCATCTCTGCCTTTCACCAGGGGAACTGGTGGGAAAGGGGGGTTGGGGGGAATGACAAAGACTCCGGGTCATCTCTACTCCCATGCACTCACAGGACTGGGGCTGCTTGTATGCACATAGTACCAGGCCTTCTGCTTGGGGAACAGAAATGCTGGCCACCATCAGTGTTCTCATTGGTCCCAAAATAGCAACAACTCAGCCTTTAGACATTTTCAAAAATGTCTACCAGCCTACGTGGTATTTATCAGATTCTGTCATACCAGGTAAGGCATGACACACCTAAGCCACCATGGGAAAGAGCACCACGGTGTGAAAGGCTGTGTTTGTAACTGTGGTTAAAATTCCTGGTCTGGAAGATAGATTAGTAAATCATTTTATTCAGATTGATTGGTTTTTCAATAGGCTACACACAGAGGCCTCTGTTTCTTGCAAGGACTCTTATACACAGGATGACAGAAAAAGGTCTTGATTAAGGTTGGGCGCAGTGTGTTAGATTTCTACAATACATGACTGAAATCTCTCTTCTCTTGGATTTCGGATTCCCAGTGTACTGACCACCGAAACGCTTCCCCTCTAATGGAAAAGTAGGCATCTTCCCAAGCAGGATATTCGATTTCCAGAGACAAAGACAGCTGGGAAGTGGTGGGCTGTTTGTTTCTGGAAGCCACCGGTGTCTAAATGAAGACCGCCGACCCAGTCAGGCAGTGAACGACACAAGGCTCTCCCCAGCTGGAGCAGCGTGAACAGGGGACAGGTGCACCACATCGAGAAGGACCCCAGATGCGCTCTCCTAGCTGAGGGGGGGGGGTTGTCTTTAAAAGGCGTTGTCAAGGCCAGACCGTGCCCAGTGGCTGGCATCCCCCACTCACCTCCCTGCAGCAGCCCCCGAATTAAAAGAGAATACTTACGGTGCCGTGGGATATGGTCAGGAAACCATTTTTAACTGAACATTTCCTTTTCTGCCACACTTTTCGGATCCTTAGAGATAAATGAGAAAGAAAAGATAAGAGTTGAGCAATTTTGGGCGCAGGAGACCCACGCGCACGTCACCTCCAGCCCCACGGCCACTTACCCGTCGCTCTTCTTATAGAGATTGCCGTTCCGCTCAGTCCCGTGCTCTTTGTTTCCCTGAGGCTGATGTAAACTATAGGCTGTACTCTGGCGAATTTGTGGATCCTAAAAATGGTCGAGAAGTTGCTTTTAATCCTGTCCAGATTCCAAGTTTTAAAAAAGCTGTCCTTACATTTTTTTTTAATTAGAGAAATGTCATCTATCAGCACACCAAAAAAAAAAAAAAAAAAGGGCATAAAAGTCATACCCAGGAATTCGTTAATGCCACCTGCAAGGCTGGAGAAGTAAATGTCAAACCAGCATCCCCCAACCAGCTGATGGAGAATGAGCTATTTGGAAGTTACAGATTTTACTTAATTGTGAGCCTTAAGTCCCTAATAATGGCAAGAAGCTCCTGGTGTGGCAAAAGCAGCTTTCAGAAGAAAGGTAACATATGTGTTGGAAAAGGCAGCACTTTTAAGCAAGAAAAATCCCCAATGTTCCACCTCTTGTAGGCAAGTTACTTACGCTCCCTGCCTCAGTTTCTTCCTTGGAAAATAGGAAAACAATACCCAGTAAAATGATAAATATAGTAAGGTCTGAGTAAGAGAACACGTGTGAACACCCGGTACATAACAGGTGTTGAACAATATTCCCCTCCTGATCCGTCAACCCAGCAAAGGGGCCGAAGCACTGAACCTAACCGCCTCAGCCTCAGAGCAGACTGTGCACTTGGTCAGCAGAGAATCTGCCACAGTTGGAAACTCCGGTCTTCAGCTACCCCGGGCATCCAGTGGGCGCTCAACTATTGAACAGATGATATCAGAAGCCCTGAGCCGAGCGTGGAAAGGAACTGTCCATACTAGAACTGGAAATTCTGGCAGACGTAGGAAACGGGGGAGCAAAACATGAACAGAGTTCACAGGCCAATTGTTTATTGAGAAGCTCCCAACTGCTCCATTTCATAATGGAGGAAATAGAAACACGATGAAAATAAGTGATTTGGTTAAGATGCAGAGCCTGTTAGGGCCAGAGAGGAGAATGGAAGGGAATTCCAACCTCCCCCTCGATGCTCCTTCCATGTGCCCTCACCAGAAGATGTCCCAAGACACAGTCTCATCTCCACCATCCTTGGGGAAACTAGGCACTGCCTGATGAAGAAAGAACTAATACATGACCGTCAAAGTGATCCGGACCAAGTACACAAGTATTCTAGAAGTGAAGGGCCAAGTGGGGGAAGCCGCAGGAGTCTGGAGGGACGGAGTTTTCGAGACGAAAGCAAGCAGAGATGGAGAATAAAGGGAGAGTAACACACAGACGCATGGAGAGGAAAGTGGTGGCTGTGGTCATCCTCTGTGGATATCAGGACAGCTAGTGTAGCTCAGACAAAGTGGGCCAAGTGGTAGAAGGGACAGACAGACTTGAGTCAGAGTTACCGACTTCATCTGAAGGCAATAGCAAGCCACCTCACTTCTTGACAGTTTTAAAGGTTTTTGAAGCATAACATTTTAAATTTTGATGAAATTTATCTATTGCTTCTTTTGTCATTTATACTTTAGATGTCACATCTAAGAAACCATGGCTTACTCCAAGATCATGAAGAGTTATACCTATGTTTTCTTCTAAGAATCCGAGTTTCAGCTCTTAGACTTAGGTTTCTGATCCATTTTGAGTTAATTTTTGGTTATGGTGTGAGGTAGGGGTCCAAATTCATTCCTTTGCTTGTGGCTATCCAGTTGTCCCAGCAACACTTGTTGAAAAGACTATTCTTTCCTCACTGAATTGTCTTAGCACCCATGTTGAAAAAACAACTGGCCATATGTATAAGGGTTTATTTCTGGACTCTCAATTCTGTTTCACTGATCAGTAAGCCTAACCTTGCAGCAGTACCACACTGTCTTGATTATTATAGCTTAGTGGTGAATCCTGAAATCAGGAAGTGTGAGTCCTCCAACTTGTGTTCTTTTTCAAGGCTGTTTTGACTATTCTGGGTCCCCTGCATTTCCTTATGAGTTTTAGAATCAGCTTGTCAATTTCTGCAAAAAGGAAGGGGGGAATTTGATAGGGATGGCACTGAATCTGCAGATCAGTAAGGGGGCTGTGGCCACCTGAACAGTATTAAATCCTCCATTCCATGAACATGATCTGTCTAGCACAGGCGTTTTGTTTTGTTTTGTTTTGTTTTTAGCACTGACTTTTTAATTGTGAAATATATATGGGACTACTCTGCAAATAAGGAAAATCAAAAGAAAATCTTGATCTGAGAAATCAATAACGTGCTCAGGCATCCCATTACTGAATTGACAACAGAGCCTAGACAAATAGACCCCAAAATAGGAGAAACATCCTCATTCTTCACAGAGAGTTCACGCAGCACTCCTGCCTCCAGACGGGCAAACAACTCACTCATCAGGTGAGGATGGTGCCAATTTCCACACTCTCTCAGAAGGGCAGAATATTAGCACTAGAAATCTAGAGCAAACCCAGCTTTATGCATCATTGGGAATAAATGCAGTGGAGGAGAAACAGAGAAGTGCTGTTCACCTATACGAATCCCTATGAAAGACTAAAAATAAACCTGTCAAAAGACTAAACTGCACAACCAAGAAATACGACTATTGATTTAGGGAGGAAAAAAAACTCTGCACAAAGTAAGTGGTGGGATCATGTGACAACACTGCCGAATGTGTTCACGCCGAGCATATTAATCAGAATGCTCACAGGCCTTATGAACAGGAAAAAGGGCATTCTTCTTTTCAACAGAATCAGACCCTTTGCCAGACTTTAAGGAAGAAATTATGGTTTTATTCTTTAGACCAGACATTTCTTGAATCAATTAAAAAGTGGAGGCAAATCTGAAGCTGTACAATGTAAAATGTGTAAATAAGAGGAATATATTCTATTTGACATAAAATTGAGTCTGCTTTAGAACTAATTATTTCAGCATCTTCAAGGTGACTTCTAAGTGATCCAACAAAAACAGCCTTTCTTCACCTGTTCATAGAGGTATTTTATACAATACCTCATCAGGTGAAGGGGTGACAAATGGAGTTTGCCTTTTCACATAACCAAGACTGCAACTCAGTGGAATACAATCCAAGAGAAAAGAGCCTTTACTTCTGGGAAAAAGAAGAATCTAACACAGAGAGGCGACTGGCTGGGGGCTGGGGTATCCACGTTACCCTGACGGAGACTCTCCATCACACTCTGCACTTCTTAGAAAAGCCAAGGATGCCCAGGACTTGACTGAGTGAGCCTCACAATGTGGAGACTGTCCCTATGTCTGAAGTACATAGGTTAAGTAGGCATTTTATGGACCTTCAGAAGGCTCTCCTAAGGTTCTTTCAATAAGCACATATCCTCTATCCTGTGACATCCAGGCAAGTTCTCAGACCCCAGGAACCATCCATGACCCTAAAGTTTATGTGGCCATATGAAGTGTTAGGCATTGGGTCCTGCCAAGACAGAGAATGCCCAGATGAGCAGTAGACTTAATATGCGAAATTTTCAGGAACAGGGGAAAAAAGAGTGATGATGTTGCATATGTTATACATATAAAGATCTACTCATTACATCAGAAGTATCCCTGAGCTCCCTAAGACCCTAGAACATCATAAAAACTTACACACTTTAGGGGTGCCTGGGTGGTTCAGTCAGTTAAGCATCTGCCTTCAGCTCAGGTCATGATCCCGGGGTCCTGGGATCGAGTCCCATGTTGGGCTCTCTGCTCAGCGGGGAGTCTGCTTCTCCCTCTCCTTCTGCCCCTCCCCCTGCTCATGCGTGCGCTCACACTCTAATAAGTAAACAAATAATCTAAAAAACAACAACAAACTTACACACTTTGTCTGTCTACCTCTTAGAAAGTCTGTATTCAGACAATTCTTGTAATAAATGGATCACCAAGGAGTCACCCCTGGATGCTTGAAGTTTCTCTACCAAGGGAGAGCTGTAACGTCCAAGTATGTCCCACATACGTCCAAGTACCTTCTTGGGCTATAACAGGTGTGTCCACTCACATGGACACAACCAGGAGCTGGGGGCTTTGCTAAGCAAGCACTAAGCCATGGTCTGAGAACAGTGTTTTCAAATCTCATTACCACACATTCCCCATTATTTCTGGGTATTTTTTAAAGAAGATTCTGTCTGATACAAGGTATTATTAAAGTCCTATAATCTGGCTAAAGAGAACAGGCTTGCCGTGGAACAGACCAGGGTTCAAATCCTGGCCCTGACACTACTGAGTGGGCTCCAGCAAGTACACTTTCCTCCTCTCTTGGACTTAAGTTGTAAATGTGGGCAGGTGGTATTATATATTACCACCTGCCCTGCAAGCCCGTTGTCTGGATTACTGGTCACAGTTATCAAGTGCCTGGAAAGACCTAAGAAATAAGGCAAGTAGGCATGGCCAAACCACAGAGCAGAACCCTGATGCAGTGAGGGGACAGGAGGTGAAGTGTGGATGAAGGTGGGCAACTGGGGAAGTGGCAGAGCCAGGGGTCAGGAACAGGGGGTCAGTCTAGGTTGGGGTGTGAC
>NC_058412.1:6612126-6704296 GCF_002201575.2 Neomonachus schauinslandi | reverse complement strand
GGCTCCTAAATCAGAGTGGGGAAGAGGGTCAAGTGGGCAGAAGGACAACCTATCAGAGACAAGAGCACAAAGAGCCATTGCTGTTCAACCAAAAAGTGGTGGGAATTAGGTATTTTTTGGTTCACTATGGTTCTTCAGCATCTAGGAGCACAGTATCTGTTGAATGAACGAACAAACTAGAACCTGTTTATCAAGACAATGTGTGAAGTGCTTTATAGAGACTATCCTCTAGATCTCATAACAACTCTCTGAGGTGGCAGTATCATTCCTATTTTACAGATGAAGAGACCAAGGCGTGGAGAGATCAGGTAACTTGCTCCACGCCATCCTAGTAGGAAGTGAAGACCTACGATTAATTCACGCTCTTCTGCTCTGCTAGACAGTTACCCAGGCAAATTTTCCATCCTGGTCAGAAGCTGGCCCACCTGCCCCACCTGCTGGGACTCTACTAACTCTGAATCATCCTCCAAACCCTCATTCCCGACGTACTAACCCGCCTAGCACATATACCCATCTCCCACACAGGGGAGACACCCTTTCTGCGAGCTGACCTCCACTGGAGCACTCATCACACTGTATCCCAATTTTCTGACCCTACTCCCAGGCTGTGAGCCCTTTAAGAGGTGAAAACTGTATCTATCTTACTCTGTCTGTGCGGTGCCTGGTCTAGAGTAACTGCTAAGAAAATGGGGGTTGAGGGGCGCCTGGGTGGCGTAATCAGTTGAGCGTTTTGGCTCAGATCACGATCTCACTATCCTGAGTTGGAGCCCTGCATCAGGCTCTGTGTTCAGTGGGGAGTCTGCTTCAGATTCTCTCTCCTTCTCCCTCTCCCTCCTGACATGCTCTCTCTCTCATAAATAAATAAAATCTTTAAAAAAACAGAGAGAAAGAGAAAAAGAAAATGGGAGTTGAATGTGTGACTCAATGAACAAGTCTTCCATGAAGGGCGAACTGAAGGCCAGTCAGGCCACTGGGAGCTTGGCAGAAGAGACAAGGAAGTGAACACCTGGCCAGAGGGTTGTGATTAAGGCCAGATTTAGGCATGATAAGATACACAAGCCTAGACCAGAAAAGCCAGAGTCGGAAGAGAATTATCGCTGTCACGGACCTCTGCTCCCTGGACAGCACATACTATTCAAACACATTCCTACCAGACAGGGACACTTGAAAAGTGGGGAGCACTGGGGCACCTGGGTGGCTCAGTCGGGTAAGTGTCTGCCTTCAGCTCAGGTCATGATCACAGGGTCCTGGGATCAAGCCCTGCATCGGGCTCCCTGCTCAGCGGGGAGTCTGCTTCTCCCTCTGCCACTCCCCCCTGCTTGTGCTTGCCCTCCCTCAAATAAATAAGTAAAATCTTAAAAAAAGAGAGAGAGAAAAAGAAAAGGGAGGAGCATAAAGCTGACATGAAGAGAGACCACACTTGAGATGTCCAAAGTGGGAAAATCATTGTGGTTTCAGCACTCAAGCCTACCAACACCAGATCCCAGAGGCTGAGTCCTCCCGCTAGAGGCACGAGTCTGGGTTCTCAACAGCGAACGGCAGAGAACCCACATGCCAACAATGAGGTTTTGGCAGAGAATCTGCCAGCACTGCAATGGGATCTGTCCCACAGGACTCCACTGAGATGGGACGTACATGGGATGGGGAAGCAGGAGAAGGCTCGTGCAAGAATGAGCAGTATTGGAGGGCTTTAACTTTCCCAGATGTTAAAACTATGGTGCATATATAGTAGTCACTGCACAGTTTAATTCTTCTATAAGTCTGAAAAAATTCATAATAAAAGTGGAAAAATCAAATATCAGAATCTTTGTTACAGACAGCAGAAATATCAAAAATACAAAACGCCAGTGAGGTATGGGGGCACTGGGATCATAATGGCACAGTCTCCCTCCCAAAATGTAGCTACAGGGTGACAAAGAGAAGCAGCCCAAAGCCGCCATATGCAAGAGCCACATTCTTCACTTAGACCAAATGACTGATGTTTGAGATTTACAGGAAGGAAATAGGACAGTGGCTCGCACCAATCATCAATGCAGTTTCCTTGGGGCACGTTACCTAATTTTTATGAACTGAAATTATGTAGTCGCTTAACCGACTAAGCCACCTAGGCACCCCGTGAATTGAAATTAGGTAGTAAGAATTTTTGTCAATGTTAAATAAAAATTATCCACACCTTCAGCTAAGTCAGAGAGAGAATCCAAAAAAAAGGGAATGAGAGTGCCCAACGTTCAATTTTTGCTGTAACTGGAAGAGACGGAACCCCAATCATAAAAAGTATTTAATAATATATAAAATTCCACTTATGCACATTTGCTTCCTACTGACAACTGTGTTCAGAGATCAACCACTCTATGGAATACCATCATCAAAAAGCAATGCAGAGCGTAATACAACATCCAGTATGACACAATCACGAGCAAGAAACTGGAGAGTTCCGTATTTGGGCAGAAAGCCAAAGAGGAGCAGTAAAGAAGGTTCTTATGATCCCTCTGTGCAGTTGTGGGCAGCTGGGCTGGGTGTCAATAAAAGCACACAAACACAACAAACCATAAAGACTTCTGATCTGTGCTGGTAGATTTGTTATATTTTTCTGCAAAGCTATAAATAACTAGCTGACAACAGCCAGTTTTCCCAAACCTCCTAATTCTGCACAGCCAAAGTAAACGGGGCCTTTGCACTGCGCCCAGAGGACCACTCAACTGCAGACTCTGCTCTCCTTTATTATAAGCCTGAGCTTAGCTTCGTGGGTTTGATACTCCTTTTCAGACAAGAGCGGCTCTCGACCACTCCCAGACCCGCGCTGGGGAGCTGGCTGCTTTGTCGGCATTGGGGCTCCGACAACTACCACCACCTCTTCTAGTTAAACCTAAGCCCCTGTTGTCTCCATACTCCAAGTTCTTTTTCTCCTTCTTTTCTGCTTATCATCCACGTTTGGGAATATCAAAGCGTCAGGATCTATATTCTCCAGACTGGGAGGAAGCCACTATCCCGTGGGTAATTTCAAGCACTCACATATGACCTCAATCTGCCAATCTCTCACTTAGCTGACCCACGTTTACCAAAAACCTAGTAAACGAGCAATATGGTCCTACAATGTCATGGCTGGTGAGGCCCAGAAGGCAGGAGGGCAAACTCAAGCTGCTCAAGGTCTAGCTAGAGAAAAAGCATCTGTGCACTTGAAGACACAGCCAATAACCCATAAGGAGTATGTCCTGATTGAAGTAACTGGAACTCAGATCATTGGGGCTGGGGTGAGCAGAGGCAGGGCTGTGGGTGGTTGAGAAGGACATGAAGAATTCAGCTAGGCAGCAGGAGGGGAGGGAGGGCATGAGTCGCTCTGCTTCCACAAAGGGACAACAGCAAATGTATAAACCATAAACTTGGAAATTTTCCTTTCAGTAATATTTGAGAATCCAAATTCTTTACCCTTTAATAAAACCCAGAGAAAGGGTTAAAATTTAAAATGCTACTGGCCATTAATGTATGCAATGCACGGAAGAAACTAATTTAAGTTCATGAAGAAAGCATGCAAAACTCTCCAATTTATTAAAATACTGAACTACTTACTCTCCTAGACTTCGGTCACAAAGGTAAATGCATTTGGGAGAGAAACAACAATATTCAGTTATAGTACAGGAACTCAAAACTGAGCATACCAAACTGCAGTGAACTTCATGCTCTATTAAGTAGTTTAATAGATTTAATAGATTTTAGATAAATAAAATCTATTAATTATACATTTAAATACATTCCTTTATGTACAAGGAAGGGGGTTATGTTTAAGTTCACATTATAATATCCACCCTGTAGTAAACAGATCATAGAATTACCTTAAAAATGTACTTTTTAGCATTTTTTTAAAAGCCTCCAAAACAAACTGTCACTGTGGATGTGTCAGCATGCAGAAAAGGGATTACAGGAAAGACATGATGCCAGAGAAACTAAGGTCTCCTGCTCATCGAAATGCAGCTGGAGGAGACTCTAGTTCCCCATGTTTTACAGAGCACGATGTCAGGGCTGGAGGATGCAGGGGCCACCTGGTATGGGGCCACAGAAACCACAAAGTTCCAGGTAGAAAATCAACGGCATAAATACCGAGTATCTACGTAACAGAGATTTTGAGAGCTACTCATCTACGACCAGAGAGCACTAAAAGGGTTTATATGCTACCATGAAGGCCAGGTCTCCAGTAAATGCCTCCCCCCTTGAAATAAACAGATCTTAAAAAGATGGTTTCATAAGACCAAACTTAAGGAGCAAACCAAATGCTTGGTGCTGGCCTGATACAGCCCCAGGGTGAACTGTGAGCTCCTAGAGGACCTGAATGTAGCATTCTTCTGTCCCAAAGCCTCTGAGACACAGGTATACAAGTGCAATCTTTCAAAATTAAATCCCCTCACCTCTTTCTGTTCAACCTGCAATGCTGATTTCAAAATATCTCGAAGCTGTATCAGTTGCCTTCTTTCTTCATCCTGGGCCTGTTTGATCTTTAAAAAACAAAACAAAGAAGAGAGAAGCAGGGCTGAGGTACAGTGAGGTTCTGGGAGTTCGTAGGGCATCGCCTCAACAAATGCCTCCCCTACCAGATCCCCCCCTCCCCCGCCAGCCACAACAGAGGACGGCCACGGGGACTCCATCCTCCACGGGGCCCCACAGGCTGTCAGCTTCTGGCGCACGCAGCATGCAAACACGGGATCATACAGAAGCCATGCTTAAATCAAAGCATTTGTTTCATAAAAACTGTTCTGACACTCATGTGGGAGAGAAGCCACTAGCCGCTTACTGTGTGAAGGTCTGTTGAAAGTGTCTCAATGGAAGGCTTGAGGCTCTCAACTGCTTTCAGTCCATCCTGGAAAAAACTAAGAGGAAAAAGAAGAGACACAGATAGGGTTTCATAAAAGAGGAAAGAGTTCTATTACATGGAGAAAACACTTCTTTAAAGGAAAGTGAGTGAAATCATGACGCAATTCCTGGGGGAAAACACTGTGTGAACCAAACTTTAAAATATCAGGCAAACAAAGAATAAAATGACACTGAAAACCGCAAGAAGTGACAGAAAAGGAACTGCAATAAGCCTAAGTGTTTATAATTGCTCTTGACCCATATGATAGGAGCCCTAAATTTTCAGTGTATAATAGGAAGCAGGCCCCTACTGACAAAAGGCAGTGAAGGCTCTGGTTCAGGAATGGAAAAGTCTGAGCTCAGAAAAGCATGGGATGCAAGTAAGAACAATACACTAAAAAATCTTCCCAGACAGTCAACAGCTAAGTGGAAAAGAGAAGGCAGAAAAAAACAAAGCGAGTTTGATGCAGGTGAATGGCCATGCCCCATCTGCAGAGTAAGGAAATGTGGTTGGAGAACGTGAGATCAAATATCAAAAGGAAACTTTTTTTTTTTCAAAGCCCAGAACTCAATGCTTGTGAAGTTGTTTATAGTATATGATGCAGGAAATATAAGAGAAGCTAGACAGATTTCCCTGCAGCAACAGCGGGCTGATGCTGAGCATTGCCCCGAAGCATGCTGTAGAACCCTTTTGAGAGGAATGAAGAAAACGCTTCCCCGTAAGCTCAGGGCAGAGTTCAAAACGTAACAAGGGCTGTTATGCCTATGTGATTTGGCCTCTGCCTAGGTCTCCAAGCTTCAAGTAGCATCATTCACCCCCTTTCATTCACTAGATTCCAGAGCTAGCAGCCTTCTGTCAATGGCCATCAGACCTTTCCTGCCTCAGGCCCTTTGCATATGCTATTTCTGTTTTCTAAAGAGTTCTCCCTGCATATATCTTCTGTTCTGCCTGGATTATTCCCACCCACTCTTCAAATTTTAAGTTAACTACCACTTTGTTAGTGAGGCTTCCGTGACCCCTTACTTCAAAAGAAGTCTCCTTGCTATATTCTCTCAGAGCACTGTCTCTTGCTTCAAAACCCTTAGCACAACTACCATTACGTAGTCATTAGTGTGATTATTTAAAATATACCCACCCTCCCTTAGATCCAAAGTTCTAGGAGGGTAAGGACACGGTATCCACAAAACCAGGCACATTTCTTTTTTTTTTTGAGTTTTAATTTTTTTTTATTCTTATGTTAATCCCCATACATTACATCATTAGTTTTAGATGAAGTGTTCCATGATTCATTGTTTGTGCATAACACCCAGTGCTCCATGCAGAATGTGCCCTCCTCAATACCCACCACCAGGCTAACCCATCCTCCCACCCCCCTCCCCTCTAGAACCCTCAGTTTGTTTTTCAGAGTCCATCGTCTCTCATGGTTCGTCTACCCCTCCGATTTCCCCCGATTCATTCTTCCCCTCCCGCTACCTTCTTCTTCTTCTTTTTTTTTTCTTAACATATTTTGCATTATTTGTTTCAGAGGTACAGATCTGAGATTCAACAGTCTTGCACAATTCACAGCGCTTACCAGAGCACATACCTTCCCCAGTGTCTCTCACCCAGTCACCCCATCCCTCCCACCCCACCCCCCACTCCAGCAACCCTCAGTTTGTTTCCTGCAATTAAGAATTCCTCATATCAGTGAGATCATATGATACATGTCTTTCTCTGTTTGACTTATTTCACTCAACATAATACCCTCCAGTTCCATCCACGTCGTTGCAAATAAACCAGGCACATTTCAAGCACACACTATTTGTTGAATGAAAACATAAATTAATGAAGGAAGGAAGGAGTCTCCAACTTCAGCCAGGTAACTGGAAGGAGATGATCTTCAAAATGTGATCTGGGTCTCCCATGTGTTCATGTGAGGTGATGTTAATCACCTCAGCCAGGGTCCTGTGGGACTTTCCCACGTGAAGTATATAAGGAACAGAAGGGGCTGTGAGAGCAACAAAGCATGACACTGAATACAGTAATTCCAAGGAGGAAGGAAGAGGGAAATATACACACAGGATGTGGGTTCTGAACCATTACTAGCCAGGCATTAGGAATCACAGAAGCTGCGCCATGAGAATGGTCTAACCTTAATGTTTAGATATATGCGTAATTCTTTATTTTATATTTTCATCCCTACATTTTACCTAACGCTTTTTTTTCTGAACATGGAATAACTCCTGATATGGCAACAGTGACTTCTCCAGGGCTGTGTCCACTGTCGGGGCAGGAAGGCCTGGTCTTAGGCACCTTCGGGCCCTCCGCTCCCGGCATGATGAGCAGCACACAGCAGGTGCTTTCCAACCACACAGGACATGTGGAGGTACAGACACAGGCATGAGAAACTGAGCTTCTCCCCTCTCGTCCTGAACTCATCTTGTTCTCACGATTTGCTTCAGTTACATTATTTCTTTACAGAACTATTTCCTTAATCCCTTCAAATTCTCGTGAAATAGGTAGGAAAGAGAGAAAGAAGAGGGACCAAGAGAGGGGGAGAGAACACCAGGGTGAGAAGTCGGAAGAGCACCGCAGGAGACTGGTCCCGCACGGAGAGCCGGCGCACGGCTCTGGGAATCTCTGCTTTGTGCCCAGAGCCCTGTCGTGGGGCAAGTACTCAGGCATTTCTCGTCGCAGTCACCACCATCAGCGTGACGCTGGGCAGGGCACTCGGAATAACGATATCAATTTGGGTTTGAGATTTGGTTTTTATCTTCATAATCACAGAGCCGGTCTTAACCATCTACCTAGAACACCTCCTCCTCTGATTGTCAAACTGCCCATCTTCCTGTACCTTCCTTTTTGTTTTGTTTTTAAAGGTGGGAAGGGGGAGAGGGAGAGAGAGAATCTTAAGCAGACTCCACACTCAGCGCAGAGTTGGGTGCGGGGCTTGATCTCATGACCCTGAGATCATGACCTGAGCCAAAATCAAGAGTTGGACGCTTAAGTGACTGAGCCATCCAGGCACCCACGTACCCTCCTTTTTGAGGCATGTTTTGGCACCTAGGTATACCCTCCCTGGCCTCAGGGAAAGTTTCAAAGAAAGGGGCTCTGTCCCTGCTTTGCTGTCACCACCGTGACATTTCTTTCCCTTTTTTTAAAGATTTTATTTATTTTTTTAATTTTTTAATTCTTATGTTAATCCCCATACATTACATCATTAGTTTTAGATGTACTGTTCCATGATTCATTGTTTGTGCGTAACACCCAGTGCTCCATGCAGAACGTGCCCTCCTCAATACCCATCACCAGGCTAACCCAACCTCCCAACCCCCTCCCCTCTAGAACCCTCAGTTTGTTTTTCAGAGTCCATCGTCTCTCATGGTTCGTCTACCCCTCCGATTTCCCCCCCTTCATTCTTCCCCTCCTGCTACCTTCTTCTTTTTTTTTTTTTCTCTTAACATATATTGCATTATTTGTTTCAGAGGTACAGATCTGGGATTCAACAGTCTTGCACAATTCACAGCGCTTACCAGAGCACATACCCTCCCCAGTGTCTATCACCCAGTCACCCCATCCCTCCCACCCCACCCCCCACTCCAGCAACCCTCAGTTTGTTTCCTGAGATTAAGAATTCCTCATATCAGTGAGGTCATATGATACATGTCTTTCTCTGTTTGACTTATTTAAGATTTTATTTTTAAGTAATCTCTATACCCAATGTGGGGCTCAAACTCACAACCCCGAGATGGAGAGTCATATGCTCTACCAACTGAGCCAGTAAGGTGCCCCATCACTGTGACATTTTTTTTTCCTTTTTTAAAAAGATTTTATTCATTGGAGAGAGAGAATGAACGGGGGAGGGGGAGGGCAGAGAGAGAGAGCAGACTCCCTGCCGAGCAGGAAGCCCAATGTGAGGCTCAATCCCAGGACCCTGAGATCATGACCTGAGCCCAAGGCAGATGCTTAACTAAGCGACCCAGTCGCCCCCACTGTAGCATTTCTAAGTACAAACCCTGCACATTTTTCTTGGGTTGAACCAGTAACACTTTCCCAAGCTTCAATCAAACAATGTTTACCATCAATATTACTAAATATCAGTTTTGTTTTTTATTAAATGTTTTCTACCCAGCCTGACCAAACTCCCAAGCCTTTAAAATGCACCCACTGAGATTCAATCTTCAAGCTCCCACCAAGCAGGGTGGCCTCTCCCTCCGGCTATAGGCTTTATAAGAGCACCCCATTCTCATGGCCCGAGCCCTGCCTGCCCTCTGCACCCTGGCCCTGTGTCTCATTCAACGCCGTATCCCAAGTACATCAGGCAACAGTTGGTCATTGTGGTTCTCAGCAGGTAACTGCTCAAAGAACAAGTCAATTCAACATTCATCACCACTATTTAGAACATAGCTGTTTTTGTTTTATTATTGTTTTAGAGACTGCCCTATTTCTAGATTCCATTAGAGAATAAGAGCCTCAACCTCCAGCAGCAAAGGCTAATAAGACAGGTTTTCAGGATATTCCAGGAACTAGGCAGAGATGCAACTTCTTTCTTTAAATGAAATAAAAAACAAAGAACATGAAGTACTCTTCAAGAACACTGAAAGTAAAAAGCAAATATGAATAAAAAGCAAAATAATACATATCTAGGCAGTTCTAAGGGTGAACACCCAAACATGGCTCCCAGAGTCTAGTCTACACCCAGAGGCCTCTTCATACCTGCAGAGAATAGCAGCGTGTGAGAACGGGCACTCCGAGCAGGCTGCCCCTGCCCCTCAGGGCCCAGCACTCCTCTGGGGTGAGGACGGGAGACTGGGAATGTTAACTGGGGAACATGAAGGAGCTACGAGAACCAACAATGTACAGCCACATGGTCCTTTGTCCAACGGCTGAGTCACTCCAGCTCTGCAGTTTATCCCCCAGAATGTGAATTAGAAAAGTCAAAGCTGTGCAAGTGATTTGAAGAGCATGCAGCGTGCACACACACACACATAGACACACACACACACAGGAAGTAATGGAAGATTCATCGTTTTTAAAGGTTACTGAGCTCATGCCCATAAAAGGCCAACTAGTTCACTTTTCCACAAGTGGTCTGTTGCTACCCAACGGATCAGTTTGGGCAAAATAAAGAGAAAAAAGGAAATCCCAGAATAGCTTCTTAAAAATAAAATATTAGCAAGGAAGCGACCCACTTCCTAATCTGCCTCACATAAGGTTACAAGGATAACTACCGAAGAAGTAATTTGCATGTTAATCACAAAGTTACGATTCTGAGTCTCTATAAAATAGTTCATCTTGAAAATTCTACAAATTAGGGGTCTTTTTCCATCCTCTGAGACTCTTTTTCCAAGCTTGGAGCTCTTCTTTTAACCTAGGATGAACCACACAGCACAGCGTCTTTTGCTGCTGGACCTCAGCTGCTTCGCAGACACACGGTCACGAGCGCCGTATTAATTCCAAGGCTGAGCTAAGTTCAATAGTGCAACTCACCACTGCAACCATGTGCCAGGTACATGCACCATGCACTGCACATTAAAGGAGACACAGTTTGGTGAGAGACATGACGCAGTATGAAAGATGCCATTCTGGAGATAAACAGCTGGTATAGTGATAATGCAGAAGGAAAAGAAGTAATTCCAGCTGGGGAAGACCGGGCGAGTTCAAAGGAGCAGTCGGTAGGTCTCGGGGATGACCAGAGCTAGGGGAAGGCACAAAGGGAGCGTTGGGACATTCTAGCAAAGGGAGCAGCGTGTGCAGAGGCACATCAGTGTGCGGCATGGCCTGTCTGGGGAAAAGCGACAGACAGGTGGGGCATTCAACCTCCAAGGATTTCTCACATCAGTCACACCGTCTGCTGGCTTTGTCACCAGTCTAGGCCAAGACCTCACTGGCCCTGGATGGTGCAGGAACAGGGCTGTGTACCTAAGTGATCACCCATACCCACTCTTGTTTGTCCCTTATTAAAACAGAGGATGGAACCAAGAGGTCTCCCCAGATGTTTCCCATCCACTCTGCTCTCACTCCACCCAGCACAGTTTCACCTGTTCATAGCCACGCCCGCTCCCTAAAACTGTTACATATTCTCTTCTGTGTTTACTATTCATCCGCCCCGTCAGAACTGACGGTTCATGAGTAAGAAGTATCACCAGAACCTCAAATAGTGCCTGGCACATAGTAGGAGCTCAATATTTGCTGAATGAATCCCCTGCTTAAAACTTTTGAGAGCTCCCTGATACACTTAGAATAAAATCTAAAACCCTTCACAGGGCTCCTAAGGCCATCCACGTCTCTCGCTTTTCCATCCGGTTTCATGTCACACTACCCTCCCCTCCTCACTCATTATGCTTATGTCACACTGGGCTTTTTCCTGCCTCGAGATCTTGACTTTGCCTGGAATGTTCTTTCCCTACTCCTTCTCTGCTAGATCCTTTAGATCTCAGAATACATGTCTCCTCAAAGAGGCCTGCAGCTAGTTCAGAAAGTATTTGAATATCTACTATGGACTAGATACTGTGTCTGGTGGCTGGAGAATACAAGAAACAGAAAAAAGAAAAAGGAAGAAAAATCCTGTGTCTGCCCTCAATCTAAATCAGGTCCTTCTATTCTTTGTTAGATTCCATCACTTCCAAACACGTTTCAAATGTGCAATCATAAACCCATTGTTTCAGCCCACTTGCCTAGCTGATTCGAGCAGGAACAATGTCTGTGATGGACATTCCTTTATCTCCAGCATCCAGCACAGTGCCGGACACAGGGCACCTGCTCAGCAAGCGACAGATGAGCCAGGGGCTGGTTTGTGTTAGGGCTGAGGGTCAGGCAGAAGTGAGAGGGGGCGCGAGCGAGCGAGTGAGCGAGCGAGGCATGATAAGGGTCAGGCTATGCAGGGCTCACACGCTGGCCAAGCTGAGTATGTGAGGCAGACCCAAACACGGAAGCCTCTCCTTCTCTACCATATTCAGCCTCCTTAGCTCAGCACTGTCACTTGCTTTATAGGATAAATAATATATCGGGATGCCTGGGTGGCTCAGTCAGTTGGGCGTCTACCTTCAGCTCAGGTCATGATCTTGAGGTCCTGGGATCGAGCTCTGCATCAGGCTCCCTGCTCAGCCAGGAGTCTGCTTCTCCCTCTCCCTCTGCCCTTGCTCCTGCTTATGCTCTCTCTCTCAAATAAATAAAATCTTTAAAAATATACATATATGAAATTTAATATACTGCCTTAACCCCAACTAATTTCTTGCAAACAAAAACCATCTGTGAATCATGTGTTAGCTCAAACCAGTCTGTCCCTCTGAAAAAAGGGTAAAAATAAATACATCTGATAATTACTATAGATTGTTACATTGTTTATTGAGAAAGATTCTTTAACCACAAAATTTGCCCTTTTAAAGTGTACAATTCAGTGGTTTTAGTATATTCACAAAATCGTGCAATCATCAGCACCGTCTCATTCCAGAATATTTTCACTACCCCAATCAGCAGTAATTCCCTACTCCTCCTAAGTCCTGGCAATCACTCATCTGTAGATTTGCTTATTCCTGATCTTCCAAGTAAATAAAATCCTACAGAATTTGGCCTTTTGTGTCTGGCTTCTTCCACTTAACATGTTTTTTCAAGGTTCACCGTGTTATAATGGGTGTTAGTACTTCATGCCTTTTACGACAGAGTTTTAAAGGAGTGTTTATTTTCCTTGATACAATACTATATTATCTACCAGAAGTTGCCATAAAAACAGCTGAAATAACATCACAACAAAGAAAAAGAACTTACTTGCACTGGGCATGAAAATATTTGATCAGATTCTGAAGTAAATCCACTCCCTTTTTAATCTTAATTTCATTGACCTTCAGCAGATACTGTTAAAAAAAACACAAAAGGGTATGTCAGACCCAGAACACGAGCGTCTGAGCACAGATAATTTTCTCTACTTCTCCGACATCTTTCGCTAAGGGTAGAGGTCATGGCAGGTGCTGAGCATTTTCTGAAACACCAGAACTGAACATTTCTCTGTTTGGTGCCAAATGAATTATCCAACGTCCAGGTAATTAAACATTTAACTTTAGGCGCCAAAAACTCCTAGTAGTAAGACGCTGGATCTTAACCTGCTAGAGGAAATTTTCTTCGAGCTGCACAAAGAAGGCAGACGGTTAAAGTGAATGGGCTCTTTTTGTCCGCATCTTTCTGCACCCCCCCCATCCCTTCTCTGGGCAGGTCATCGTCTGCAACACTAACTGCCATGTTTTGTAGTTGAGACTCTTACCACCACATCTTTAATCCTGGCACTGAAAAAAAAATGTGATTGTTATAAAAACCAAATTTTAAGTTGAAATGAACGAAAGGCATTTTTAACTTGGAGAATTCAGGAATGACCACTAAAATATCAGGAAGTCCCAGGAATCTACAAAACCAGCCTCAGGAAATACATTTGTTCTTTGCTAAAGGTTTACAGAACAAAAGACTCCATAAATTCCCTGTTCCCTCCACCGTCAGGACATGGCATAAAGAACTCTGAGAACGTGTCATCTCTGAGACTGGATGCCCCCGAAAGAGCAGCCACCACTGCTGACCACACAGGCTTCTCAGCCATAACCTGGGAAGCTCACGTTCAAGCCAGAAGTCCAGCCGGAGAGAGGAAGCTGCTACAAAATCAACTACAAAATCTCCTTTTCCTACACCAAGCGCCTGTATGTGTTCTCCTTTCTTCGGTCTGATATTTATTCACTGTTAACTGAATAAGATGCCTGGCAATGTCAAAATGGCTAAGTGGTTAATAAGATGCTTCGCTGTGACTTAAGTCAAAACTTAAAATGTGTGGACCTTTTGACATAGAACTTCTACTTATAGGAACTTACTCTCTAAGAAGATAATCATAAAAGTTTACAAAGATGAATAGAAAACAAGGTTCAGTGCGGACTTGTTTGTAAAAGTAACAAATGGCAACCCAAATGTAATGAATGGAAAATTAAAGTATGGTTCAGCCACACACAAAAATTGCTATGTAGCCATGAAGCCAATAAAGCAGAGACTTTCCGGCACCGAAGGATGCCCAAGACATACAAGTGAGTCAAAACAATCAGGTTACAAAGCACCAGTAGAGAACAATCCTGTTTATACAAATTATTTTTATGAAGGTACACGGAGGGATATATGAAAGATGTTAAAGTACTTATCTTCTGGTGAGTAAAATTTGGGGTGATTTTTAATTTCATATATATAGACTAATTTTTAAAAGTATATTTTTATAATCACAGAAAAACAACAGGATCTCTCATACATTCCCCACACACAGATGCTCTGTATTACCTATTTAATACACCACACTGAATTTCTCTACAAAATTCGTTTTGAAGAAAAAGTTCCACAATTTAAAATAAACACCTGAAAGCCATTCTTCTAGATTAGATCTTGGGCATCTAAAATTTTAAACACCTAAACAATGGCAAGCATTTATGAAACTTGAGGGCTTCAGTGTGAGGAACTGGCTGAACAATTTTACCATGATTAACTACAGCAATCTTTTCACTTTGAGATGTCAGATTCTGGGGGGACTGCTTTTCAAATGTTCCTCCTTCCCCCACGGAGAGCCCTTTCCAGCCCACTTCTGTTTGGCCCCCATGTACATCCTTCATCGGATGTGTCCTCCTCTGGAGACTCCAGCCCTGTTTCTGCACACATCATGCTAACTGCTGGATCTGCTAGGCTCAGCACACATGGGGCCCCAAACCTCCCCGGGGGGCTGGCCTAGCAGGTGTGCTGAGAGCCATCATCTAGACAGTACATTTGCAATATAATAAACTATTTCACCAGTGCACAGGATGCATTCACCTAGACCTGGAGGGGAAAGGTAACTGGTGTTGGGTGCATAGCACAGAAAGCAATGCAGCGCCCCTCACCTCAAAGATACACTAATTTTCACAATTCACTAAACATTTTTAAATCTTTTTTTTTTTTTTAAGATTTTATTTATTTATTTGACAGAGAGAGACACAGTGAGAGAGGAGCACAGGCAGGGCGAGTGGGAGAGGGAGAGGCAGGCTTCCCGCCGAGCGGGGAGCCCGATGTGGGGCTCGATCCCAGGACCCTGGGACCATGACCTGAGCTGAAGGCAGGCGCTTAACGACCGAGCCACCCAGGCGCCCCCACTAAACGTTTTTAAACTCTTTTGCAGAGTTTAAGCAAATGTGTTTCCTCCTTACTAGCCAAAAAAAAGAGCATAACCTGAACACAACATACACACGCACACCTGTTCCAAACCCATTCTTTGTAAAATACCGCTACTTAATTTACCCCAATTAAACAGAAATAATACCTAGTATTTGAGTAACAAACAGCAATTTCCTATGCCATCTCACACCCTCTGGGCTGATTCCTGGGACACTGTGTGAAATTGGCCAGACAGGCATTGTTACATATGAGGTCTGTTTACAAAACAACATGTATCTAAAAACATCCACTTTCCTCTCTACAGTAAGACTTGGAGCTTAGTTAACTTTCCAAATATTCACTTAATGAAAAAAAAAAAATAGCAAAGGAAGAACAAAGGAACAAAGACGACATGAGACATGAAAAAAAAAAAGACAGCAGACATTAATCCAACCACATCAATAGCAACATCAAATGTGAATGGATTAAACAATCCCATCAAAAGGCAGAGACTGTCAGACTAGATTTAAAACACACTGTCTACAGGAAACACACTTTAGATTCACTGACACACACAGGTTGACAAAGAAATTCCATGCAAACAGAAACGAAGAGAGCTGGAGTGGCCATACTAATGTCAGGCTAATATCCTATCCTTGATCCTGGGACTGGTTCTGCTCCACCGACCACTTAAGAGATGGCTCTGGGAATAAAAACTCATTTAAATATACTCCTAAAATAGACATTTCTACAAGCTAAACTCCCGCTGCAATTAACAAACATTCTGAAGTCAGAAAGTGCCGTGTGGCTCAGCTTTGCTGTTGACCGCTCCCAGGGAACGAGAGCAGGCTGAGCCGGTTTCAGTAGCTGTCACAATCATCCCTGCGCACTCCGCACATCGAAGAGAGGAACAGGCTCGGCACATGCACCGTCAAGCTCAAGGGGCTTCACGGCCACTGCCGGGAGGGCGAACCCTTAGGCAGAGCTTGGCATGGTGTCCAGAGGCCTTTTTTACAACGACCCACAAGCAAGGCATAACAAGGCTGGAAGCAAAGGCCTTCATGACTCGTTTCTGGTATTTTGCACCCCTCAGCCTCCAGCAGGGACATGTCCCAGAGCATCAGTGCTGCCATTTCCCTCCCCATCCCCAAAGGCAAGGGCTCAGGCTGCAGAACGGAGCGGAGCAGAGGAGCTCCCCAGAGCCTCCTGCCTTGATGAGTGAATTCGGTGCAAGCACTTCAGAGGCAGGTGGCTTGGCTTCCACAGTATGTAGTGCGCTCGCTCTCCCTCCCTCCCTCACTCAGAGACCCACAGGGGACCAGCTGCAGGTTTTTCCAGCTGACTTCTCCCTGGCCCTCCTCATGGCTTCCACTGCTATAATGGGAACCCAGATACCTCATTAAAAAACACTAATGGAGAGTATTTTAGTAATGTACCCGTGAGAGGTGAGTCTGGGTATGTGTATGAGGCCAGAGAGGATGTTTCTTTAGATTCTTCCCTACCTTTAATTAACGGTTGGGGTTAGATTCAGCTCATTCCACCCTCCAAGAGACTCAGCCTCCCCTTGTAAGAGAAATTGGACAAATGGAGTCCACTAATGCATTGCTGTGATGTCTGAAGCCTCTGGGAAGCATGCACTCTCCAGAGGAGTTCACATGCCAGTGAAGGCAGGCTGCCTGCAGCCCACCACCTGGAACCCACCACCCCCTGGAACCTGCACTTCACCCCTCCCAACCCTGGCAGCCCCGGCGCTCACCCTGCACATCTGTAGCTGCAGCCCGCACCCCCGGGGCTCACCTCGCGCACCCGTAGCTGCAGCCCACACCCCTGGGGCTCACCTCGCACATCTGTAGCTGGAAAAGCCGCCGCTCCTTCTCCATCTCTTCGGCAATTTCAGCCCCGCTGATTTCAGTGCGAATCATCCCATGCAGTTTGGCATGCTCCTTCTTCTCTTTTTCAATTTTGGTTCTACAGGTGAAAAAAGCAAGGATAATTTGAGATGCCTCGGCACGGCACTCCAGACAAGACAGGCCTGCAGGGATCCCATTACCCAGCCTGCAACACAAACGTGCATGAGTCTTTTGCAAACAAGACAGCCTCTTATTTATTTTTATTAATTTTATTATGTTAGTCACCATTACATTACATCATTCGTTTTTGATGTAATGTTCCATGATTCATTGTTTGCGTGTAACACCCAGTGCTCTATGCAGAACGTGTCCTCCTTAATACCCACCACCGGGCTAACCCATCCCCCCACCCCCTCCCCTCTAGAACCCTCAATTTGTTTCTCAGAGTCCATAGTCTCTCATGGTTCATCTCGCCCTCCGATAACCCCCTTCATTTTTCCCCTCCCTGCTATCTTTTTTTTTTTTTTTAACATATAACGTATTGTTTCAGAGGTACAGGTCTGTGATTCATCAGTCTTACACAATTCACAGCACTCACCATAGCACATACCCTCCCCACTGTGATCACCCAGCCACCCCATCCTTCCTACCCCCCACCACTCCAGCAACCCTCAGCTTGTTTCCTGAGATTAAGAATTCCTCATATCAGGGGTGCCTGGGTGGCTCAGTCGTTAAGCGCCTGCCTTTGGCTCAGGTCATGATCCCAGGGTCCTGGGATCGAGCCCCGCATCGGGCTCCCTGCTCAGCGGGAAGCCTGCTTCTCCCTCTCCCTCTCCCCCTGCCTGTGTTCCCTCTCTCGCTGTGTCTCTCTCTGTCAAATAAATAAATAAAATCTTAAAAAAAAAAAAAAAGAATTCCTCATATCAGTGAGATCATATGGTACTTGTCTTTCTCTGACTTATTTTGCTTAGCATAATACCCTCTAGTTCCATCCACGTCATTGCAAACGGCAAGATTTCGGGGTTTTTTTGATGGCTGCCTAATATTCCATTGTATATATATACAACACCTTCTTTATCCATTCATCTGTTGATGAACATCTTGGCTCTTTCCACAGTTTGGCTATTGTGGACATTGCTGCTATAAACATCGGGGTGCACATACCCCTTCAGATCCCTACATTTGTATCTTTGGGGTAAATACCCAGTAGTGCAATTGCTGGGTCGTATGGTAGCTCTATTTTCAACTTTTTGAGGAACCTCCATACTGTTTTCCAGAGTGGCTGCACCAGCTTGCATTCCCACCAACAGCGTAGGAGGGTTCCCCTTTCTCCACATCCCCGCCAACGTTTGTTGTTTCCTGACTTGTTAATTTTAGCCATTCTGACTGGTGTGAGGTGGTATCTCATTGAAGTTTTGATTTGGATTTCCCTGATGCCGAGTGATGCTGAGCACTTTTTCATGTGTCTGTTGGCCATTTGGATGTCTTCTTTGGAAAAATGTTCATGTCTTCTGTCCATTTCTTGATTGGATTATTTGTTCTTTGGGTGTTGAGCTTGGTAAGTTCTTTATAGATCTTGGATACTAGCCCTTTATCTGATATGTCATTTTCAAATATCGTCTCCCATTCTGTCAGTTGTCTTTTGGTTTTGTTGACTGTTTCCTTTGCTGGCAAAAGCTTTTTATCTTGATGAAGTCCCAATAGTTCATTTTTGCCCTTGCTTCCCTTGCCTTTGGCGATGTTTCTAGAAGAAGTTGCTGTGGCTGAGGTTGGAGAGTTGCTGCCTGTGTTCTCCTTTAGGATTTGGATGGACTCCTGCCTCACATTTAGGTCTTTCAACCACTTTGAGTCTATTTTTGTGTGTGGTGTAAGGAAATGGTCCAGTTTCATACAAGACAGCCTCTTAACTTACTGGAAAGGAAAATACAATTTGGTCATAAGAATGTCAAATTTGACCCTTTTTGTTGAGTACTGGTTCAAGAAATCCTTTCCTAAGCACCTACTTTGTCCCAGATTTGGGTCAGAAGAGGCAGAAAGTCTGCTCACGCCTCAAAGGTTTCCTTCAGGGCAGCACTTTGTCTGTCTGTGTGTCCACTGAGCAGCACAAAAGGGGGCTGCAGGCAGGAGACTCCCTCCCTCCTCCACTTTCTCCCTGCCCCTCACCACCCGCCTCCTGGCCGAATGAGGTCTTGCCAGGGCTCTGCCTTGACTGGGACAGTGCTCATTGTTGCAGAACAAATCTCAAGCATAAATGGTGAAAGAGTTATTTTTAGAACTTATCTGAGAATTATCTGAAGCTTTCAACACTCAAATTCTGGGATTTTGTGAGTAATTCTGTCTCCACTCTATCTATGTATATCCTGATTTTACAGAATTTGATCTCATTCTCATTTCGGAACCAGAAGACTCTCTCTGGCAACCCTCTTCAAAACCCCCTTTGTGCCCCCGGTTCGGTAATACACAGACGTGTCTCCTTGGAGGCACCTGAGGGTGGAAGCAACAGCAGCTGAATGGAAAGCCACCTCCTGGCTCTGGCTCAATGACCCTCTCGCTAGCTGACCAGCAGCAAAGCACCAAGTCTTGGCTTCCTGTCTACAAAGATCCTTTCCCTGTCGAGTGCACTGCATGGGTGTGCAGAGGAAGGATGCTAAGGGCCAGCAGCTTCTCTGGTTGGACAGACCTTCAAGGTACTCTAACACAATCTGTGCTTATATGTGAATGTATGCCATCAGTGAAATCCAGATTTTGGGGATCCAGGCAACTCCGAGTATGGAAATTTGGGTATGGAAATTTAAGATTTCCAGGAGGGGACAAATGTTAAAGGTTTGGTATTCCTGAGTTTGAGCTTTGTGATCCTTCACCCAAGGCTGGTTTTATTTTATTTTATTTTTTTAAAGATTTTATTTATTTGTCAGAGAGAGAGTGCGCGTGTGCACAAGCTGGGGGAGCGGCAGGCAGAGGGAGAAGCAGGCTCCCCGCTGAGCAAGAAGCTGGATGCAGAATTTGATCCCAGGACCCCAGGATCATGATCTGAGCTATTAACTGACTGAGCCACCCAGGCGTCCCCCAAGGCTGGTTTTAAAACAAAACACACACACACACACACACACATCCCAAGTCCAATTACTTAGAGCTACATCTGGAACAGCTTTCTTCTTAACACCTCTCACTTTACCAGATGGCTTCATGTTAAAGTTTCTATTTCCACTCAGAAAACTCTACATTGTTACCCACTGCACAGTAATTACAAAGCAAACATGAGACATTTAAAAATATTTTCTGTCTCTCAAGTATTTACAGTAATTGAAACCACTATCCCCACAATCACCAGCCCAATCCCAGTGAGCTGAACCCTCCCATGCTGGGAAGGAGAGACTGTGATCCGAAATGTGCCCATGACTGACATGGGCCAGGAGCAGTCCCATCTTCAGTGGAAACCGACTGAGCCTTTCTTCATGTTCTTATGGCAAATGAAGCGATTGAATAAGGCTAGCGTGGGGTGCCTCTTTTCTCTCTCTTTCTACACCAAGGGACTGGTGTTTTAGGGAAATTCAGACACAGAGCTACAAGCAGACGGCTCTTGCAAATCACCAGGAAGATGAAGTCCGAAAACTGTGTTGCCGTAGTAAACGGTGACAAAGTGGGGAAAGCGTTTTGTTTTGTTTTGTTTTTAAAAAAGGGAAAGAAACACCTGTCGACGAAACCTGGCCTTGATGTCCTTCAATGAGCTTTCTTGAAAATAACATTCTGTAACCATTACGACATCACAGAAAAGGGACCAGGAAAAACTCGTTTGAAGAGGTCCACGGCATCACTGAAATTTAGACACCGAGCGTGAAAGCATCTGGCGTCGTAAGGAACCACAGCAACACAGGTTTAAGTGAATTCTTCCCTGGCTGAAGGTTTATTTAGAAAATACCTTCAAGCAATAAAAGCTCAATTTAAAATTAAGATCTCAAATTACCTACATTTAAAAAAAATGGAAACACTCACATTTTTGTTTCATAGTCCTTCCAAGCTTTATCAAAAGGCTTTTTCAGATCCTGTAAACAGAGAGGCATAAATTAAACAGAACCAATATTAACTTCTGGGCAAGACAACTTACTTATTTCTAGACTAGTCCTGAAAGGAGCATTAATTTCTGTAATAAATGATGTATACAATTCCATGAAAAATAAAGAACTTAGAGCTCAGGCTTTGAGTGCGACTAGCAGCTACGCCGCACGCACACAGAACGAGTAGAAAATCCCAGCACGCACGCACTGCCCAGCTACAGTGAGTAGGAACTCACGGCTCGTGGTGTGTGACCTATACTCCACCGAGAGAAACACCTCATCTGCAGGAGTTTTAGTACCTCTCTCTACAAAGAAAACCCAAACGATTCTGACCTTTTCAATGAATAGGAGAATGTCTCCTGAGAGATGTAACCCTGATTTGGGCCCAGCAAAAACGATGTCAAAGCCATTCACCCTCCTCTGAGGTCTCCTGATTCCACTCTTCTATCTAGAACTTAGGACCTGCTACACTCTGATAAAGCCTGGCTCAAAGCATACTGAGCCACTGGAAAATTCCATTCAGTGGTTCCCCCCATTTATGTTCCCTTTAACAGGGTTCTTTTGTAAGAAAGAACCTCCTTTGGGGGGCTTATTTTTTATTTTTTGGCTCTTCACTGGCCTTATTATGACAAGGCCGAAGCTCCTCGCCCAGCTCTAAGGCCTTCCATGAACTTGGAAGCCTCATCTCCCACTCCTGCACCTCCCCAGACTCGGGGCATCAAACCATACAAAAAGCCTCAAGAGCAGCACCCTGTCACGCTTCTCCCTACCTGCATGTGCGTCCCTCTGCCTCGTGTGCCCTGCCCTCCCATTCTGCGGGCTAACTTGAGTTGGCTGATGTGTTCTCTAGGACCCTGGTCCGGGACGACGAGGAATGTTCCTCAGTGTCCTAACGGCTCGCCAGGCCCAGTGCTCCCTGCCCCAACAGCCCTGGCATGCCCTGAAAGGAAATACTGAGAGGTCTCTGCAGAGGTCACGGAGATTGGCCAGCCTGGGCTTCCAGATGAGCCAGACGTGACTGGGAATCACGTGCAGATCCAATCAGAGAATTTGATCTAAGAACTGGGGCACAATCATCTGTCTTTCAGATCACACATCTGTTCGTGCCACCGACATGCAGAAGCGGCTACTGCTCGGCATCTGGTACAGATACCGCTCGAGCTGACTTCCTCACTCACATGTTCATGAAACAATTCACAGCAAGGCGCTTCCTGAACAGTGAACGTCCTTCGGAGGACAGAAAAAGAAAGTCCGTTCGAGCCTTACTGGTGCAGATTCTCCTGCCGGGAAACTACATCCTAGCAAGGACCCTTTGGCCAGTGGTCAGCCAGCGACACGCCGGCCAGAAAACCACACTTCCCTGCACAGGCTCCCCTGCTCAACCGACAGAGCGCGAAAACCATTCACAGGCTTCAAGAGAGCTGCTTCTTTCCCTTCCCACCCTCCTCCCCTTCCCACATTTACAGCACCAACAGGGTGGCCAGAAGGGCCTTGGGGCACTATCGGTAGGACTGAAAGGTGGTGCCAACGTAGCAGATCAAGGGAACCTGAGGCAGCAAGAAGCCATCATGCCATCCAGGAGGAAGGCATGTGTGTGCTGTGCCCCGACAGGCCAGCATGACCGTGACTCTACGTCCCCCAATGACTGTTCCCAGTGAGCTGGGTGGTCGACAGCTTACCCCTTTCACTCCTTTCAGGTCTCCTTTCAGCAAACTGTCCAGGGGGAAGGAGATGATGTTGTTCATATTCTGAATCTAAAAAGCAAACAAACAAAATTCTTATTCGATGTCTTTTTTTTTAAAGATTTTATTTATTTATTTGACTGAGAGAGAGATAGCAAGAGCCGGACACAAGCAGGGGGAGTGGAGAGGGAGAAGCAGGCTTCCTGCGGAGCAGGGAGCCTGATGCAGGACTCGATCCCAGGACCCTGGGATCATGACCTGAGCCGAAGGCAGACACTTAACCGACTGAGCCACCCAGGCGTCCCTCAATGTCCTTTTTAATCTGAAGTAAGGACAGCAAGATCTTAGAGAACACCTGGTAATAATTAACCTCCCCTGAAAACCTGGCCGGCACAAGCAGGACAGCCTTATTCATTCCTATGCTCCTTGTGGTGGTCGTACCTTGCCAATAAAAACATAACTCTCAGAAAGTCTGTATTTCTCTATTCTTCACAACAATAACAGCCTTCTATTAAACTACTTAGTTTGTGAGAAGATCATCATTATGACAAAGAAAAATTATTTCAAAACAATCACTGACAGAACCACTTTAAAGATACCGAATAGAATTCACAAACACACACTTCCTGCTCTCACTCACAGCTCCAATGTTCTGGGCTACGCTTCACTGAAGTCTCAGGGCGCACAGACCCCAATCTCCCCAGAAAAGCCCCCACAGGGGAACTCAGAATGAAGAAGAGAATCTCTTCTTCTTGGTGAATGTGTAGGAGCCAATGTTCAGAGAGAGGAAGAGAAATGAGTGTGTGTGTTGCATGTGTTGTGTGTGTGAGGTGTGGGGTGTATGTGGGACGTGTGGTGTGTGTGTGTGTGTTGCTGGAAAAGGAGAAAAATGAGAAAAGGGGGGGAGGGAGGTCTTGAGCTGCTCTGTTCTTCTCCCTGAAGCAAGAAGGCCAGGGACGGAGGCTTAGCACATTGTCACCACGGATTAACTTGACTAGAACCAAACCCTCCCGACACACACTCAGAGCACACTCACAGCAAGCACGGCTGCCCCTGCTGGCCTCAAATGTGGGAAGCTAAGACACCAAGCTTCAGTTGGGGACGGTTAGGTACTGGCTCCCTGTGTTCTGAGGCCCATGCAGTCCCTCCCCGGCAATCAGCTGAGGATCTACTTTCTCCTCGCCCCGGCTTAGCGTACCGCTGCCGTGAGTCAACACACATGCCAGCTGGCAATGCTGGGGCCTTCGGGCACATGTCACTTTGGGGTACACACACCTAGATTATGGGCCTATAAAAGAGGAGCGACAAGTAAGGACTCTGGAACCATGTGCATTTATTCTTACCACTGAGCAGAGGAAATTTTTAATTTTAGTAGAATTACCTTGAATAGGAAAACCAACTCTAGGCACAATTTTCCAGGCAACATGGGATCTGATTTTCATATACTATTTGGCATATGAAACCTCAAAATGGGAGAAACAAACGGACTAGAAAAATCCCTGCAGAGGCGTGTGACAACCCTGCACCCAGCCACCAACCGTGCCAAATACACAACCGACTCACGACCGTCCTTTCAGAAATGCCTTCTTTGGGTAACATTTGTCCGAGGCTTCCACAACTCAACGTTTGTCACGTACCTGGCAGCCCTCCAAGGCACACTGTAATCAGCAGGGACTTGCGAGGATTAGCCTGAAGAGTTAGATTTTAAACACCGAGAAGCGGAGTTTAAGGCGAGGTCTTCGGATGACTGGAAGGAACAGTAGCAAACAAAGGGCCGTGCTGGTGAATCATCTCTAATGCAAACACACCTGGCTTGCACTGTAAACCGAGGCAGGAGGGAATCCGAGGGCAGACTGCCACACGCCTGTCTCCTTCCACACCTCCACCCCCCGCCAGGACACCTGCTGGCAACTACGCGCCCAAGCCCGCTGCCACCGCAACCCCAGCCGGCTGCCTCCGGCAGGTCCCTCCCGCCGGGCTCCGCTCTGCTCCGCCTTGCGGACCAGTTGCTCACCCACGAACTCCCCACTTGCCATTCTTGCCGCCATGTTCCTGGATGGGTCTCTCTGCCCCTTTTCTGGACTGAGGCTCCTGGCCACCGGCCCCTGCTCTCTGCCTGACCCACCCCCTCCTCTGCAGCGCTGTCGGATTCATCTGGGGTGGTGTCCCTGATAAAGGTTAAACCGACTCCTGCCCTTGGGACCCTCCACGGTCCAACCCCCTTCGCACTTTTCATCTTTATATCTGGCCAAGTGGAAGTCCTTGCTGTTCTCTGCTTGTGCTCAGTCTGCTCTACCCCGCTGAGTGTCCTCCCAATTTCCTCCCCCAAAAGCCTTCCCATCCATCAGGCTTTCCCCAGATGCTACCTTCTCCATTAACATCCCCCCAGCTGCCAGGAGGAAATGATCCCTCCCTTCCAAATCCTCCAATATGTATATATTTTTAATTTCTTCAGGCACTTGACAGGTCCTACCCTGCTTCACCTCAGCAGTCTCACATCATACATCCTAAAGGACAGCTTTAAGTGCACTTCATTTTATATTCTCCGTGGCACCTAGCACAGGGCTTGGCCCAGAGCAGGTGCTTGAGAAACACGGACTGAGTAAATCAATATACTGAAGTATTTTTCTGAGCATCTAATACATAAGAGACAGACTCTAGAGATATATTGATACCTTTAAACTAAACGTCATAGAGCAAATGTATACGTGAATTCATTATTCTGTTCATCATGTATTTATTGAGCATGTATTTTATAGGCAGCAACTAGCTGGCTACAAAGATAAAAACACAATGCCTGCCATCTCAAGAGGAAGAATAAAGAAATACACACCAAGAATTGAACACAGAAAGTCTAAGACATAGCACATGCAGCGTATTTTACTCTGTACAGACACCAGTGGCTCCTTGTGGAGAGAGACAATGACCGGCTCTGGGCAGCCGGGAGGGCCAACCTGTGCTTGGGCAAGAGGGGCCTGTCCCAGTTACTGAGCCTCGTGACACTGCCCATCCATCCACACAGTCACAAAGAGCCATGGCTAAGAGTCAAAGGCACAGATCAATTTGCTCCCGAACGTTGCCTAGAGAGGAGCCAACACAGAGCCATCTTGGACGAGCAAGTGCAAGAAAGGGCAGCAAACACAGCCTGAAGGGGGAACATCAGAGCTGCCCAGGGTGGTCCCAAGGGCAGGAGTCGGTTTAACCTTTATCAAGGCACCAGCACAACTCAATCATACAGTGGGTGGGGGGGAAAAAAGAACAAGGTGCTTGCAGATTAAAAATCTTATTACTAGGGCGCCTGGGTGGCTCAGTTGGTTAAGCGACTGCCTTCGGCTCAGGTCATGATCCTGGAGTCCCTGGATCGAGTCCCGCATCGGGCTCCCTGCTCGGCAGGGAGTCTGCTTCTCCCTCTGGCCCTCCTCCCTCTCATGCTCTCTGTCTCTCATTCTTTCTGTCTCAAATAAATAAATAAATAAAATCTTTAAAAATCTTATTACTAGAAAGAAGTCTAGTGGGTTTGTTACAAGAGGCATGTTTAGTAAGTAGCAGCGTATGGATGGATGAGTGAGGAAAACAAGATTCTCTACAGCAGGGGGAAAGAACGCACAATTCGGTTTATAAATCTATTTTAAGACTATTTGTTATTTAATTCAAACAAGAAAGTAGGTACTGATAGACAGGTGTTACGTCCAGGAGAGGTAAACTAAGCTTTGGTATTTAGAGTGAAACAGTAAAGTCGGAAACCGACAGCTATCCATCAGGCTGGCTTGCTCTCAGTCTCGATGCCGTGGATGGGCCACAGCCTACTGTAACCAGGACAGGACACAGCCACGATGCCGTGGATGGGCCCACGGTCCACTGTGACCAGGACAGGACACAACCACTACAGCTGCCAGGGAGATGCACAGGGTCCTCAGGGAGTGACAGGGATGAAGCTGAAGAGGCACAGAGGGCTAGCAGACAAAGATGGACTAGACAGAACCTCAGTCCCCACGAACTCACCGTCTAATAGGAAAGATAAAGCCCACAATTAAGTAAGCAAACTGCCCTGTGAAAACTCCGAAGAGCCATAAATAAAGCACCATGGAATTTCTAAGAAAAGAAAATTTAAACTTTTAGTCTGGACACCAGGGAAATCTTTGCTGACTGGGGGTTATGTGAGATAGACCTTCAAAAGAGGGAGCATTTCGTCTTGCAAGATGGGGTGAAGCTATCCCGGGCAAAAGGAGCAGGGTGGGGAAGTCAGCAAAGGCCCACGGCAGCCACGTGAGCAGAGGGGCAGGGAAGACAATGCTGAGAAGTCCAGGTGCCAGATGGACCAAAGGGGTTCTGGCCTTCGTTCCAGGGGATTTTTCTTGCTGGAGTTGTTCAAATGTCTAAAATAAGAAACTATTACTTCTCTTGTCAGAAAATAATTAGCTTAATTATTACAAAGGAGACAGAAAGTAGATCAGTGGTTGCCTGGGGCTGGGGGTTAACTGTGAGAGGACATGAGGGACCTTACTGGGGGCAGAAACTGTCTCCAGGCTGATGTATGGTCACGGCTACACCACTTGGTAGAGTTACTAGAAATCACTGACTTATATACTTGAAATGGGTGAGATCTACGATATGTAAAATATACTTCAATAAAGCTGTTTTTTTAAAAAGAAATACACGATTACAAATACAAACAGAATCCCCATCAGTGGATACATTAATCCAGCTTCGTACTCCTGGACGTGAGCCTCTGCATTTACAGGCTCCGTGTACGCAAACCGCACAGCACAGAGGCAATTTGACTCAGGGTGAGCGTCTCAGGAAATGACTGCTCTCGTCTCTGCCTGGGCTGGAGAACGCAAGCACTGGAGCCCAGATGCTCTGTCTTGGCAAGAGTGCCCTGCGGTATGAAGGTCGGGCTCTGAATCTTTCTCTGACTGTGTGCTGGGGCAGCCCTGGAGCCCCAGGGCCACAGATGAACTGCCTTCTGTTCTGGCCAGCAGGGGTGAAAACCACAGCCAAAACTAGTACACATCCTTGTGCTCAGCAGTCTTGGCCTCAATTCATGAGCAATGAAATTTTTATGATCTATGGGAAGAATTAAATTATCCCTGGGTAATCCAACCAGAATACTTGCTCAGTGCCAAGCAAGTACTGTGCTTTCTCTTACACTCTTGATTTACTTTCAACACATATATTTTATAAAATGGCTTTTTGAAACACCAAGCATGATCTGATTATAAATTATGAAGCTCAATTGCTGCTGTTGACTATGGATCTAATACCAATAGCAAACAGACAATCTTTTTTTATTATTATTAAAGTTTTTATTTAAGTAATCTCTACATCCAACTTGGGCTCGAACTCATAACCCCGGGATCAAGAGTCGCATGTCTAGGCGCCCTGCAAACAGGCAATCTTGAAAGTAACAATCCTCCCTTCTCTCTCTTCCTATCTTCACTTGGAAAAGTCTGACAAGATGAATCAGTAAGTAGTCAAAAGTCTGTAATCTCACAAGGAGAAATAAAATGATTCAGTTGTAGGGCAGACCAGGCTAGCTAGCAGAGATCAAGAACAACCTGAGCATGCGATTGCCACTGACTGGTGAACGAACATGGACAAGGAGATGAGTGGAAGTTGGGGGAAGTCAGAGCCAGCCAACAGCCACCTTTCCATGCTGTTCTTCCTATTTTTTTTTTGTTGGGGGGCGGGATTCCTTAAAATTCCTTGTCCTTAGCTTTGTCACTTCCACACTCTGTAAAATCTTTCCACTTTCCCTCCTATGCTTCCTCAGCTCACAAGGGTACCATCTTGCCTGCTCCTTTAGCTCGGTCACTGGTGACCACCTGCTGCTGACCCAGCCAAGGCTCCATCTTGGTCCCACTGTACAACTCGCCTGGAAACCTCAGTGCTGCCTCCTCCTTGACTTAGGCAATGAGCAAGATGGCTCTGCCAAATGATCTTGCCCAAGAGGATCCATCTAGAAGCCTGAACCTAGACAGGATCTCCGATTTTTAAGAAGGAGCACAAGAAGAGAGAATCACAACCAGGAAAGTTGCTGGGCAGACTTCCTACGTCCAGGCCTGAATCTAGAAAACAATAGGTCTTCCCAGGCTCCCCTCCAAAATCCTTAATAGAGTCCAATTCTCTTTGGGGATAATCAGCTTGTCCTTAAAAGGCCAATGTATCGCTATATAAAACATGGCCAAAGAATCTCACTGAGACTTATCTGTGTCACATAAGTTTATTTTAATCTGCCTCATTCATGAGAAGCCTGAGGCAGACGACACTTTGAGATCTGTGGTGTTTTTCTTTTCTTTTTAACGTGAGCAAATGCTGTTCAATTACAGAATTAAATAAGTAAAAGCAAGGCTTCCAAGAATAACCAACCACAAGGAGGCCCAGCACCTCCTTGTCAGCGTGGAGGGTTGCAAAAAGACCTCAGACCTCACTGATTCAAATAAGGGCATAATTCTTCCCAGAGGTTTCAGTATTACTAAGCATAAGTATGTATGAAACAGTCATCACCTGCAGGAAACTTCAAGTTCTTTCCGGGAGCCAGAGCCTAAGACCCAGGAGGGCGTGTGGGCAGAGTAGCAGGTAAGGCCACACGCCTGTGCTGTCCAGCGTGCTAGGCCCTGGCTGCACACACCCACTCACATTCAAATGGATTACAATTAAATCAAGTTAAAGACCGAGTTCCTTAGCTGCACTAGCTATATTTCAGGTGCTCAAGAGCTACACGTGGCTAGTGGCTTATTATATGGGAGCAGATACCGACCATTTCCATCCATGCAAAAGTTCTATTGAACAGCACTGCCTTAACCCAATAGCTTAAACAAGTTTTAAGCAGCTTTATTAAGGTAAAATCAACATATAACATGTTACACACATTTTAAAGTGTACAATTTGGTAAGTCATGACATATATACACACACACACCCATCAAACCATCGCCAAAATCCAGATAGTGAACATACCCATCCCCCTAAAAGTTTCTTTGTGCCCCTTTTGCAATCCCCATCTCCCAGCTCCTCAGTCCCTGGGCAGCCACTGATCTACTTCTGTCACCAGAGAACAGTTTGCATTGCCCAGAACTGTACATATCTGGGATCACGTGACACGTACTTCTCTCTGTGGCTGCCTTCGTATCTGCTTTGAGAGTGAGCATTCCTACTTGGAGAGCCATCCGTGCTGGGGCATCAACCACTCCTGTTCCTCGCTGAGCACTGCTCCACGGTCTGGAGAGACTACAATCGGCTTGTCCTGACACCTGCTCAAAGACTTCGGAGTTATTTCCAGTTTGAGGGCTACTACAAATCTTACAAATAAAGGTGCTATGATGATTCGTGGGATGGGACTCTCAAATTGTGGTCAGAAGGCCCTCTGAGAAGGTGACATTTGAGCAGCGGAAAAAGGGAGCCACAGAGCCAGGGGAGAATCTGGTGGAAGAGCATTCCTGGCAGAGGGAACTTAACAAGAAGGCCCAAGGTAGCAGTTGCCTGGTGGATTCAAAGAAGTCTTCTATGTGCTTTCCAAAGACTGTTTATCTGAAAGAATGGGCACCCAGGCAAAGAGGTTTTTGGAGAAGCAGAAGGTATTAGGTAAAATGGCCTAAATCCCTAAATGGCACTGGGCCGTTTGACCTCATTTAACCCTTACAACTATTCTGAGAAGCAGGTGCTGTTATCCCCATTTTACAGATTCACAAAGCAAGAGAGGGCTAAGTTACCCACTTGGCCCCCAGATCCCACTAAGAAGCAGAGCTGAGCCGAGAGGCTGAAGGCAGAGCTTGTCCCAGCATTTCGCTGCCAGCGACGGACTCACACACGCCCCAAGACCGGAGCAGAAGGAGCTGGGAGGCTGAATACAGGCTTCCCTCTGAGGAGCTGCCTACGTCAGAGTCGCCTTCTAGTTCCTTGTTGCACAAGCGGTTCATCAGGAGAACCATCCGGGTCACTTTCGCTCCTGGGATCCATGAAGACACTTCTTCCCTGGCTGGGCGACGGTGCTGGCTGGGGTCTACCATCCCGCACCCACCCCCACGCGGGGCGCCGGCGAACACATGCTCCCAGGCCGCCTTCTTTGGCAGCAGAACCGCTCTGCTGGTTTGTATAATTAAAAAGGAGCGGGGAGCCCACGCTGATCTTGAGTTAAGTTTAACACAAACTGAGAGATCAAAACCAGCCAGTTGCCAAAAACGCACACTGGCGACTTTCACACCAGAGACACAACGGGATACAGCTCCTGGCTTCTGCCTTACCCACCGCGTCTCCGCCAGTCACACTGCTTGGATCTTTCAGGTTCTAAGTGGAGAGAAAATAGTGACCCTTCGCCCTCTTCTCCATTAGAGGCTAGGTGTTGAAACTGCACACTTCAGCCTACCTGCAGCCATGCTGAAAACCCGCAGACAGCCGACTCTGAGGCACTGGGGGAGCACCAGAACCATCCAGAATTCCACAATGTCTCCAGAAGCCCACGGGACATGAAAATGAAGCCATCGACCAAAAATGAAAGCACCTTTTCAAACGTCTTGCCTCCTAGAATCCGAGGCTGGGAGATACTTGCGGGCCTCAGTGAGGCCCAAGCATCACCGTCTCCGTGTCCCCGGGGGTAAGCCTCATCCAGCTGTCCTCTAACAGTAGCCAGCTCCTGCTGAGGTCAGCATCACGGGGAAACTTTGTAGAGGTGCACATGGTTAGGAACTCTGGGAAGGGGCCCAACCAAGTGTTCTAACAACCCTCCAGGTGCTGCCGCTGCCCCAAAGTTTGAGAACCACCATTCAGTAGGTGTGGCGGGGGGCCGTGATTTTTATTCTAACAAGTTCCAGGGACTGCACTTTGAGAACCTCTGCTCTAGCTGCTTCTCAAACTGTAGGTGCCTACCCATCCCCTAGGGATCTTATGAAGTGCAGATTCTGGTGCAGTAGGCCTAGAGAAGGGCCTGGGAGTCTACATCTCTAAGAAGCCCCAGATGATTCCACTTGAGTCAAGGCTAGGGCCTCTGGGGGCGGGGATGACACAATGTCCAAATGCTTTGTAAACTGGAATCTGGGATATGCAAGCACTGGTATGGTTTGCCAAGTTTTCGATTTTAGGGAATGACTGATTGATAGCTGAAAATTCCCAAAGAAAGGGGAATGTACGTGGAGAAGCTAGGACCTGGAATTTATCTACACAAATTGGCTGACGACTCCCCACGGAGGAGCAGGGGCCGGACTCCTGGCAGAGCACCTCACCGACAGGAGGAGACACGGGAAGCAGAGCTCTGACAGCTCACAGACCCCCTTCTGTACCATCCTCCAGCCACCAGCTCCGGCCCTTTGTCACTTTACCCTTTCCTCATCAACCTTGCCTGCTGTCTCCTCCACCTACAGCTTCTCCTCCTGCTACTGCAACTTGTCCCCTGCTTTTACCAGGCAGGAGAAAGGTCCCTATGGCCTCCTGATCACTGGGGCCGCTCATCTGGCTGTCTCTTCCTGCTCTGCGGCTGCCAGGACAGCTGACCCTCCGCCTTCATCCACATTTCCTACTCCCGTCTGTCCACACATTCTTAGATTTCACAAAAGCTTCTTTTAAAGTTCGAGGTCCCCTACATCATGGCGGTTGTCCCTTTTAATAGCCAACAATGGAGGAAACACAGGATGGTGAGAGAGAACAGAGACAAACCATGTTTGGAGCTCATTAACACTTCACATGATCAGTCCCTAACAGTGCGTCCTCCATGCATCTGACAAGTCACTACAGACATGTGCGAGGCACGTGTTCATAAACCTTGCCATCATGCCCATGTGCAGATGGACCCGAGGACACCTTGTGACGCCCCACAGGACTCCCCAGCCTCACCTCCACCCCAGGGACGCAAGGATCCAAGGTGGGGGCCGCACCCTCAGGGCTCTGTGGCATTCGCTATGGCCATCGGAGCACGCACTGTTTCTAATAAAAGCGTCTTTGTGCCCCTGCCCAGAGGGCAGCGCTCAGCACCTGGACAGTGCAAGAGCGGACCCGGTACCCAGCGGGCGATCCATCACCCCCCTCAGTTCAGCTCTCCTCCCTCTGGAGGCCTAGTTCCCACCCCCAGCTTTTCCCACGTTCTCTCACTTCTACAGGTCCGTGTACCGGGGGAAGACAATGAGGTAGTCCTGCCGTTCCAAAAGAAAAAAAAGGAAAGGAAAAGGAAAGAAACAGTATCAAAGTACATTCACAAATATTAGGTGTCTGTGCTATAACAAGATACAGGCTCTCACATTAGCTTTACTGCTTTTGTTGTTCTGGTCAGACTAAGGATGTGCTTTCATTTTTGGTCAGGGATTTGAGAGCGTAGGAAGCAGCTTACAGGGCTAAAGTCCTGTAAGTCTAAGACAAAGATTTTCCAACTGTGTATTAGGCCAGTTAAGAAGTCAGTGGGAAGGTTTCTAGGCATCCAGAGTAACCGTCAGTAGGCCTGTCCACAAACCCCATCCCCCCAGTTCTCTAGCCCTCCGCACTCAAAGCTCAGAGGTTTTTACTTTGCATACAAGTCTGTGAGCCAAGTCCTCCTGTGCTCCAGCTCCCGGCGCTGTGGAGCGAGAAACAGTGGAGGCAGACGCTGGCAGCAGTAAAAAACCAGCAATTACCAGGGACAAGAGTGTCAGGATACCAGCGCCTGGGTGGCTCAGTCATTAAGTGTCTGCCTTCTGCTCAGGTCCTGATCTCAGGGTCCTGGGATCGAGCCCCACATCGGGTTCCCTGCTCGGTGGGAAGCCTGCTTCTCCCTGTTCCACTCCCCCTGCTTGTGTTCCCTCTCTCGCTATGTCTCTGTCAAATGAATAAATAAAATCTTAAAAAAAAAAAAGAGTGTCAGGATACTAAAATGTCTGAAATGGAAAGTGGGTAGTCTGGCACCAATCTAGGGGCAGAGATCCTCAAAGACCATGTACGAGATACTAGGGGTTTTCTAAATTTCAGCGTAGTTCATTAATATACGCCCCAAACAATGGTAAGTCTTCCTCCCAAAAAGAGAAAATTATGATCGGTGTAAAACATTTTAATTTATGACATTTTCAATAAATGAAGTTAAAAGAGAAGAAGTACGTGTGGCGCCTGGGTGGCTCAGTTGGTTAAGCATCTACCTTCAGCTCAGGTCATGATCTCCGGGTCCTGGGATCGAGCCCCGTGTCAGGCTCCCTGCTCAGCGGCGAGACTGCTTGTCCTTCTCCCTCCCCCCATCCCCCTTCTCATGCTCTCTCTCACTTGTGCGCACGCTCTTTCTCTCTCAAATGAAGAAATAAAAAAAATCTTAAAAAAGAGAGAGAGAGAAGTAGGTGTAAGTACTGAGGGTGAAGACTCCCGGCAGGACGCTCCCATACTTGAAGCAATGAGATACGCTCTATTAGTCTGGAGACTGAGCTCACCCTCCTGCCGGACACGGAGGGTATGGCTGGAGAACACGGCTGTTCTGTTACCCACACAGCAGGGTGGGACGCCTCTCTGCCAGGCTCGGCCCACCTCACACGGGCAAGGCCGCAGGCTGCCCCACACCCCAACAGAACCTCACTAGTGCTTTACTCTGCTGCTAGAATATCTTGTAATGCCGATCATTTGCGTAAAGTAAGTTCATGACTTAGGTGCATGTTGGTCGGTGGAATTTTCAAACTCCTCTTTCGATGAGAGTGAAGTGAGATTTCCTGAGCCCCAGGGCCGCCCCCAGATCTCACACCGGAACTCCATCCTTCCCTGGGCATATGCTGGCCCTCTTTCCACCTGGGGCAGCTCTGTGGATGGGGAGCACGTATGTATCACCCCCAATTCTCTGAAACCAAGACAGGGACTGCATCTCTGGGAATGACCTTTCAGCAATGTATCCTCTAATGCAGCCACTCGTTAAAAAGCTACCTCTCAGCACAGAAGTGATCCCTGGAAAATCTTTCCAGGATCCTCACATCCATCTGGTAAGAGGAAAAGAACCTAAGAAATTGGGCTGACTTTATAACCAGTTTATTTTCACACATGTTACATTTCTGGAGCTGCCTTGTTTTTCCTCTGATCCTGCATAACTGCAGAGAAAATTCATCGGTTCTCTGAAGGTGAGAATCTCACCCATTAGTAAAAAAATCTCACTTTATGTTAAGTTGGCCTTTCTCTGGAGATGTTCCAACTGCTTTATAAATACCCTCTCACACTGCAAAGCAGGTAGGTGGTAATTCTTCTTTCTGGACAAGGGAAGAATTGACAATCCTAGCCACCCAAAACGGAAATGTTTTTAACTGCCTGAGAGAAAGTAAAAGCAAGGCTTTAAAAATAAGAGATAGGACAGATGTGCCCAAAAATAGGAATAAGAATGGTATACAAGATACCAAAAAAGGAGAATTCTCCTGTAATCGGCTGGCTCTCAGCAACAGCTTCTTAGAAGCGGCCACTCCGTGCTCCGGTGGCTGGGCAGCTTCGCCAATGGCACCAGCCCAGAAAATCAGGCCTGGTGAATCTAACTTTGGCACAAATAAGAGATTTCCTCCCTCTCTCTGATCTTTGCCAGAGACAGGGTCAACAACCCTAACTCCATAAATTAAAGCTGAAAGCAAAGGAAAGCGCCCGGACTCAAAGCTACTACCACTAGGACTTTTAACGACACGAGGGTGTCACCCGCGTCCTGGGCTGTAGCTGACAAAGAACCCTCCCCACTCACTGCTTTCCTCTTGATGCTGGCCCTGAGTGGGCCTGGTTTTCCCACCATGAGGGAAACTGAGGCCCTGAGGCTGCCTTGTGGCCACTGCAGCTCCGTCTGGCCTGCGTCTTACTTGACGCTTTCCCCACACCACCGTCCCTCCTGTTCCATCTTTTTCCCTCCAGAAGACTTGATCAGAAACCTTAATTTCTTTAAATACCACCATGGACACGGTATGGATTTGGCGTTTTAAGAGCCGGATTTGAATGGCAACTCTGTCGCTCGCTCACTACGGACCCGGGAAGTCACTTATGGACAGACGAAGGTAGCAGGAGCTGAACCGCCTAGCGGTCAGGAGGACGGAGCGAGTGTCCCCTTCATGCCTATCCCGAGGCCTGCCACACCATGGGTGTTCAGTAACCACCGCGGAAAAGGGAGCAGCACCTGGGCCTGGCCCAGATTCCCGGATCCTGCAGTGCTCAAAGTGGCCAAGCAGCCTTTGCAAGGTCCCGACCTGCCCAGCCTTCAGTTTTGCAGAAAATCCAGAAAAGAAGGGGCAGTTTTGTTTAAACGTGCAGCGGCTCGTGTTCATAAGCAAGTGCAAGCTGGCCTCCTGAGGACTCCACCGGGTGGAGTGCTAAGGTGGGCTCTCCTCCACCTGCAGGCACACAAGCAGGGGCCACGCCAAGCTCTTTAAAGACCCCAGAGCCTCCTCAGTTATATAATCTACAGAGCGGGGAGAACCCGGACTCCCTCTTTGGAGCTGCTGTAAAAATTAAGTAAATTAAGAGTGTAAAGCGGGGGCCTGGGTGGCTCAGTTGGTTAAGCGACTGCCTTCGGCTCAGGTCATGATCCTGGAGTCACGGGATCGAGTCCCGCATCGGGCTCCCTGCTCGGTGGGGAGTCTGCTTCTCCCTCTGACCCTCCTCCCTCTCATGCTCTCTGTCTCTCATTCTCTCTCTCTCAAATAAATAAATAAAATCTTTAAAAAAATAAAATAAAATAAAAAAAGAGTGTAAAGCAATTGGCTGGAGTCTATACACAAAACCAGGTATGGTTCTATGACCTCCATTCTACAGCTAAGAAAAGCCAGGTCTGGAGAGGAGCTGAATGGAGAGGAAAGAGGAGCTGCCTGGTTGCTGCTCATCCTGCAGGGATCCTTCCCGCCGCTTCCCTTCTGGCCCAATCCTGTTTCCTGACTCACACCTCTTCCTCTTTCTTGGCTTCCCTCTTCATTTCGCTAAAGCACACCCTTTAGAAGTTTGAGAAATGACGCACGGGAGCTAAACTTTTTGAGCCTCGCATGTCTCTAACTCTACTCTCATGCTCGGTTGGCTGTAATTCCAGGTTGGAATTCTGTTCCTCAGGATGTTAGTGGCCTTGCTCCATGCCTTAAAGTTTCCAGTGTTACTGGTGAGGCATCCAATACCACTGATTCCTAATCCACCATGTGCCTTCTGGAAGTGTGAAGATATTGTTCGCCATTTCACACGGAGATATGCCTGGGGCCTCCTCCCTCCCTGTTCTGGGCTCTGACCAGCCTTCAGTTGGGAGACGAGAGTGGTTGGGTTTCAGGGATCATCTTGTCCTCCTGTCTTCCATTCTCTCTGAGGAGCCTGCCCGCTGAATGATGGGCCTTAAGGATTAATCCTCATCTATCTGTTTTCCACTTTTTTTCTGGTTTGCTTTGTTTTTTGGTCTATTTTCTGACAGACTTCTATCCCAATCATGTCACTGGATTTTTGCTTTAGTATTTTCTTACATTAATTGTCTTTCCCCTTTCTTTAACCATAGCTGCATCCCTACTCCTTCCCTCTGATACATCTACTCCAGTCTCTCAGAGGAATGAAATGTAGTTTCTTTAAAGTTTTCTTCTGCTATTTGCAATACCCTGTTTCCTCTAAGTCCTTTCTCTGCTTATTTTGGTCTCTTTCACTCTGGAGGCTGTTCGCTCAAACTCAGGAGTGAGGTGCCCAGAGCCGGGATGGGGCCGACCCACTGAGGGGCTGGGAGAGTGGGATGCAGGCTGACTGTGTCCCAAGAAGCCCTCCACAGGTCTTCCCTGGGGCCATTCAGTTTCTCCAGGTCAAAAAAAAAACCGCTCCAATCTAACTCAGTGGTGAGAGCCTAATGAGCATGTCTGCCAGGGTCCAGGGAGCGGGGGCTGACGGGGGGCTAGGGCTCCCCAGTCAGGACGCTCACTGCCAGCTTGTTTGGAGCAGGAAGAAATGGGTGACGAACTCCATAAAAGCCCCCAAGAGATTGCAAATGAGCCTGAGTAAAAAACTTAAGCACAGTAACGGCTTTTTAATTTTACCACTTCCAACTGAAATTTTGTACAAGTGAAGATGGGGAGAGAGACCCAGAGCCTTAAGGATCTGGGTTCTTTCCCTTCCCCGTTATTAACGCGTACACAATGTTCCCTTCTTTCTGCCCCATCAAGGCCAGATGTACAAACCCTCCATCATCACCATTTCAAGAACGATGAGCTACTTTATCACTTGTTATTTGCTTGCTGACAGGAGAAATGAGAATAGCGCTGCTGTTTGAGACCTTGACCTGCTCTGGTCACCCATGATCTTTAGAAGCTGGGGGAGAAAAACAGGAAAGGGAGGCTAGGGCCATCCCAGTGCATATTCTCCTTGTGGAAGAAGCCAGGCAGCAGGGTCACACTTGTTCAGAATTCTGTTCCCACAATGTGGAAGGCACAGAGCTGCCAAGCACAAGAAAGAACCCCATTCACCCACGTTACCCAGCACCTACCGCAGGCAAGAAGTCCCAACTCCATGTTCCCACTTGCTTAAAAAGTGACTTTTTTTAGGCTCTGCATTTGGGAGCATAAAAGGCCTTTAAATATTCATGGCAATTTCTGTGCTTTGATTATAGGTTACCTTGCTGTGTAAGACAGGCCCGGAACATATTTATTAAATACTGTAAGTTTAAATGCCTCCCATAATTACCAGAAACAGACGATTCTACACAGTTTAGAAACTTAAAAATTGAAGTCAGAGGCCCTTAAGAAGATGAATGCATTTATCCATTTTGTCCACAGCTGTGCACATTTAAAATGCTGTCTTGAATTTAAAAAGCCGTGTTACCTTAAAAATTGCAATTCTAAAATTTATTCCAAAGTGACCTAATGGGTATAGAAAATTTAATTCCTTTAGGCACCGCATGAGCTTTGAAATTTATTCGCAGCTGATCAGACACACCTTGGCTATCTACCTTCCGACTAAGGGAACCGCAGGTATTTAACACACGGCCCAACGGCTGCACATGCGTGAAGACACTTACCAGGTTTTTGAAAAGTGCTGTCAACTCCTTTGTAAACACCGAGAACTTCAGGAACGCACTTCCTAAATCTGGGTCATCTCTGCACACACAGTTGCCCCCGAACTTCTCCAGAGCCTGGGTGTACTGCTCCTCGTTTTCCACATGAGCTACAACAGCAGTGGGAGACATACCGTTAGTATAGCAACCTCTCCATCCCCATCCTTAACAGCTTCTCCCTAAGTTGTGAATAAAAAACTGAACACATTAGCAGGATACAGATCTGAAAAAAGTCAAGTTGCACCAGAAACAGAAATCACTTTGCTGTCCTGACAATGTCCCGATGCATTGGCAACGGGTCCCAAGGAAGGAGCACGACAACCAGAACGGAAAGAGCCTCCTCGCACAAGCCCCCCAGTCTCCAGCGCATCAGATGAGGCTCCAAGGGTACCCCGATGCCTCCCACATCTCCTAGGACTCCTCCGTGGCCTACATGATGGCAGGAGGCACCAGTCCAGCCAACGGACTCAGCCCTCTCCTAGAAACTCAGCAAGAGATGCCTGCTCCTCTCTAGTGTGAGGCTCACAGCCCTAACCAGGAGCCACCTGCCACAGCTCTCCTCTCCATGCAGCAAGAGCCGGGGACCTCGGAGCATAGGCTGGGGTCACAAAGGTCAACTGAGCGCCTCTGTGCTACGGCTCAGATGCATCCTCTGCTCAGGCGCCTGACTCCTATACATCCCACAGATGTTTCCTTCCTCCAGGAAGCCTTCCATGACTCTGCCCTGTGCCCCTGGTATCTGGTTTTGGCGCTTTCCTGTCCTTGCTCTCAGCATGGACATTGAAATTGTCTGATAATGTATTTCTCGATATTAGAAGTATTTAGAGGACAGGGACTAAGTTTTACTTGTCTTTGTGCCTGAAATATAAGACAACACACGTGTTGTCGGAATAACAACAAAAAAGCAAACGCTTGTCATCCATCTGACAGCATTTTACTATGATTAGGCCTTAAAACAGCACCTTTAACATGCGGAATCCTGGATTCTGGGTCTCCAGCTCTGTGGTTCCCAATCCCTTTTGGACATCAAAATCATACATGGATCTTATCAGACTGTTAGGAGCCACCATCCTGCCTCAGATCTCTAACTCAGAAACGGGGCGAGGGGCGGGCAGGTAATTCTAGTAAGTTAATGTGGTTGACTATAATCCCCTCATTTTTAGGTCGGACATAAAATTTTAAGTGAATCCAGCCAGTCCATGATAAAACAACTATTGTTTGCATCAGGCACCTGATTTCTTTTTTTTTTTAAAGCTTTTATTTATTTATTTGTCAGAGAGAGAGAGCACAAGTAAAGGGAGTGGCAGGCAGAAGGAGAAGCAGGCTCCCCACTGAGCAAGGAGCCTGATGTGGGACTCGAACCCAGGACCCCAGGATCATGACCTGAGCTGAAGGCAGACGCCTAGCAGCCTGAGTCACCCAGGTGCCCCAGGCACCTGATTTCTATGTTTTCCTCGTTTCAACGAGAAATGTAACACAACTATTTTGTAGGCACAACAGGGCAGACAGACATGCAGCGTAAACTTGTATGTGAATGCCATCAGATACTTCCTCGGGTAAATAAAACCGCTGTCAGCCAATGCCAATTCCTGGGCCTGGTAACCGGGGGAAACGAGGGGAACATTTGTTTGTGATGGACAGCCCTTGACCCTGAGCCAGATTCCTATGATCCATGAACGCCATGCCCACCCATCTTACCAGGGAGGTGCTATGCCCTAGACCTCCAGTGCTGACCTTCGGGGATTCCAACGTGGGTCTCACAAACAGAAGAGAAAATTAATTTCACTGTTGAAGCCCTTTTCCTTGTTTTTTTCTTTGACATTTCAGAAAAGTACCTGAGAGTTCTGGATAAATTAAATGCGTTTCTGAGACCACACTCAGCAAATAAGACAGAAAAACGCACACACGGGCCCCGAAGAATGTGTACCAGAGCCGGAAGAGCTCCCAGATCTGGGTTCCAGGCCCATGCCTTCCAGGGAGTACGTGACTCCGGTGGGTAAATGGCCAAATGTCTAAGCCACGTGAAGGCTAGAAATCCGCCATGAGACAGACTCACAAGGTTAAGGTAAGAATCAAAGAAAAGCATGGGGACACGAGTTCAGCCACACTCAGCCACATCCGGCAGGACACACGGTACTGAACAGCGGCATGGATGTCATCTCTAGGGAGCACAGACAGCATATGCTTTTTCTACACCTCACAACAACTTTATAAGATCTATGAATTCTTTCTCATCATGGTGAAAATAAGTCAGGGCTCAGAGAGATCAGATGAGTTGTCCTGGGCAACAGGGCCAGCAAGCCGCCGAGCCGGGCTTCAAATCCAAGTGCGTCTCACTCAAAGCCCACTGTTCTGCTCTGTACTGATGTTTCTTCACGAAGAAAAACAGCTTCCCTAGCCCAAACCAGGGGTCCATGTTTTAGATTTTTAAAATTCCATTTCAGAGATGGGTCAGTCATACCGTCTAGGTCACTCCAGTTAGAATTCTAGCTCATGTGGTTAATGGTGAAGGAGAGTTCCTTTCAAACCACACGCTCCTCTCTAACTGTTTCAAAGTTGGTGGTCCAGTCGTAGCAGCTCCAGTGTGGCTCTGGAAGGTAGTGACAGCCACAGCAGGCATCTGGGGCTGAGGTCACTCCACTGGGTGAGAGAAACAGGAACGCAAAGGCCAAAGTCACCTTGGGAGCCACATGGTGCCCCGGAAATAGTGCCCATACTGCTCTAAGTGAACACCCAAAGGGCGGGAGGGGGGGGGAATTCCCTTTCAGTTAATGCCTATTAGGCGGCCTTTAAGCCTTCGTTCAAGTTAACTTGGTAGCACTATGAGGTCTTAATGTTATCATCCCTATTATCTACTGAACAAATTCGGTGAAATTCAGAGGGATTACAGACTTGCCCGAGATCACACAGTTGGTAAGAGGTAGGGCAGGGGTAAATTCCACCCTCTGCTCACTCTGCAGGCTACCTCCCAGCCCGTGGTCACCTGTGGCAAAGAGGAACCTGTCTTCTCGTCACCGGCAGTCAGCCAGCCTGACACAGAGGAGAAACAAACAGCAGGGCTTCACACTCCAGCACCAAGAAGTACAAACTTCCTATCACCCCTCCTTCTGGGCTTCTCAACTGATTGCCTGGTATAGCTTATGTTTTTAAAAATTCTTTCCCTTACAAATCTTTGAAACAATGTGTTGATTCCCATACCCCAATCATGATCAGTGAAGTTTTGAGCTCATCATCATCACCATAATCTCATATATTTATATTTGAAGTGTCCTGGCCCACTGCAATCTTTATTTTCTGATGCTCAGACTGTCCCCAGCTTGCATCAGTGGAAACCTCTTCACGCTGCTCTAGTTGGGGTTTTTAACACAAATTTCTCTTCTTGCAAACAAATTTGTAGCTTCTTGATAAAGATCATAGCCCCGTATCTCTCCGTGACTTCCTGAAACACCCAGCACAGTGCCCACTGTAGGAAGAGTAAACCCTCCATAAATATGTATTCACTGACTGACCTACTGCCCCAGATCGCCCGAAGTTTGAGATTTTCCTACTAGAGAACAGAAAGTAGTTGAGTGCCTTTATTTTTCTTTTGCCAGAAACAAACTTAAAATAGGAACCTGAGATAAATAGCTTGGGAATAAAATTTCTGGAAAGAACCCAAACTGGTCTATCAGCTTTTATTTACAAAATTGTTGAAAGCTGTTTCTCTAAAAAGAGCTCACTCTCTTGCCTACCCCGTTGTTCAAATGTATCTTAAACTCTGGTTCTTATTAATGATCCAGATCCAAACATCTTTGATGTGGGAGGGACTTAGGGAAATGAGAACCCAAGTCCCTGAGACCACGGCAGGACAAGAAAGACCCTGTTTCTTCTCAATTCTAACCCCGCAGCCCTTCCATTTCCCACACCTCACAGCCCAAAAGTCCCACTTCCCACCAATCTAATCAAAGGGATGAAATGAGAGATTCTCGCTGAAAAATCTATGAAGCCAGCAAGCACATGTACATCCTGAATTTAGAAGGACTGGGTTTTACTGTGTGCTTTTTAATTTACTTGATTCTGTTATTTTTAAAAAACCCTCATATCAAGGAGAAGGCCCAATGCATACAGTTCAAGCAAAAACGAATGGATCCAAAAAGGATAAAAGGCAGGTCCTTTACTCCTCCTCGGCGGGCCAAGCACAAAGAGGAAGCAAGGCAGGGACCCAGCACTGCCAAAGGACAGCCGGGGTCCCACAGTCAATTCACCTTCAACCAACCTCTACGTCCACCTCAAATATTTCACTCATCACCTCCAACCCTGCGACAGGGGTAGGACATGCTGGGACGGGACACAGACAAGAGTGGGCACGGTAGCTGGCATCAATGTCCAGGAAAGAGACAGGAAGCCACATCACTGATGGCCTGCTATGTGCCAGGTGCTGAGGATTCAGAGACGCCAAGGAGGGATGTCTGAACTGGGGCTGCAAGGTCAGGTAGTAATTTCCAGAGAAGGAACAGGAAAGTAATCAACCCCAGGGAGCAGCACGGAGCCCCTTGTGTTCAGAGGCTGCGAATGCTTTCTTGGGTTTCAAGCCCCTGCCTGCTCGCAGCTCTCAGCTCTCCAAACCATCACAGGGCAGCCCAGGCCCCACGTGCCAACCTCCTCAGGGCCGTCATGCCCACAGCTGGGCCTTTTCAGGTGAAACGGGACGTGGTCCAGAATCCTCTCTTTACAGACAGGAAACCAAAGCTCAGAGAGGGTGCCGACTTGCCCAAGTTCACACAGCAGGTTTGCAGCAGAGCTGGGGCAACATCTCCGGTTTCCTGACGCCCAGTCCTGCTACGTTCTCCTGTGGTTCGTCAGCCACGATACTCGGCTCCAGGCTAACACCAGTGTGTTCCAGGCCTCCAGCCAAGCACACGCACTGGTAACCAAACACCCAGGGCCACAGCCAGAGAGAAATGGGGGTCAGTAGGTGACCGTGACTAGGACAGGCCAAGCCCCTGCTCCCGGCCAGACCACTGGCCCCTCAGGGGTCCACCTGGGGCAAACTCCTGCTGACACCCCCTCCCCATGCCAAGGGTGCATTTAAGAAGAGACGTATGTTCTCTGCAGGAGCAGCTTTACAAAGACACTCCCTAGGGCGCCTGGGTGGCTCAGTTGGTTAAGTGACTGCCTTCGGCTCAGGTCATGATCCTGGAGTCCCAGGATCGAGTCCCGCATGGGGCTCCCTGCTCGGCAGGGAGTCTGCTTCTCCCTCTGACCCTCCTCCCTCTCATGCTCTCTGTCTCTCATTCTCTCTCTCTCAAATAAATAAATAAAAATCTTTAAAAACAAAAACAAAAACAAAGACACTCCCTAGATGGCATGGTGATTAATATTCAACTGTGTGCCACAATTTCAATGTCAGGATAATCTGCACAAGTGAGCATGAAGAAGACCACTTCCCCTCACGATGGCGACCCCACACATAGCCTGGTTTCGCATCTGAGTTGGAGCACACAGGCTCCTGGGGGGATAACTGCTTTAAGTCAAAGATAATCCTGTTTCCGACAGGATCTCTGCCCTGTGATCTTCCATCCCGTGGGAGAAAACCATTTTTAGAGCTTTATTTCCAGAGTCAGCCCAGATGAAAACCTTTCGGTTCACCATCTGGTAATCTGAATCAAAAGTCTAAAACATTTTTGCCATCTAATAATCCCACTTCTAGAAATCCATTCTAAGGAAATAATCCAGGTGTTCAGAGATGTGTGTGCAAAATAATTTGTAAAAAGTGAAAACAGAGAGTGTATCAAGCGCCAACAATGTGCAAATGGGTAGATAACCGTCTCTACAAAATGGAATATTCTGTAGGCTTTTGAAATCATGAAGTAGGAATATGCTCAGGACAGAAGACATGTTTCAGGAAAAAAAAAAAAGGCAGGATATAAAACTATATTTAGTCTCAACTTTACAAAAAGTTAAAATGTAGAGAACAGGCTGAAAGGAAAATCCATCAAAATGCTAAGTGGTGGTAAAAATAGCAAGCACTCCATCAGGGTAGCTGGTGTATGCCAGGTACCAGCCCAGCTGTCTATGCAGCACTGCATCCTCTTGCTGTGGGTATCCTTCAGACGCGGGAGCTGCTGTGGGGGTGCAAACAGCCAGCCCGCCGGGGGGGCCCGCAGCTCCCACCGGCCAGGCCTCGGCCACTGCCCCGCACCACAGCCTGTCATCCAGGGAGTAGGACCTGCCTCCAGTCATGATGTTGTATTACTGCTTCTCTGAATCTTCTAAACTAAACTCATATCATCTTTATAATTAGAAAACAACATGCAGAATCGATACAATAAAAGAAACTGAAGTGTCTGCTACACTGGCTAGATCACTTTGGCTCTCTGTGGCCGAGCCTGCTGAGGACATTATAATCTTTCTCCACTGAAGTCTCTCCCGGACAAGCTGACATGACAGAGGCAGCCTCTGGAACCTGAGTACCCACCTGAATCATCTCTGACAAGACAGGTACCTACAAACCAGAAAGGGTTTGATGAGAACACCCTTCCTATTTTACAACCCCTGGGCCCACGCTCAAGACAAGCAAGACAAGAGAAACATGGTCTCTCTCAGAGCTTCATCACCTGCCATGTCTCCAACATACTGTGCTCTTTTCTATGAAACTCATTTCCTTTAACCCTTTCGTGGGGCGTCTCCTTTGACCTTATGGAAACCACCAGTCCTTATGGAGGGGATCACGGATGTTTTTAGTCTGGTTATGTCCAGCACAGGAAGCTAGCAATGAAGTTATTAATTAAGGTCAAGGTGTGGGCTGGCTACTAAAATAGGAACACTTTTGGGCGCCTGGGTGGCTCAGTCGGTTAAGCGACTGCCTTCGGCTCGGGTCATGATCCTGGAGTCCCGGGATCGAGTCCCACATCGGGCTCCCTGCTCAGCGGGGAGTCTGCTTCTCCCTCTGACCCTAACCCCTCTCATGTGCTCTCTCTCATTCTCTCTCTCTCAAATAAATAAAATCTTTAAAAAAAAAAAAATAAATAAAAAAAAAATAAAATAAAATAAAATAAAATAGGAACACTTTTGTCTGAGATCACCACATATTCTTTGATCCTGCCCTCAATAAATGACAACAAACTGACAGTTGGAAGTGTGTGAATTCCACACAGTCCCAATGGCCTCCATATAAAACTCCCACCGCTCACAAAAGTACATTCGGGAGGAAAGGAGCAGGGGGTGGGGGGGGGTGGCGCTGAGACTGATTTACTAGATGAGGTTTATTTTTTATGCTGTCCTTTTTGTCATTTTAGATTATAGGCTCAGAGTACAGAAAATCTATCAACATTCACTTGTATTTACTCGTTGTGTATTTCCCGAATACCCACTCTCAGTCAAGAACATTCCTGGTTACTAAAGGGTAAAAATCCAATCGTGTTGAAAGCCTCTTCTGCAGCAAGCACTAACGAACACAAAGATTCATGAAGCAGAGCCCCTGCCTCAAGAAGCAAAGTGAGAGAGAAAGATTCACACGCTGGTCAGTTCGGTGCAGAGAGCACAGCCTGAAAGAACGACTCTGGGGAGCTCAGGGGGGACCAGGTGTGGCCAGAGGATGGGGAGCAGCCGGCAGGGGCCACGACTGCATCCCAGGTAACGGAGGGCCCCCCAAAGGCTGTAAAGTGACATGATAAGACTTGCATTTAAGAAAGCTGAATTTGGAGGGGACACAGACGAATAAAGCTTGGTACCCGCCAATGCACAATTCAGCAAGACGAAGATAAATGCTCAAAAACAATCCACCGCCATATACGTTCCAGGAGGGAGAACTATAGCTTGAAATGAGGAAGAGAGTACATTTTCTGGGACATGATGGAAAAGGCTTCTCAGACTTATAGGAGTTTCGTCCTTCAGAATCCCATCCAGGAGATGAAAGCTGAGCAGCCGGCTGCTTGACTCACCCCGGACTCTCCTTATCTGCACGGAAAGCAGGGAGGTAGATCAACATCTGCGGACTGCACACTGTCAGCTATTAGAAACCTCACGTCCAATTACACAGATGCCCCGTGTTGGCAAAGCAGCTTGAGCAGCCGTATTACAGAGTGTGCATTTTGTCACTGCAAATTGCTGTCAGCCTTTTTCCTTGATTTCCACCTCCTCGTTCCTAAGGAGACAACTCCCATTACTTACAGATGCCCACCGGACTCCCCCCACCCCACTTCTCTGAGAGCACAGGAGACCAGGAGAAAAGACCATGCCCGTGGTGCGCCAAGGCCTCTCGAGCCTTCACGCCCATGAACAAGCAGCCTTGAAAACTCAATGGTCTCCAAGCCTCAGGTGACAGCTGCTATTCATGCAGGAAAGATTTTAGACACATGTACATGTATATATATGTACACACACACACACACACACACACATACACACACAACCTTTCACTCTGGGAGAGTTTGCAGATGAGGAAACAGGTTCAGAGACTCCCTGAATAATGTAGTCAGTGTTTTACAGTAAGTAAGGCAGAGAGGCAACTCTGTGATGGTATCCACATATGTAAAACATGGGGGTTTAGCTAGATCAGTGGTTCTTGAATCTTTATCACAGACACCAATAAAAATCAGAAAAATGTTTGATTACCTCTCCAGGAAAAAGCGTCTTGACATAATTTCCCATACAATTTTCAGGATGCAGAGACCCCCTAAGCCTGTCCACAGACCCTACATACCAGGTAAAAAAGCCCTAGCCTAGATGAGCTTAAATTCCTTACCGAATAAATATGACGACCCTAAGTATGATTCATGTTAATACTTGGGACTTTAAGTCATAAGTCTTAGCTGTCCTTCTGATTAGCTATCCTTCCATGATTAATATGCTGATCACTGCTGACAGCATTCCACAAGTTACCCATCTAAATTCCAATCATTTTTTTTTTTAAGATTTTATTTATTTATTTGACAGAGAGAGACACAGTGAGAGAAGGAACATAAGCGGGTGAGTGGGAGAGGGAGAAGCAGGCCTCCAGCGAGCAGGGAGCCCGATGCGGGGCTCGATCCCAGGACCCTGGGATCATGACCTGAGCCAAAGGCAGCCGCTTAACAACTGAGCCACCCAGGCGCCCCTCCAATCATTATTCTTAACCAGCAGAAGAGAGACCACAAGCATCTTATACGACTTGTAAGTGGAAGTTCTCTCAGGGTCTCGAGAGTCCATGACCCCACCACCCCCTACAACTTCTGTAGAGAAGGAGGCACCAGGCCTTTGCTGAAACCCTTCCAATGACCAGCTCACCCAGCTCACTTCTCTCTCTTATCTGAGTCAAAGCTTGCTCCCGTGAAAATACCCTCTAGAGAGGAACAGATAACATGCCTCACTTCCCCGTCCTAGAGAATGCCTTCAGATACGCCCTCTCCCTACCTCCCAAGCTAAGAAGTACTAGGTCCTTCCAGGGTCCTCCTACAATGAGGTTTTCAGCTCTAAGATTTTGAGGTCCCTCTTAAAATGTTGCCCTTACAATTCAATAATGGGGTAACCACCTTCTTTTTTTTTTTTTTAAACATACTTCCCCTAAGGTCACCTGACTCACCTTTGAGCCTCTCATGTACTGGTTCATACTGAAGTTGTGATCAACCAAAACCACCTGGAGTTTTTCAAAAGGATCCCTATGGCTCAGCCAGCTGATATCCAGGATGGTCCCACAGCCTTACTGCTCACTTTTTCTCCACTGTGGACCCTCATTCACAGCAGGCGCACCATGCACCAGGAAGTGGGGTGCCATGGTCAAAAGAAGGGACAGGGAAGCAGGTCTGGTTCTGAATGTCAGCTTCTCTAAATGCTAGCTGTACGACTCTCTGACTCACTGACCTCATCTGTAAAGGGAGCTGCTGAGAGTACCTAACTCAGAGTTGTTGTGAGGATTGTATTTATGTAAAGTAGTTATCTAGCACAGGGCTTGCCCCACAATAAATACTTCGCAGGTGTCAGATTTTCATTACTGTTATTATGCCTCCAGTCTCAAGTTTATGAACATCCACACGGAAGCATTTTCTTTTCTTTATCATTTGTCATCATCTCCTATTCCTTTTGATCACAGACATGGTAACATATATTTTGTACCCTAAGTTTTATAGTCTGAAAATGTCATCATAAGCCTTTTTCTTCATGTTGCTACATAACCATAATTCCATCAAGTAGTATATCCTAATTCAGTTATAGAAGGCTTTCAAGGTTTTCTCTGTGATAAAGCACTGGGACAATGCAATAAGCATCTTTGTGTATCTTCCCACATAAAGACTTTTATTTCTCTTGATGTGAACCACCAAACCACTCTCTAAAAATCCCATGCCCTGGTTTTCAATGCCACAACGAAGTAGCAGAATACCAGTTTCATCCTACTGAGGCCAATCACTGGGGATTACTATGATTAAGTTATTTTCTCACGTAACAGGTAGAAAATCATGCCAGATAGAGTACCTTCTTCATGCACAATGAAACATCACTTCCTAAACTACTGTACAGATTTCTTTTAAACTGCTCTATCCTAATTATATATCTATAATAGAAAAAATTCTCCATATTAATTTCAAGCTCTGTATTAATTTAACAGCCATATTCTAATTAGCATTGCAAATAAAGGGAGAAATACACATACAAAATTATTAAATTCTCATTTTCTTTCTTCTGTAAGGGGAAGATGGTAAGGGTTTACGGGAAAATTAGCATTTCTTTCTTTGTACTTCTCCTTTCAAGGAACTGACAATTACCCTAGGACATTCAGGTCGAGGGTAAAGAAGATATCCCTCTCTTAGTAAGAAGAGCTGCACCAAATCTTCAAAACAGAGTAATTCTAGAGAAGTGAAAATGAAAGTTTTCCGTTGCTTCCTTCTTGATAAAGATGAATTTTTCCACCCACTGATATGTCAAACAGCTAAAAAATGTTAGTTTCAACTTCCCAGTGCTGGGGAGGGGGAGAACACCTTTGGGCTGAGACAGAGCTTGGGATATTTTATTTATTTTTTTATTTTTTTAAGATTTTATTTATTTATTTGAGAGAGAGAGAATGAGAGACAGAGAGCATGAGAGGGAGGAGGGTCAGAGGGAGAAGCAGACTCCCCGCCGAGCAGGGAGCCCGATGCGGGACTCGATCCCGGGACTCCAGGATCATGACCTGAGCCGAAGGCAGTCGCTTAACCAACTGAGCCACCCAGGTGCCCCGAGCTTGGGATATTTTAAACTAATAAAAGTTTTGGAACAAATATAAACCAGATGTTTTTAAGAGGTCAGATAGCAGATTATGAGTGGGAAAAATTATTATAGAAACTTTCTCAACAAACAATTATAATAACAGCTTCTGCAAACCTGTACACAAGATGTTCTAAAAAATATATCTAGCTGGACTGTCATCTTTTTTGAAAAATGGGAGCAAATGTAATACACTTGCTATTGTGTAAGAAAACTTGTTTTGTTTCTGTGGGGACATACATGATACCCTTTGGCTCACACAAATGTTTAAAGTCACATGTGCGCATGTGTGCACAGTGTGTGTGTGGAGGGGGGTAGTATTCTCAAAGACCAGCAGCTTCAGCATCACCTGGGAACTTAGTCAATTAGTAAATACTCAGGCTCCATCCTGCACCTACTGAACCAGAAACTCTAAAGGTGGAGCCGCACAGCACCCCGTGTTTTAATAAGACCTCCAGGGGATTCTGGAGCACTCTTAAGTTTCAGAGCCACTACCCTAATGCAGAGGTTGGCAAACTTTTTTCCTAAAAAGCCAGAGAGTAACTATTACAGGCTTTGCAGGCCAAGAGGCAATATTGAGGTGACTGTGTAGGTACATGGTAAGATGGTAAAAACCAGCCTTAGCTCACCGGCTGTAAAAACATAGCTGGTGGCCATAAGGCATCTCAAATCCCCCTCCTGCATCCATCTCTACAAATCCTCATAGAGTACAGGAGTCGGCCGGAAGCACACTGCTCACATTGAAAATGCTAAGTTTCTCTCCTACACGAAGAGGACAGTCTCAGAAATTGCAGCAGAAACATAACAACACACAAATGAAAATTCGGGGACACCGACGATGGATCTGCTGGCCTCTGTGTCAGCTGCTGCCATGCTTACCACGTGCCCTGAGCCACATCTGTCACCCTGTCTTGTTAGCTCAGTTACTCTTCACTAACAATATTTTAAAATACTAATATTCCCACCTCACGTATGAAGAATCGGAAGCTCGGAAAGATTAAATAATTTTCCTATGACGGGCTTTTTGAGGGGCACACGAACTTCTATTCCAGGCTTCTTAGGTTCTAATACCTATGTGCTCTTTATCCTAAACTACACTGCCTCCAAGAATTAGTCACTGACCTCAAGGGCTTGCCATCTAATTGAGGAGCAAAGATCAACAGACATGTTCGAGAATAATAAAGAACAATATTTAATGAGTAAATAGGGCCTGCATATTAGGTACTCTTTCATTTCTGGCAGAAAAAAGAGTCAAAACAGATTCAACTGCAAAACTCGGAATTTAGAGGTGAGGTGTGGAAGGCAGAATAATGTCCCCTCTCACCCCAAAGACGTGCACATCCTGACGCCTGGACCCTGTAAAGATGTTTTGCTACCTGACAAATGGGAATTGAGGTTGCACATGAAATTCAAGTCATTAATCACCTGAATGTGAGATGGGGAGGTTATCCTGGATCACTGGGGTCGGGCCCAGTGCGATCGCAGGATCCTTACCTGTGCAAGAGGGAGGCAGAGAGACAGAGTCCGCTATGGACAAAATGGTGTCGTGCTCCGCCCCCCTTCACTCTACCCCAGTGTGACCATATGTGGAGGGAGGCCTTCTGGGAGATAATAAGGTTTAGATGAGATCACAAGGGTGGGGCTCTCAGGATAGGAGAAGTGCTCTTATAAGAAGAGATGCCGAAAAGCCTACTCTCCACCATAAGAGGACACGGCGAGAAGGCAGCCATCTGCAAGCCAGGGAGAGAACCTTCACCACAACCCAGCCATGCTGACACCTTGGCCTCGGGCTTCCAGCCTCCAGAACCATGAGACACAATGTCTGTGGATTAAGCCACCCGGTCTGGGTATTTTGTTACCGCAGCCTGTACAGAATAAGACAGAGTCACAGTGATGGGAGTGTGAGAAAGACTCTACCAGCCATGACTGGCTTCGAAGATGAAAGGCCGCAAATCAAGGATGCAGTTGACCTCTAACAGCCAGAAAAGGCAAGGAAGCACTCTCCCCTGGACCTCCAGGAAGGAGCTCTGCCAACACCATCATCTTAGCCCCACGAGACCCATCTCAGACTTGGGGTCTCGATACCCATGAGACAAATTTGTCCATTTCTTTTTAACAGTTTTTATTGAAAGTCCTATATAAGATTACTTTATTCCTGCATCTTCTCAATTGTCTCCTCCTTATATTTGCCCTTTGCCTTTCCTACTTGGCAAGATTCGGCTTTCCATCTCAGGATCTTTTTGTGGTCCTTGTCCAGTTTTGGTCTAGTGATAACCACCTCACTAGGGAGGGCGAATGCCCACATGGACAGCAGCACCATGTGCCCTCTCCCACCGGATGTACTCACTCAGTGCAGATGCCGTAGGTCTTCCTGTAAACCTAGACTACTCTGCCAATCTGCACAACCTTTGGGGCGTCCTCGCACAACCTGGACTCCATCATGCTTTCGGATGGGCATGGCTCCAACACTGTACTTGTCTCAGCTCTTTGGAAAGACGGGAAGACATAATCTTCCTGCAAATGTGGGAGAACACACTGAAATGCCTTTCACGGTTCTTGCTCCCGTCAGAAGTCACAAAGGGATTAAACTTCATTTTGGCCGCTGGGGCTTCAGTGATGGCCGCAAAGGGGAAGAAATGAATTTGTCATTTTAAGGCACTCGGTTTAGGGTAAGTTGTCACGACAGCCACAGAAAACTAATGTAAGAGAGTAAAGAAGGTTAACATCTTCAACAAGGGCCTGGGACAGGAGGGCGTGCATCCAGACCAGGAGTGGGGCTGGACGGCAGTGTAGAGAGACAGATACACGCTCGGGAAGCAGGCAGAGGTCAGCCAGCCTGGAACAGAGAGACACTGGGGACAGATGGAGATCAGTTAGAGGTCAGATGGGGCCATGACAAATCAAGAAAGCAGGCAGGAAAGTCCCAGAAATTAAGGAACTCAAGACAGGAAAGGTATGTAGCAGTATAAGGCATGAATGGTGGATTCTTTGTTGTTCTTTTAATTATACATGAAATGAGTGCTCTTCCTAGGCAGGAGCTGCCTTAGGACATTAAACACGCTCATGATCAAACCACATGGGCCTCCTCTTGGAACTGCCCTCAGAGACAGAATGAGTGTGCACTCACAACGCTCCAGACCAACTGTGGTCGCCCGCAGCTAATCCCTTCCTGAATATGCCCCACTGATTTCTGATGTCTAGTTCTAAAAAAATTCTAAAGTTCTAAAAAAATTTCACCTATCCTCACACTCCTCTACCAAAAATATTCAAAAGAATGTGCTACTAAAAGCAGTTCTAGAGAAGAGTTCCAAAACTGTTGTGAACGGTGTCAGCAACATCACAGGAAAAGGTATGGGTTTCCTCTAGAAGTCACCAAAGAAGGTGAATTCTTTGAAGTAAACAACACTACTCTGAAATAAAGACTTCAGGATCAGTATTCTGACTTCAAAATAATTCAGACTCATGGCCTTATAGTAACTCAAACTTGGCATGATCTATCAGATGGGTGAAAGACGACAGAAATAGGAGCCCCCGCCCCACCCAAGGGCTCGCAACGGTCAGCCTGCTGTGTGGAGCCTCAGGAAGGACACAGGCTGGGTGCCCGAAGTGCGATGCTAAAATTCCAGAACCAGCTTTTCACTTCCTCAAGCCTCCGTTTCCTCTAATAAAGTGGCAAAACGCCCCTTCAGGCAGACAGAAGAGCAAGTGCAGAGGGAGAAGGCACAAAACGTGGCACACTGGGGAAACTGCACCTTATTTCCAAGAAGGGCCCTCTAGACAGGTAGCCAGGAGCCGGGGGATGCAAGGGGCTCGGTGTGCCTCTGGTGTTCTGCCGTGTTTACTGAGCTGAGGCTTATGTTGGATCGATGAAGGGAGGCAGCAGCAATATCATAAGCAAATAAATCTGGAGAAGGCTAAGACAGAGCTCCTCTCCTACTCCACAGGGGCAAGCTGAAGTCTCCAGCCAGTCCTGCAGGAATAGACACCTGCTTACCTGTGCTTGACCCCAATTTCCCTACAATTCTACAGCCCACGCAGGCCTTCCTCATCTCTCCCAGGCTCTGGGACTCACCTTCATGAACGTCAAAGTGGGTAATGAGAAAATGCTGCAGACTTTTGAGCAGAGAAGTAATATCACTAGGCTGTATTTTAGGAAACGACTCTGGGGCAGGTAAAGGAAGAAGGTTTGTGGCACACACTCAACAATATAGGTCAGAAAGGCAGATGAGACACAAGTGTTACTAAATTTGTACAGGCTAGCTTCCTGACACCCATGTGTTTACAACACCTTCCTCTACGCTTGCTTGTTTAAAGCTACGTGGCGGGAAACTGGGCTAGCCTACAGGGACACACAGGTCCTTCTCAGGACTGGCCGCGGTCACGTGGCCAACGCCTGCACGAGAAGCAGTCCTTCATTTTTATTTCTGATCAGAACAGCCTTCTTGGGGCGCCTGGGTGGCTCAGTCGTTAAGCGTCTGCCTTCGGCTCAGGTCATGATCCCAGGGTCCTGGGATCGAGCCCCGCATCGGGCTCCCTTCTCGGCGGGAAGCCTGCTTCTCCCTCTCCCACTCCCCCTGCTTGTGTTCCTGCTCTCGCTGTGTCTCTCTCTGTCAAATAAATAAATAAAATCTTTAAAAAAAAAAAAGAACAGCCTTCTCAACAGAGGACTTTAAAATCACTCTTGAACGTCATCAGAATATAAAATATTCCCCCTTTTAAACTAGCCTTAAAGCAGAAACTCAAAGCCCAAGTGAACATGGTTAAAAAAAACACTCTTGAGAAACTTTCTGAAATCTATTGTTTGTCAAAAGAACTAAGCATCCATCTTTGAGTGATTTCTGGAAATCTTGAAGAGAGTCGGTCAGTGCGCCAGTCAGCCTGAAGGAGTGGTGGCCTCGAAGCGGAGCGGGCCCTGCACACAGCCTGGGCCAGCAGGAAGCCGAGTTCCACGGAGCGGCCTGGGAACACGTTTAGCCCTCTGATCTCAGGTGGCTCATTTCTAAAATGAGAACAGTTGGCTATAAAGATTAGCATAACGCACAGAGAGCACAAGGTTTGTAATAAGCGTCCAAAAACCTACAAACAATCATTATTCCTCCCTGCCCCTTCCCTACTTATCCAGGAAAGAGCTGGAGACAGGTGACCACCTTCTTGGATAGTCTAACATTTGTTTCAGCAAAGCTCAGTGTTGAGTGAAGAGTTTTATACTGTTTGATATTTCCTTTTAAATAAAAAATACTTTCCTACATAGGCTTACTTCCAGTTAGGTGTTACTCAATGAAAACTAATTCTACTTCCTTCTTTCATAAAATCAGTAGTTGTCAGGTAATCAATGTTTATGTACTTGCAAGCTAAGTACAGTGGCGGTTCTGGTTTTTTGTTTGTTTTTTAAAAACTGTAGAGGACTTTGAGGGCACCAGGGTGGCTCAGTCCGTTGGGCATCTGACTCTTGGTTTCAGCTCAGGTCATCATCCCAGGGTCATGGGACTGATCCCTGCATTGGGTTCCATGCTGAGGGGCAAGTCTGCTTGAGAGTCTCTCCCTCCCTTTCCCACTGCCTCTCCCCCTGCTCTCTCTCTCTCAAATAAATAAATAGTCTTAAAAAAAAAAAATCGTAGAAGACTGTGAAGAACATCTAGTTGAAGGTTTCAACCTTGGCACTATTGACATTTGGGCCCAGTTAATTCTTTGTTGGGAGCTCTCCTGTGCTTTGTAGGATCTTTAGCAGCATCCCTGGCCTCGACCCATAAGGTGCCCAAATATGCACACATGCCCACAGACATGTGCACGCACGCACCTCTCAGTTGTTAGTAACCACACTGGGGGGAGCAAAATCACCCTGGTTGAGAACCACTGATGTGCATTCTAACCTAACTGGATTATTTCAGAGACAAGGAAACCAGAGCTAAAACATGCTAAGCGATTCGCTCCAGGGTAAAACAGCCAACACCACAAACTCCAAAAAGCTTTCGAACTCAGTCGGGACAAGCTCAGTCCCGAACAACTTAAGTCCCTCCCACCTCTTCTCTGCTTTCCTGAACTTCCTTCATGTTCATCTGGAATTTAACCATAAACAACTTAATACCTGTCTAATCATTTTAACATCAATACATTACAATATATATAAAATATGGAAAATGAAGGGGGGAAAATACCTATAAAGTCAAAATGCCAAAACAATCATTTTTTAGCATACTGCCCCCAAATCTTTTTTCCTATATATATGCTTATTCCCCTCTTGGTAAATTTTTGATTTTCTCTTTATCCCTGAGGTCAAGATAGTAGGATATGTCCTGAGATATGTACACATATCCACATACACTGTGTGTATGTACATTTACATGTGTGTTTATAATGTTTTCCTTAGAATTCAGTGCACTCTCTCAAACTGAGATCTTATTTTATCTTTTATAGGGAGGCAGGGAAAGGGAGAGAATCTTAAGCAGGCTCCATGCCCAGCGTGGAGCCCAACACGGGGCTTGATCCCACGACCCTGAGATCATGACCTGAGCAGAAATCAAGAGTCGGATGCTCAACCGACTGAGCCACCCAGGTGTCCCTCGACCTGAGATCGCAAATCTTTCTTTAGTTCTGAGAATTTGTCAGCTATTACTTTTTTAAAATTTTCCCCTTTTCCATTTTTCCCCCCTCTTCTGCAAGTCCTTTTGGATGGATGCTAATATTGACCACTCTCAATCTGTTTTCTGTGGCTCTTGATTTTTACTTTACACTGTCCATTCCTTTAACTCACGTTCCGGCAACAAGGGGCCTCACGAATCCCCTCTCCTATGTGTGTAGCCTGCCATTTAGCAAATTTTAGTTTTTATTTCAACAATGATATATTTTTCTATTTTCACACCTTTTACTGGTTCTTTTTCACTAGTACCTTTTCTGAGCCCAGTAATTAAATACCTCCCTTGCCTTTTTAAGGATGTTAATCATACATATGCTCTTATTTTAGAGTCCTGTTCTGATTGCCCTATTAATTTAGTTACCTCAAGTGTAAGCTCTTTACTTTCTTGATTGGGGGCCCATACAATGTTAGGCTAGTCTTAATAGCATTTTTGAGCACGTAGAAGTGTCTCATTTTGATGAAGTCTGATTTAACCATTTTTCTTTTACGCTATTGCCTTCTGTGTCCTTTTCAAGGAGCCTTGCCTGCCCCGTGTTGTAAAGATGTTCTCCTACGTGTTCTTCAAGAAGCTTTATAGTTTTAGTTTTTAAATTTGAATCTATGAGCCATTTCAAAGTACTGTTTGTGTAGGGTGGGTGAGAGGGCTGTACTTCCTTTGTTCTGATGGAAAGATCCAGCTGTTCCGGTATCATGTGCTGGAAACACCTTCGTCTCCCCATGCGACTGCCTCGGCAACTGTGCTGACAAGACACCTCTCAGTGAGGGTCTATTTCTAGACTGTCTTTTGTTCCAGTCACCTCTTTGTTGGCCCCCCCCAGCTAGCAACACAGTGTAGACCATTACTGGCTCACAAGACTTGAAGTCAGATGGTTTAAGTTCTCCCAACTTGTTTCTGTCCCAAGATTGCTTGGGATATTCCAGGTCCCGTGTGTTTCCATATAAGTTTTGCGATCAGTTTGTCAATTTCTCCTGCCAGAATTCTGATTAGGACTGTGGTGCATCTTGAGATCAATTTGGGGAGAACAGACATCGTGACTATATCGAGTCTTCCAACCCACATACATCATATACCTCTCCATTTATTTAGGTCTTTAATTCTGTCAGTGGTGTTTTATAGGTTTCAACATAGAGTTCTTGCCTATCTTTTGTTAAATCTGTTCCTAAATATACTAGCCATTCTTGACTGTAATACCATCTTTGTAGCTGAGATGTCCTACCGGCCTCTTCACAGTCTTGGCTGGCACAGCCCTCCCTGGGGGAGGCAAACGCAGTTACTGGAGCTGCCGCTCACAACAGCAGAACTACGGTGGGGGCGGGGTTGGGCACAACAGTTACTTCCAGACCCTTCCCTGCCCCTCCCTCCTTTTAACCACCTGTGCCATTCCCTGTCCTTCTACTCCAGTTGCTACTATCATCAAAGGGAACATCACAGGGTAATCTGGTGGCCTGACTGCGTCTGTAGGCACAGAGCCTGGGCCCCCTCCTCCTCCCGGCCACCAGCCACGGGCAAAGGGAGTGTCTCTGCCATACTCGGCAGCGGTGTGCTCTCCCACGAGCCAGCCTTGCTCTCTGCAGTCCACCACCTGTTTCCACGGTCTCTGGGAGCTCTCACAACTTCTAGCCCTCCAAGCCTGCCACTGGCTTGCTTCTGAGAGAAATGACAGAGTCACTTCATGACTTAAAAAAAAAAATTATTTTCTATCACCGGTAAGGTTTTGAGCAGGGGGCAGACCTGCCACATGTGTGCAGCCTGAAATCTTTAAGTCAGAAAAAGGTTTATTAGTCTAGATCAGATATTACTTTGAATAGTTGATTGTGCTTTTATGTTAATTGTCATCCCAAACAAGAAAGGCAAGCATCGGATGAGAGAAACGGAAGAGCCATTCTGACATGATTAACACACAAACCAAACAACAGAGGCAGGAATGAGGCCGGTGTCCTTGTCGATCAGTCAGACAAAGCTGGTGTGGTGGGAAACTCAGCTGCACTTCAGAGAACAGGAAGCAGCGCACGGGATAGTGGGAGGGTGGAGGTTGGGGGCGGCAGATGAAGTGCCATTCCAGAATTAGAGACTTGACAAAACAAAACACACTTCTAAAAACTAAACATCCCAGCTCAACTTCACAATGTGCATGCCTAGAAAAAAAGGTTTGGTGGATTATTCATTAACGGTGACCACTATTACAGCATCAGTTTCTGCTAATGCAAGGATTTACACCAAGAAACCCCTAGGAAAGAATGCATACTCACCCAGCCCAGAGATATTTATTGCTTTCACGGATTTCTTCATTTTGTAAAGAACCATCCGGTCCACATCCAAAGCCTAGAATATAGAGAAGTGGTATTAGTGAGCTGTTTCTGGGGGACAAATCCTCAGTGTGGTGTAAAGATGGAGTCATCCCCAAAAGCCAACGCCCTCTCGGATGCCTCATCCACACGAAGCACCTGAGCTGCCTCTGCCCACTCTGCGCCCTGGACGTCCGCCCCCCGCAGTGACAAGGGTTTCACCTCAGACTGACTCCACTTTCAACCGATCTCAATTCTCCCCGTGACCAAGCACGGCTCAGATCTGTGCGCACCTGCCAGCTGCTCCTTCCCAAGAGAGGCGAAGGACAGGGAGCAGGGGGAGGAGCGACGAGGGGGTGGTGAAGCAGATCAGCCACCAGTGTGTCCCTGCTCCGGCAAGACCTCCCTGCCCGGAGGCAGCAGGGTCCAGTGGAAGGCAAACCCATTCTGGATTTGCAAAGACCCAGATGTGAATTTGTTTGGGTTAGAAAGCACGTTCTTCTTAATCCTCTCCTAGCCTAGGCTTCTCTTCCAGAACCAGGGCGTAACAATATCTACTTCGCAAGGTTGAATGATTAGACACACTTAAGTATTTAATATTCCTCTACTACACTCCGTTTAATAGTACACTTTACGAGACCAACCACCACATAGTAGGATAGGGCACCTACAGTGCCTAGCCCATCGTAAGTGCTCAAGTAAGAACTGCTCAATGACTCATCAGATCAGGAATTTTAAGTACGGCTCTGCTTTCACAAAAGTTACAGGGGTAAAATTTCCTCTTAACCCAATTCAACACCGAAGAAGAGCAATGTGTCACTTCCAGCTGTGACAGGAGGAAGAGAGCGTGTGTGAACTGGGAGAGTGACACCTACCACAGGGTCACTGTAAAGAAACCAAGAACGGCAGGGGAAGCTAGACCTAGCCCAGTATCTGGTATACGGCGACGCTCAATAACATCGTTACTACTCGTCATGAGTTTTAATCATAAAAAATTGCAGCAGACTGCCAGCAGCAACATAGCACACCACCTCAGAGCAACCGCAGAGTCCTTCATGTCCAGCCTTCCTGAGTCACCTTTATGTTTTTATAAGAGAGTACATGCAAGTGGGGGGTGGGGAGGCAGAGGGAGGAGAGAGAAAACCTTAAGCAGGCTCCATGCCCAGAGTGGGGCTTAACCCAGGTGCCCCAGATGAATCACTTCTTGAATCCACTTTCAATATCAGCACCCCAAGTCCCATTCTAAAGCAACAATGACTATTTTTTTTAAGATTTTTATTTATTGGGTACCTGGGTGGCTCAGTCGTTAAGCGTCTGCCTTCAGCTCAGGTCATGATCCCAGGGTCCTGGGATCGAGTCCCACATTGGGCTCCCTGTCGGCAGGAAGCCTGCTTCTCCCTCTCCTGCTCCCCCTGCTTGTGTTCCTGCTCTTGCTATCTCTCTCTGTCAAATAAATAAATAAAATCTTTAAAAAAAAAAAAAAAAGATTTTTATTTATTTATTATTTTAGAGAGAGAGAGAGCATGGGGAGGGATAGAGGAGAGGGAAAGACAAATCTCAAGCAGACTCCCCACTGAGCACGGAGCCCGAGGCGGGGCTTGATCTCACCACCCTGAGATCATAACCTGAGCCGAAACCAAGAGTCTGATGCTTAACCGACTGAGGCACCAAGGCGCCCCAGGAGAAGTGATATTTTAAAAAGCATTATTGGGGCACCTGGCTGGCTCAGCTGTAGAGCATACAACTCTGAATCTCAGGGTCATGAGTTCAAGCCCCACGTTGGGTACAGGGTCTACTTGAAATTAAAAAAAAAAAAAAGCCTTATTTTCAGACATACTGTAGGAAGGGGTAGGTAAGGATTGACACAGAAAGTCAAAATTTCTTATAGAGAACTAGCTTTTATTTTCCTAGGTCATCATTAGTCTGTTCTTGACTCACCCCAACTTTTCCCGTAGCACCCTGTGCTTACTCAATAGTTCATCGGATAAAATTTACTGAGTACCTACTATGTGCTAAGTACTAATCCAGGTATTAAGAGATACAACGGTGAGCAAAACAGGGCAATGCCCATGCCTGCTCAGAATTCACAATCTAGAAAGATAATGCCCTAAATAAACACAAAGCCAGAAGTCCAGGACGATCGTGTACCTGGCCTGCCTTTCTATTTGTCCTGCTCACCTCAAGACCTGTGCTGCCCTACTGGGGTACCAACAAGGCACACGTGTCTATTGAGCATGGACATATGGTCAGTGCCACACATTAAAACGATAATATTTTGGACATATTAGCTTAAATGTTAATAAAATTAACTTTATGTCTTTTTCCTTTTTTCAGTGGTCTTCTTTAAGGGCCGGAACTTGCTCATGGCTGTGTTCCCAGTGCCCAGCAGAGAGCTGACACAACAGGACCAAAAAGCAGCTCAGTCAGTGCCCCTGAGACCAGAAAGGCAGGCAGGGACTCAAGAGGCTGGCAAGGGTGTCTGGCTGAGCTTGGAGAAAGGGGGCAGCTACCGAAGGCTTCCCCCCAGAGAAGGGAGGGCTGTACTTGGAAGGTCACTCAAGCCCCAGCAGGAACAATGGATTGAGCAGGCAGGAAGTAGATTCAGGGAAAGGATATCCAAAGGTGAAGGACCTGGCTGGGACCCATGATTGGGAAGCCACATGGGATCGGTACAGGGCAGCAGACATTCTGGAAAAGTCAGTGAGTAGCCAGGGAGATCTATTCTGCCTCCTCAACTGATTTTAGGTCTCCAGCCTCTGGCACCCTCAAGGATGACAGACTAATCCGCCCACAGGGGTTTGACTCAACTGTGCTGAGAAAAATGGGCACCGGAGTAGTTGTCTATCTCAGTGTGGAAGGCCGACCACAGATGAAATATGCTTCGTAACACCGCTGAACTCTGACAAATTTCCTCCCACATTATACTGTGGGGCACACCCCCCTCCCTGATCTCTTCCTGCATAAAAGTCTTGTAAAAATAGGCCACCATATGGAATCTTCTACCTCTGTTATTAAAGGGGATGTGCTGTTTCCCGAACTCAGGGACGAGTGGATAAACGGTAACTGTTGCTTTTCGAGTCTGTTAAGAGCCTGGAAATAAAGGTGAGGTAGGCGTAGAGGTTAAGTTTAAATTAAAACTGAAAGAGGGAAAAGCAATTACCTCCCCACTCAGAAACACACCCTTCATTATGGTGCATATTTACAGATAATTAAGATTAAACTTGGTCAGGAGAAGAAGTTAGAATGATTAAGACTGAGTGCTAGAAAAAGTCTTCTGTCAATTACATATAAAAACAGCCCCGGGGGCGCCTGGGTGGCTCGGTCCTTAAGCGCCTGCCTTCGGCTCAGGTCATGGTCCCAGGGTCCTGGGATCGAGCTCTGTGTCGGGCTCCCCGCTCGGCGGGAAGCCTGCCTCTCCCTCTCCCACTCGCCCTGCCTGTGCTCCTCTCTCACTGTGTCTCTCTCTGTCAAATAAATAAATAAAATCTTAAAAAAAAAAAAAAACCAGCCCCGGAATCCTAAAACAACAACAAAATAACAAAACTTGAGAGCCTCAAGAAGCCAAAGGTGTCCACTGATCCCGGCTAAGATTCCTAATAGACTGGGCACTCACCCACACCCTCCTCTCCCCAGAGCTACCCAAGCTTAAAAGAAGGAAAAAGAGCTGCGGTCTTGGCCAGAATGTGTGTGTAAAAACTATAAACACAAGCAAAAACTGAACAGCCAATACGGACCTAAGCGGAAACACGGCGCAACAGCTAAAGTCTGGCCAAACCGCATTAATTCTGATGACCTACACTGCGGGTGACCTTTAGTTTATAAAACAAGTTTCACAGAGTCAATTTATCACATAAACAAGACTGAAGAGATGTGTCTCCGATATTTTATTTTATTTTATTTTTTTTATTTATTTTTTTTTTTTAAAGATTTTATTTATTTATTTGACAGAGAGAATGAGACAGAGAGCACATGAGAGGGGGGAGGGCCAGAGGGAGAAGCAGACTCCCTGCCGAGCAGGGAGCCCGATGCGGGACTCGATCCAGGGACTCCAGGATCATGACCTGAGCCGAAGGCAGTCGCTTAACCAACTGAGCCACCCAGGCGCCCGTGTCTCCGATATTTTAGAGGAAAATGAACAACTGTGTCCAACCACTCCAAAAGCGTCTCTTGTGACCCCTGAACCATTACATGAACGGCCCCAGTTCTGATTTATTCCTGCGAGCAGCTCCCCGCAGTCTCGGCAGCTCGTCCACGGACGGTGACTCCCGGGAGGCCTGTAGCCAGCGAAAGGAAAGCCCCCCCAGGAGGGGACCCGAAGCCCTTTGCACTTCCCCTCCTCAGATCTGTGCTGTCCAATAGGGAAGCCGCTAGCCGCGTGGGAACATGGAGAATAAAATTAATTAAAACGTAGTGAAGTAAAAAATCCAGCTCCTCGTGTCTCGACACCTTTCTCAGGAGTCTGAGAAACAATATCCTGTTTCTAAACATGCCATCCCCTTTATGCTCTTCCTCTGTACCTGCAGACCCCTCTGTGCGCCATCCCCGAGGGCAGTCCCTAAGGCACTGGCATTATCTGGGGGGGGGGTCCCCTCCTCCTCACCCCGCCATGAGCTCAGCCCAGAGGTGACCGTGTGACACACCCATCCCCCTTCAGAGGGCTGAAGTTATTAGTCTTTGTTCCCAGAGCCTACGGATGTCCATCCTGGCATGGAGGCACCTGCCTCCTGATGCTGGACGGTGGGGGCCAGATCCACAGTCTGTCTGAGGAGCTGAGTCGGGAGCAGGTGGACACCTGCTGGCGGGCTGGTTTTTGCGAGGCCATGAGCTAAGGATCTGCACAGATGAACGTTTACAATTGATACGGCAACGAGGCAAAGGGGAATAGTAGCTTTGAACCCCAATGCAGAAATGTTCTCAGAAAGAATTCCCTGATTCTGATTAGTAGACCAGCATTATCAAAAAATTGTACTTCATCCAGTATATTTTGAACTTTGTTAAAAAAAACTATGGAAATTTATTTTCTCTCTTATAATGTAAGTACCTATATAATATCTTCCATTTTGCCTCTAGGCCTACAAAGCCTAAAATATTCACAGTGGGGCCCTTCACATCTGGCCCTGAGGATTCACACAGAGGTTTCTCCAGTGCTATCAGCCGGCCCAGTCTCCTCTTGGCACAGCACCAGTTTGGTCGCCAGCAATTCGAGCCAGTAAGGGTAGGACGGGGCTGGCTTCATTCTTGGAACCCAAAGACACTGCCTGGAGGAAGAGGAAATAACAGACCACAAGCCTCCCCCCACTGGGCCGCCTGGGACTCCTGTTCCACTCTCCTGTCCCAGCTCCTCTCCCTCGCTCCTTTTATGAAAGGCTAACCTGAGAGGAAATGACATTTTTGAAAGACACAGACCGAAAAAGAAAACAAAGCAACACCCAGGATCTGGTGGCTTTGCCCAAGGATGGCTTTGCCAAGGAAGAGCCATGCAAACATTTAGATGGCAGCTTTGCCTCATCACACGTTTGACTTTACTTTTAAAGTAACACAAAACATTAATGACAGTGTCAAAAATTTCCAGAGGCCTTCTGGGAAGCACAGAAATGCACTGTGGCCTGCAGGCTCATTTTAAAGCCAGAGCAATAATGGATCTACCTCCTCCTGGGAATAAAGCAGAGGCCTGGAGAACAGCAGGTGTCAGAAAGAATTACGATCAAATCAGTATCCAAGCTAAATCCAGCTGTGTAAGACGTATACTTAAGGACACACTAGAAGGGCACACTTGCTATTCTCTAATAAAACTGAAGTTACTCACAGTACATATGTATCTGCACCAGAAGACAAGGGTGTTCATGGCACTCTTTGAAACAGATGAAAACTGGACAAACCCAAGTGCCTGTTAATGGTAAAATGGATGAACTGTTGCATGGACACAGACAAACTTTACCCACTCAGAACATAAAGGAATTTCACAAAAATGTGAAGCCAAAGCAGCAATTTGCAGAAGTATACATGCAGTATACTACCATAAAAATCTAAAGAAATAGGAAAAACTGGATTATATTGTTTATGTTTAGGGATGTATAATGTTGCTGATAAAACTACAAAGAGAAGGGAGGAGATGTCTATCGCACAGCTGGGTGGGCAGCTACTCTGAGGGTGTTGACAGGAAACAGGCGAGTGCTCTCTGAATGCTGACCGTGACCAGGAAGGACAGGTGATGGCTGGATGAGAGTCTGTTCATAATCATTCTTTTTTTTAAGATTTTATTTATTTAATTGACAGAGAGAGACAGCGAGAGAGGGAACACAAGCAGGGGGAGTGGGAGAGGGAGAAGCAGGCTTCCCGCCGAGCAGGGAGCCAGATGCGGGGCTCGATCCCAGGATCCTGGGATCATGACCTGAGCCGAAGGCAGACGCTTAATGACTGAGCTACCCAGGTGCCCCATAATCATTCTTTAATTATAGTATATTTCCTTATGTGTGTGTACGTGTGCATGTACGTGTGTGTGTGTATATATATATGATATGCTCATTTGAATAAAAATAAATTTAAAGCCTTCTTTATGGAAAAGAAATTAAGATCAACCACAGTTTGGGGGCAGAGCCAGAAAGGCTGCCAAAATGAAAGTACCTCACAGGGGTAATTTATTAGCTCAGCATTTTGGTCACACACAATGAGTGAAAGGAACTTAGAGATCTCCTAGTCCCATTTCCAAGATACACGAGTGCAGATGACACAAGTCAGTAAGCTGGAGACAGACGCCAGGTTTGCCAATTCCTAAAGCAGGCAACCCTTGAGGACAGGCAAACAGAGGATACACGTCTTTCATTTTTCTCCAACATGTTGTTTTTATTGCTCAGAATGTCTCGGATTCTGTGCCCATCTGCCAGAACCAGGCTGGTAGCTCAGTGGGCATCTATTCAGAGGACGGCCAGCCCCTTCACCCCAACCGTCAACTAGACCTTGACCATATCCTCAATCACAGGTACTTGCAACAGATGCATCCAAACCTGGGGGTGGGGGGGCCATCATCAGGGAGAGGGCACCAGCATGCCCAGCCGTGTGCATGTGGCTGACACTGACCCACGTGGGCATACAGGACACGGAGAACAAAAAACAGTAAGGCAGCATCCAAAGATCAAAATGCAACACACCTTTCTCAAAATACTATCTCGGAAAGTAGGAGAGTACAAGATGATTTATTGAACCAACTGAACATACACACACACACACACACACACACAATTGTAACCAACAAATAAACTGTTACAGGGGCGCCTGGGTGGCTCAGTCGTTAAGCGTCTGCCTTCGGCTCAGGTCATGATCCCAGGGTCCTGGGATCGAGCCCCGCATCGGGCTCCCTGCTCAGCGGGAAGTCTGCTTCTCCCTCTCCCACTCCCCCTGTTGTGTTCCCGCTCTTGCTGTCTCTCTGTCTCTCTGTCAATAAATAAATAAAATCTTTTAAAAAAAAAAGAAATAAACTGTTATAAACTAGAGGACAAGCAAGTGTTGTATTATACACACAAACTGTGTATATAAAGATAACAAGAAACAAATAATTTTTGTTGTCTCAGGGAAAGTTGGAGGGCTTTTTGGATTTTTCTACTTTTTTTTTTTTTTTTTAAAGATTTTATTTATTTGACAGAGAGAGACACAGCGAGAGCAGGAACACAAGCAGGGGGAGTGGGAGAGGGAGAAGCAGGCTTCCCGCCGAGAAGGGAGCCCGATGCGGGGCTCGATCCCAGGACCCTGGGATCATGACCTGAGCCGAAGGCAGACGCTTAACGACTGAGCCACCCAGGCGCCCTGGATTTTTCTACTTTTAAACTATCATCAATGTGAGTACATTATACTTGAAATTTTTTAAATTAAGGAAAACAAAAAGTACTTCAATATCCTACACTGTTACCTTTTACAGTTATTTTCAGATCAAGCAGGATACTGGATATTAACTTTGAGCACAAAAATGTGCCAAAAAAGCTGATTAAACAATAAAGAAAAATACTCAAAATGGCATCTTTCCATACATAAATATATACGCAGAAAAAAATCCTGGAAGACATGAATTTGGCACAGGGGTTCCATAAGAAGACAGAAAAGACCATGAAGGAAGGCTTCATTTTTTGGTACTGTTTGGTACTACAAAAATATATTTATGTGTGATTTGTATGGTTAAAAATAAATAATGGAAGATAAACAGCTCTCCGGAATAAAAAGGAATGTCACTTACCCCACCTGACTGGCTGAGAACATCAGAAGCTGGACCCCAGGAAGCAGAGAACTCATAAAACATGAAAATCACTGACAGTCCTCGTCCAGTCGCAGTCCCGTCCCAGGACAGATAAAAGAAATACAAACCAAAAGAACAAAGGCTCTGGAGGGTAGGGAAGGCTGAGGTTTGAAATACAAAACAGGGGCACCTGGCTGGCTCGGTTGGTGAAGCATGTGACTCCTGATCTTGGGGTCGTGAGTTCGAGCCCCACAGGGTGTGTGGAGATTATAAATAAATAAACTTTAAAAAAAAATTAAATACAAAACTGGTGTCACCCTGACTTGGCAGCTGACAGTGCCACTGCCCGCTCTTGTCTTCTGGAAAGTAAGCTTGCCAGAGCGAGCAAAGGGCTTTGCCAGAGCCGTTCCTATCCCACATCCCCATGGCCTCCCTCCTTTCCACACAAGTTATTTCTACAAAGACATTCTCAGCAGGACTCTGAAAAGAACCCCAAATGCCCAACCAAGGAGAATAACCACACGATTAAATTCTGGGCAGTTGCTACCACGACCGAAATGGATGTGAAACCGTTCGGTGGAAGAACACAGACCATGTGAAAATGCCATGTTAACCAAGGAGAGCCTCAAGGCAAGTCCAGCTTGAAGAACCAAGTCCCCACAAGCACTCCCATGACCTCTAACACTGGAGACATCAGCCAGGAACGCAAGCTTTTCTAGATCACTCCCTTAGAGAAACGGAAAGAGAGGACAATACATTCTAGCTTTACAAAAATGCTTCACATCCTGATTTCTACTTTGGGACAGAAAGAGCTTCCGGGAGATCTGGGAGAGCTGAAAAGAGAAAGGAGCATTTTGGCAAGGCAGCCACAGTACCCCAGCAGCAAAGAAAGGCGCCCCTGGTCTCTGTGCCCTGGTGCCCCGCTCCCAGAAGAGGGCCTGGCCTGAAGTCCCCACTGACACCTTCCACACTGCACTACTCAGCTCTGCTCCCTCGGATCGACTCAAGAGCCCACATACAAGCAGGAAACGGGCCATCTCAGGGGAACAATCACAACCGGAACAGGGTACATCAGACTGGAAGGTGCTAGCACAGCACTGAAAGAAGATGGAAGGGAAGGGGTGAGGCCATGCCCCGGGCCAGGCACTGGAGGCCTGGTGACACAGAAGCAGCGGGAGAGGCTGGGAAGGTGACCTTCAGTTGGGAGTGAGGTCAGCCTTCCACATCTGTCCCAGTTCCAGAAGACAATGTAATCGCAAGCCAGGCTGATTTCCCCAGGAAACAGGGATCCAGCCGTATGAACTCCACTCCAGTAACATAAACAGGAGAGAGGAGACGTGAGAGAGCTGTTTTCTCCGAGCCCCACGTGCGGGCAAGGAGTACTAAGTAGGACTTTGCTTCCGGGGGCTCTGGAGGTCTGCCCAGAAACCATCCTTCACACTCATTCTGTGGGTTCTGTCCCTAGCCTTGTGCCTTTTAGCCGACTGGGCCCTCGACAGGGGCCTTCCTGCTGTCAACCGGCTGCCACATTTGTGCTTTGTGCATTCTTCCAGAAAGTACCTCTTCTAACTGAAACTACACTCTGGGTGATACCCACATTGGAAAGGGAAAAAACCATCACTCCATTATTCAGGCCTCCTCGTTCCCTTTTACCAGCCACACCCTAACTCCACCATGTCACCTCTAGGGAGACACCAAAAAGAAAAGAACCCAGTAGAATGTGATCTCAGTTCCGGTCCCTCCGGGCCGGATCCTCTAGAATAGTACAGTGGCTAAAAGTCACTGGCTTTTTAACCAAACAGACAGAGTTCCAAACCAGACTCCACATTATCAGCAGCACGACCTCAGAAAAATTGCTTCCCGTCCCTGAGCTTGGTTTTGTCATCTCGAACTTGGGAATACTACTACTTGCTTCAGACGATAAGACCTCCAATGTGTCTGGGACTCTGGAGGCACTCCATAATCGACAGCCTTCAAGGTGCCCTCTGGGTCTCTAAGGGGCTACACCTACACTATGCCCAGTAAGGAGGGGCTGTCCAGGAACACCATCAGCCGGGTACTGTTGCAATCTGTAAGATAAACATTTTCAGGTCTGATAATGGTTATGGTAACAAAGAAAAAAACTAAGGAAAAAAAAACAAAAACCTTTATAGCTCATCCCAGCCTTTCACTTGCATTAATGAGGTTTTTTTTTCCCATCAACATTTAAATTCTTCAAAACATTCTCTGATGTGTTTCTAACTCCCCAGAGGGGTGACATGGGCAAAGGCAGGGCCATATGGCAAGTGACAGAGCAGAGTGCTCTGGGCCACCTTCGTGGAGGGGGTCACTTGTCCCCTCTGGGCTTTCAAATGGGACAGAGTGGGCACAAGGGAAGCACACGGGCCCTGCTGTCAGTCTGTCCCCTGCTCCCCCATTCCGCAGATTCCTTGGGAACCCCACTTACAAAGCAAGGCCTCCAGGCAGGCTTGCCCCCTCACATCTGGGTGACACGTGCGTAGTCTAGCACAGTTCACGCTCTGTGCCCCCTCTCCCCACAAACGGCCACACTGAGGTGAGGGGGTAGCCTTGGATGGTCTCCAGGCTCCAGGAGTGTTGGCAGAAACAAAGTGACTCAGGTTAAGTCGTTGGCATTTGAGAGAAATGCCTTTCAGTTCCAAAGACAGCAGATGAGTGGCTTCCAGAGGCACCGATTCTTGGGCCCAAGAATCACAGAGCACTTCACATTCCACAGAGCACTTTCAGCATCCACTACCTTACACAACATTTCCAGCATCTTGTGAAACCACCACTGATTTCCCCAATTTCAAGTAAAAGAAACTGACGCAAAGAGTTGGACTTGCCCAAAGTTGTTTATTTGGCTTTGAACTAAAGAAAGGCTAGCAAAGTTCCAGCAGACTGAGAAGCAAGCTTCCAGAACCACGTGGCCCCCGTCTCACCCTCCCGCTACAGTTTATAACTGCTTGGCTACCAGAGCCAGGAGAAGCGCAGGGGGCCTGTGGACTTCTGCTGCTACCTCCCCTGATGCTGGGGGAAAATAATCCCCTCGTCCCCCTCTCCGTCAGGCTGCCTTTCAGCCCCTTCCCTAGTCCGGGGCTAAAACCACTCGGAGCCGCTCTTCCCGCGCCAGGGATGCTGTCCACTCCCAGCCCATAGGACTGCAGCGCTCCCACCACCACCGTGCTGCGTGTGACGTTCCCCAGGAGCGCAGGCAAACCCACCTAGACCCTCGACCACCTGACGTGAGCAATTCTGGGGCCACAGCGCCAGGGGAGCAGACAGCAGGCAGGTGGTGGTGGTGGTGGTGGGTCGTCTGCCACCATTCGCCTGTGTCCAGGTTGCACACGCTATTCTTGGGCTTTAAGGGGAAGATGAAATGACCACTGTCTTTAGTCTCGCCATGTCTTGATCTTCCACTTCTCAGTTCCTGTTTCCCATCCCAGAGACCTGGCCCCACTGCCCTACGATGGAATGGGAAGTAGGGAGGAGGAGGGAAACCCAGAATGAGGAAGGGAGAAGAAAGGAAGGAACCAAATGGCCTGCCACGCACATAGTCAGCCTCTAAATGCAGCAGAGATGGTTTCTGGAAAAGAGGAGGGAGGGTGCGCAGATGAGGCTGGCATGCTCACTAGATCTCTTGTTCCCCTGCCCTCCACAGGCACACAGACGTCACGCCCTCCATCCACAGCTCCCTGCCCCCAAGTCTGTGGTCTCCAGGAACTAACCTTTGGTTTCTGCTATCCAAGAGGTGCAGTGAGGGGAAGAGGGCGGTTGAGCAGGAACTGCCAGGCATCTTTCCTGTCCCCAGACAACATACTCTGCACCCCATTTCATCCTTATCACCCAGGCCTATCATGAGCGCCAGCGGTGCAGCAAAGAGACCTTAGACTCAAGAGACACAGACCTGGGCCTTAGTTCCCACATCCCCACACACGGATTCCTTCAATTCCTGGGCCCCGGTTTCCATATCCCTAAAACGGGGAAATAAGATCCATTTGATACGGCTCTTGTGACGATCACACGCTAGGTCTGAGCACAGCCTCGGCCACTGGAAAGCATCTGGATTAATGCGAGGATACTTCCCTCCTGCCACCCCCAGAGACGGCACAGCACAGCAATCAGGTCATCTGGTTAGTGACCGGCTCTAGGGCAGAACAGGTGCACTGTGGACCCGCATCTTGATCTAGCTCTCCTCCAGCGGCACCTCTCTCCACATATGGTTAAGGGCCAAAGGCCAAGGGGGCTGTACTACTGGGAGCCCACAGCTCCCCCTCCTAGACTGCACTGTGGATACCCAGCACCCCACCACCCCCTGTGCCAGCAAACTGAGTCCGTGTGGGCTTCTCCCCTGAACTTTTCCCAGATGTGTTTAACCCTAGGCCCAAAGGGTAAGGAGAAGGTGGACAGAGCTTGGACAGGAGGTGGCCCCCCCCAGGTATGAGAAGGTAAAGCCTGCCCAGAGGCCTTGCTTTGTAAGTGGGGTTCCCCATACCAAGGGGTCTACAGCGTGGGGGAGCAGGGGACAGGCTGATGTCTGTTCCCCTTACACCTGGAACTGGGGCTCCCTACTCTGCTCTGCTTGACCCTAGGACTATGCAGAACCCTTCAGGGCCCAGGTGTGAGAGCCGAGAAGGAGGTGTGGAGAAGTTCAGCACCCACTTCCAGCCTCAAACATAGCAGGGCTACATGGCCAGTGTACACGGTAAGCATCAGCAGTGTTCATCTGAAGAAAAGATACCTCTGCTAAAAGCACAGACCAAGACTGGATTCTGCTGCCTGGAAGGACAGAAGTCCACAAAATGGTGCTGCACTGTGACCGGCGGGCCACCTCAGAGTGGGGAGGTCTGAGACCCCATGGGGAGCAATGTGGGAGCAGAGATAAGGGCCCATCAGAGATGCACACAGCCTCACTCCTTTTTCCCTCTGAGTAACTGTCCTCACCTAGGAAGCAGGAGTAAAAGATAGGACAGGAATTCGGGAAAGGCCAGCTTAGGAGGAGCCCAGAGAGCATGACCCAGTTGGGTCTGTCTTTAGTCTCGCCATGTCTTGATCTTCCACTTCTCAGTTCCTGTTTCCCATCCCAGAGACAGAAGTCCACAAAAGGAAGGGAGAAGAAAGGAAGGAACCAAATGGCCTGCCACGCACATAGTCAGCCTCTAAATGCAGCAGAGATGGTTTCTGGAAAAGAGGAGGGAGGGTGCGCAGATGAGGCTGGCATGCTCACTAGATCTCTTGTTCCCCTGCCCTCCACAGGCACACAGACGTCACGCCCTCCATCCACAGCTCCCTGCTGTGGATGGGCAGGTCACAGGGGCCAGACGAGGCGGAGGGGGCGAGGCCAGAAGTAGGGGGAAGAGGGAACAAAGGCAGGGCAGGGTCCCTGTCACTGAGGGGCAGTGGGGAGGACGGGACAGGCAGCAAAAGGCATGAACAGCTCTTGGCTGAGGCAGCTCAGAACCTTCTTGGGCTTCTGCGGGTCATTAAAGGCTGTTAATTTTTGGGATTTGGGGATGTGAGCATTTCTCCACCAGGAAGGGCTTCAGACCATTAGTTTTCTTTGTCTGGTCTCCATCCAAAGAAAAGAAAATTTGAAACCTCAGCTAATTAAACAGGAAGGAAAGAAAGGGAGTGGATTCCCTGAGCCACCACACTGAGGGGAAGAGGCTGCCCCCCCCCCCCACAACTTGCCGGAAGCGGGGAGGACCAGACCCAGGGCTGCGGTCCTCACGCTTCCCCACCACAGAGACACAAGGCCCTGCTGCACCCTGCACTTCCCGGGGAACCCCACAATGCTGAGTCCTACAAACGGACACTGCACATAATGGTGCTGTTGGTTTAGGGTGAAGGAGACGAGAGAGGGACAAAGCTAAAGACAGAGGTTCTACACGTAAGGATTGCCCAGGTTTCTCCGACCAGGGTGCTCTCTGCCTTGAAGCTAACGCGCAAGGTATTTATTTCCTGCCCCTCGAGAAAGCAAATATACTGATTATTCACCATTCCTCCCGAAAGCTGGGGACACCGCAGCAGCCTAGGGAAGAGAGAGCAGTGTGATGGGTTCTGCTGCCACGACCCGCACGGCCCAGGGCTGCAGAAGGCTTCCATTTACTAGCAACAGGGGATGCTGGATTGTGCAGGATGAGGGCATGCGTGTTGGACACCATCCGAGCTGTCACCCCCTCATATTTGGCCCTTGATCAGTGACTTCTCCTCCGAGGTTCCAGATGTAAAATTCTATGAAACTACTATCCTCACAACACTTGCGCTTCATGCTTCCCAAGAGCGATCACAATTATGTTCCAATATACGTGACGTAAGGGTTAACTTCACAGATGAAACGAAGAATCCTGCTTGCAAGTGTCAATAAAACCAATTAATTACTAGCTACTAATACTATGAAGAATCCTATCCCACATGTAAAAACGCATATTTGGTCATGGCAGAAAGTAATTTTCAACAATTTTTTTAAAATCCCACTGCATTTCTCCGGCGTGGATTTCTCAAGCAGACTGGAAGAAATGTCAAGCATCAGTGAAGACTGCTCACTGGAAGGTCAGGTGCAGACAGGACAATATCAGCAGGGGTCGTGGGAGTGGCAGCAGTAAGTCTCTTTTGTCCACACAGCAATAGAAACAAGAAGTGCTTTTACGTACGTTACAGCTGATGGTTCTTAAACTCTGGGTGAGGCAGGTAATATTATAGCAAGGCAGAAACTAAGGCTGGGAAAGGAAGCTAGGTCATTTTTCCAAGGCCATAGAGTAATGATAAAACCAAGATGCCATCTTTGTGATTTCCTTTTCAGTTCAAAAATGCCCCCTCATTCTCTTAGCCTGTTGTTCTTTCTGGAATCACTTGCTGTTTCCTTCGTCTTTTCAAAGCAAACGAATGTTAAAAAGTCAAGAAACAAGGAACAACAAATGGAGAGAATAAAACTATTTTCATCCTGGGGGACAAACTGTAAAACCTACAGTCATTCCACAAGGCTTATTAGGCAGCTCTTTTGTTCATGTAGCCGTCTGTGATTTTGTTCATAACCACCGTTTGCGATACAGCGATTGAGACTTCTCAGAAACTGAGCCCCACGGCATAAAGACAAGAAGACCACCACCCTCCTACCAGGGACCGACGACTTCTGTCTCTGCATCCCCAGCACCTAGTACAGCGCCTGACACCTATAAATGCTCCATGAACATGGACTTCGTGAAACCCTGCGCATCTGGTCTTCAGTGCACACCGACCAATGCCGTCACCAGCTCTGCTGGGGAAAGGTCTCCCACAGGAGGTAAGCAGAGCCATGTGCTGAAGGAGGTGACAGGTTGTTAGAAGGCAAGGAACCACAGGTAGGGAGATGGAACAGTCAAGATCAGCAGAGAAGCGGGGCTCTGTGGGCCTCTCCCGGGCACCCAGCGCAAGAACATGAATGGGCAGGACAAATAGCTAAGAGAGAGTTGTGATGGATGGATTTCATTCACTTGGTGGCAGTTTCTTAAAACGCAATTCGTCTGTATGCAGTGCATTAGAAAGCTTATCTTCCTAGAATACAAAGTATTTAGATATGTAACATCACGTCCCACAAAACAACTCAGTGAAAACAATGAGGCTGTTTTCATTCATTTAAAATTGGCAGTGTAGATGCCGATGGCCTGTACTTTCACTTCAGAACTCTTACTCAAGATGGGGAAAATTCTGATTTGCACATATAAATAGAAACAGATGGTCACAGACATTCTTTAAAAACAAAACAAAACGCCCAATATTCTTTATTTAAACTAATTCAAAAGCTTTGAAACAGTAAGACATTTATTCCAAACCCCTACCACTCACGCCATCTAATACCCTCTGGAGGCCTTATCTCAAGTATGTCCCACAACTAAGCCCCTAAAACTTACAGTCACTGCTAAGCCCATGTAAATATTATCATGGCATTAATTTGTGAAACATTAATTCCTTCTTGTACATTGCTGCTTTGCCTTTTAACTGAAGATGGGATATGCACGTACACACATGCCAAACACCAACTTTTTTTTTTTAAATGTAGGCTGCACACCCAGCGTGGAGCCCAACGCAGGGCTTGAATTCACAACCCTGAGATCAAGACGTGAGCTGGGAGCAAATGACGCTTAACCCACTGAGCCACCCAGGCGCCCCTAAATACCAGCTTTTAACATCTGGGCACCCATACCCACGTGCTAACCTTTTTCTGTCTTGGTTACCCCAGAGTCGTGCTTGGCACATAGTGGGCACTCAATAAAATAATCACTGAATGAATTGTGCCCCCAGGATAACCACTGGGTATTTGTCTTTCTCTGATTGACTTATTTTGCTTAGCATTATACTCTCTAGCTCCATCCATGTCATTGCAAATGGCAAGATTTCATTCATTTTTATGGCTGAATGATATTCCTGTGTGTGTGTGTGTGTGTGTGTTTATCACATCTTCTTCATTTTTTTTAAAGATTTTATTTATTTGAGAGAGAGAGAGAGAACATGAGCGGAAGGAAGGGCAGAAGGAGAGGGACAAGCCGACTCCCCTGGCTGAGCAGGGAGCAGGAGGTCCCTGCATCAGTTCCCCCCCTCAATCCCTTTGTAATCTTGGGCAAGTTGCTTCACCTCTGAAAACTGGGAGGGGGTGAACTCCATACCCTGTAAGGGCACCACCTAGAACTATCCATGGCTGTGAACACACGGAACCAGCTGCTACCTCTTTAAGCTCCAGTGTTCATCTACATCAAATCATTCCACAATAGCAAGATGATGTGAGGCCATCTCTTCAAAATTCCACAGAAGAATTTTTTCAAGTAAATTGCAGAATGTGGATTCTTTAAATTTTTTTCTGTAAGAATGATTTATCCCAGCTCCCCAGAATATCTGCAATATTATTCTGCAGAGTATATCTTTCAGAATCTTGTAACAGATAATTGTTATTTAAATGTTCCACTTCTCTTGAACAGCCCCTTCCAGTGAGAGCCAGTCAACACTCTCAGAATCTCTGCTCTCACAAGGCATTTCAACATATAAAAAGCAACTTACATGGTATAAGTAAAGACAAGTAGATCAAAGAAGTTACACAATGGCCATCAAGAACATGAAAAGATGCTGAACATCATTAGTTATCAGGGAAGTGTAAGTTAAAACCACAATGAGATTCCACTGCACACCCGCGAAAGTGGCTGATGATGCCAAGGATGTGAAGGAGTGGGAGCTCACACACATTGCCAGTGGAAATGAAAAATGGCATGACCACTTCAGAAAACAGTATACGACCCAGCAATCCCATCCCTAGGTATTCGCCTAAATCAAGAAATGAAACATTATGTCCACACAAAGACTTCCACTCAAGTGTTCATGGCAGCTTTATTCATCATAGTTGCAACCCAGAAAGGACCTAGATGCCCATCAACTGGTGAGCTGATAAACTGTGGTACAGTCATGCAATAGAATATGTCTAGGCATGATCTGCCTGTATTCCTAAATTCTTTTTTTTTTAAGATTTTATTTATTCATTAGAGACAGAGATACACAGAGAGAGAGAGCACGAGTGGGGGGAGAGGCAGAGGGAGAAGCAGGCTCCCCGCTGAGCCAGGAGGCAGACGTGGGGCTTGATCCCAGGACCCTGGGATCATGACCCGAGCCGAAGGCAGACGCTCAACCATCTGAGCCACCCAGGCTCCCCTATTCCTAAATTCTTTGAGTACCTTTCCAAAGGCCTTTAAAAGAAATTTCTCTGGATTTACTGGTTCCTCAATCATTCCAAGTCTAATGCAGTTCCGACAGCTGTCGGTTCCAACATCATCAGCCATCCGTCTGCCCGGCCTGGCCCCCCTGCCCGCTCTCCACAGCAGCACCTGTCAGCGTCTGTGCAGTGTGTGTTAATGACTGTCTTGACACTGGGGAGGGCTCTACTTCCTGCATTTCCCAGAAGGAAAGTGTTCTGCAGGATACCACTCGAACATCTACTGGTCAGTATCCCAACGACACAGAACACTGATAAAAGAAACTTGATGCATTCCCATGATAATTATTGAAAAAAAAAATTTAAGCAAAGGAAAAATGAGAGATGCTGGCACACACTTTCTGTTCCTCAAGTCTCCTCTGAGTTCACCTGGGGCCCTCCCCTGGTCCTGTTTACGCACACAACCCCCTCCTGCCAGTTCCCTTGCCGGATGGGCAGCTATTAATATCTCTCAGCTAAGGTGACCTCCCCTTTCCATCATTACTGAAGGCATCCCATTTTCCACACTAATTTCCTCCCAAGCACTCTGCTCTCCAGCGTCCCTAGGAAAGATGCCTGTCCTCTGAACTCAGTAAGGTTACTTTCCCCATTGTTCCTTCTCCTCCTCACAAGGGGCATTCGCCAGCTAGGGTGGAGGAAAGGAAAAATCAGATGAAGTAATGAATTTTTAGTAGAGTATAGAATGCACATTTTCTTTTTGGTTATTAAACATAAAAAGCCCACTCAATGGACATTGGGGATGAGCGTTCTGCGTCGAGCTTCTCAATTTCTTCATGTCCTGTGTGCCCAGACCCAAATTCAGCCAGGTTCCCGAACTTTCAGCACCCACTGGGAGGACAGAGACCCCAGAGACTGCCCCATAAGGGGCGCTGTGCCAAATGGTGCACTGAGGGTGGAAGTTAAGTTCTCAGGACCTCAGCTCCTTTCTCTACAAAATAAGAGACCTGGTGAAAAACCAACGGGCCCATGTCGGCTCACAGAATAAAACCCTTTAACATGACAACTGAAGCTCTCAATACTCTGACCCCCTTGCTCTTTTCAATGCCTATCTTCACAATCCCTTCGCCAACCTTCCATACTCCATTCCTATCAGACAGCTCATTCCCTGAAGAAGTCGCGTGGGTTTTCACACCTCAGTGTGTGCTCATGCCATTCCCTTGAGTGGAATGCCGTTTCCCACTTCCACCCCTTCTCCAATTAAAACCCTTCAGGCTTTGGGGCACCTGGGTGGCTCAGTCAGTTAAGATGATCCCACGGTACTGGGATCGAGTCCCGAACTGCGTTCCCTGCTCTGCGGGGAACCTGCTTCTCCCTCTGTCTGCTGCTCCCCCTGCTTGTGCCCTCTCTCTGTCAAATGAATAAATATTAAAAAAACCTTCAACCTCTAAGATCCACCCAATGCCACTTCCTCTGAAGCCTCCCCATCCCCTTGAGGTTCCTGGGGTCCTCTGATCCTACCTCTTTAAGAAAATCTACTTTCACCCTGCCTTGTTTTGTAGTTCATTGTTGAAAAACTGTCTTCCCCACTAGATTAAGTTGCTCGAGGGTAAGGCCTATGTCTTCTCGATTTCTGTAGCCCTACAATGCTGGCCTCGGTGCACTGCTCACAAACAGTCCATAATGGTTGCATTTAATTTAATCTCTATGACTCCTTTCACCTCCAGCAGCTACTGTTTGATTCTATGAGGCACATGAACAGGAGGAGATCAACATCTCAGAGGCCGAAACACCTCATCCTCCACCCAGCGCCGTAGCCCATTACCTGTCCCTCTCTTTGGCACGTACCGCTTTCTACTGTGTTGGAGGCTATTTGTGGACTCAGCTTCAGCAAAACACCACCATGCCATACTCTCCCTGGAGACCAGGCAATGTGCCCTACATCTCACATCCACTGTAGAACGGGAAAACATGACGTGTTCCAAGGCTTGGTAAGTGATTAATGATCCAAGGCTCTGGTCATTGCACAAGGCATGGGTGTGATAGCTTTCAAAGTCACACTTGGCACCTGGAGTGCTAGGAAAACTCTGAGAGTTCTAGAAACAACAGTGTAATGATCGTGCTTTACATTTCTTGTTTTTTTTCCCCTGTGCTTAGCATACCACCAGCTGAATTATTAGCAATAATGACCATGTGTGTAACACACCTTACAGATAACAGAATTTTATTCAACAAACATCGAACACCTACTTGGTGTCAGGCAGCATGTTAAACGTTAAAAGTGATGAATATGGAGTTTCTGCTGAAAGAAGATCCTGTGTATTATTTTAGCTTCACAACAATCCTACGAGGCAGGGGGATAGGTATTAATTTCCTCATTTTACAGACAATGAAACTGAGGCTAAGGAGATGAAATAAATTTTCCAAATAAGAAAATGGTCCAGAGGGGCACAGGTGTAAACCCAGATCTGCCGCCGCTCCTGCCCCCTTCCCCCGACCATGCAGCCTTTGAAGGGTGGGAGGTGGTACCCTGACAGGCGTACACTCTTCCCACCCTAAGCAGGACTGGCCCCAAAGAAAAGTCTGGAAACTTGGCAGGCTGTTTTCATGGCCACCGCTCTCTGACCAAGCCCCTGGGGCATCCTCTGCAGTGTCCCCAAGGAGGTCATGCCTTCCTCTGGAGCCAGCAGTACACCCAACTCAACTCTGCCCAAAAGGGTTATACTCTGCCTGAGCGCCAGACGCAAGCAGGTGGTGGGCAGGTTCCAGTTCCTGCAGAGATTCCAGGCTCCCAGGTCCTGGCTCCAGCCCCACATGGGCTGTCCACGTTCTGTCCTCCATTCCAGCACTGTGTTGCTCTATCGGCTAAGGGCCCATATGCCCGTCTGTGTGACAAGTCCCCCCAACATTTCCTTCCTAGGAACCATCCGTATGATCTCAGCAAGGTCCTTCCTGCAGGACAATCCTGGCAGGCTCCTAGGGGAGTGTTTGCGGCAGGCAGGGCCTTCTGATATCCCCTCAAGTCGATTCCCATCTGAGAATAAGGCAAATCCAAATGTGTGGCTCGAGTTCATAGGTATGAAACCCTTCAGACACCACAGTCATCACAGAAATGAAAATTACTATGAGGAAAGCCCTGCCATGCCCTTTGGGGACACGAGGGCAGATGAAGACAGAGAGAGAGAGGTTAAGGGGCAGTGCTAAGCCACAGACCAAGTTCATGCTAAGAGTTCACTCCATATTTAAGGTCCTCTCAGGGTAAAATTTCGAGACTGAGGTTTCAGAGCAGACAAATAAGACATTAAGCCCTATCAGCGTTGTAAAGAGGGAAGAAACCTGGTCTACACAGATACCCAAGGACCAGTCTGGCTCCACCACTAACCGGCTGTGTGGCCTTGGCTAGGGGACAACCTCTCAGCCCCCGTCTGGGCTGGCCTATCTCACAACATGCAATTTGTCCACAGGAATGCTAAAATAAAGTCTCATTTAGACATAAAACTCTAGGAGTCTAAGATTCTATGTACATGGGGGCAGGGTGATTACAAAAGTCGGACAGCATTACTTAACACAAACTTCATCCTCTGGATTTGGGGACAGGGAGAATTCCTGGTGACATCTGAACACAGGGCCAGCCTCACTCATGGCCAACAGTGAGCTCCTGGCAGAGCCCACAACAGTGGCAGTGACCACTGCAGATAAAAACCACGATCAGGGAACAAGGTCCCTCACCGTGAAGAACTTACAATCCAACTGAAATATACAACTGCCACTTCAAATGGTGCAAGAAAATTTACATGAGGGTGTTACTGCTGTAGGCAGAGTAAAGAGCAGGGAAGACGCGTGAATTCCCACACCTACCCAGCACCTGTATCTAACATCTTCAGGTCAGTGTCTCACTAATTCTCCTGGCGACCCTGGGAGCTGGGTGGTATTATCCTTGTTTTGTAGATGAAGAAATGGACACTCAAACAATTAACTCTTGTTGGATCACCTAGCAAGGAGGTGGCAGGAATCAACAGATATTCTAACATTTCCCTCATACTTAAAAATGGAAAGTTCCACATAAATTAATTATCCAGAAAAAAATATGGTTTTTTTTTTAATATCTTGGTTGTAATCCCAGAGAAACAAATTTTGTATTTTCCTGGTTTAAAAAAAATATATATATATATATATATATTTGTTGTTGTTGTTGTTGTTGCTGTTGAAGTAAGCTCCATGCCCAGTGTGGAGCCCAACATGGGGCTTGAACTCATGACCTTGAGATCAGGACCTGGCTGAGATCAAGAGTCGGATGCTTAACCAACTGAGCCACCCAGACGCCCCTTTCCTGTTTTCTTAAATATAGAATGCTCAGTATAGTTCTGCCTTGATACTCAGGATTATCTGCAGAACCAAAGCCTGTCTGTCTTGTAACACTGAATGGTCAGCATGGGACACAGAATTGCCGGCCACCTCTCTGTTGGGCTTTTATTCTCTCTGCTGCCAGCTATCCCGCCTTCCGTCACAGCTGCCTTCTCCTTCACCTACCGTCTGACCTAGACACGAGGGCCGCTGAGTTGAGAGGCCTTTTCTGTTGACTTCCGGCATCTGGATATGTTCCAGATGGCAGAGGTTGCTAGAAGTCTGACCTCTAGATAAGTGGAGCATAATTATGCCTAAGAGCTGGGGGGACACATCATAAAGAAGTTATCAGAGTGTGTGTGTGTGTGTGTGTGTGTGTGTGTGTGTATAGGGGGGAGTGGGGAACAAGGCCAAAGAGTGGCAGTTTCCCGGATCAGCCAAACTTAGCACCAGACTTTAAACCTAAGAACATGAAGTACAGAGTAAGGAGGAGAGAGACTATGCAAGGGTAGAACCATTAGCATGTGCAAAAAACAACAGTACTAGCTCCCTTTCACTGAACATCTACTCTGCCTGGCACCAGCCTGTGTGCTCTCTGAACACGGTCTCAGTTAATTCATGACTCAGTTTCATTCCTAAATTTCAGAAAGCTGAGGCCTGACTGAGCTTTTAAAACCAAAGACACGAGACGTCAGACATAGTAAGCAGCACAGGTGGGATCTGAACCCTGGAATGAAAATACCATCCAAGTTCCTTCCTCCGAAACATGCTACCTTAAACACCCTCCTAATAGAAGCAGCCAGAAAATCTATAGAAGCACTCAAATAAAAAAGCTGAACTATGAACAGAAGGAAGCACATGAGATAATGAGGTCCATGAGAACACCATCCTATTAGCCAGGCAAATTGTTAAAATGATCACCTGGTGCAGATGAAGACCGTGAATGGTCTAAGACTCCCCAGGCATCTGGTGATTTGGAACCATTCCAAGATGGCACCTCTCTGGCAAAGGGCAAGTAAGTCTCCTTAACTGAGGAGCAGAGAGTTCATCCTCATCAAGATTTCCAGTTGCTGCCCCCCAATATCAGATCCATGCAAGGTGTGCTATCAAAAAACTCATAAACTGCTATCAGCCGTAAGATCCTTCTCAATTAAAAATATTACTGGATGATTCTTCTGCATTCAGGCTTGCATGGAAGCCACTGACTTCCCAGAGACAAGCCTCTCCTACGCTGAGGACCCAACAGGGCTAAATGACTTGGATGTGCAGATAAGGATCAAGAGCATTAAGGAGAGAAAAGCAAGAAAGGTGTATTGTACTAAAGATTACTGAAGACATTTTACCAGTTTTAAAATTCTGGACCCAGGATGAAACCTCACACACAGGTGAATGAATAAACATTTCACACAGTTCACCTGCTCAGTAGTAGATGGGTTACTAAAAAGTTACATGCAAATCAAAAGTTGGTTAGGTGTGCCTATTTTAAACATTTAGGGAGTATGGGCTTTGAAAAGATTTTACAGAGAATCCCATCCAATTTTTCACACAAATGTAAAGAGTTGTTCAGAGTCACACAATTTATCAGCGGCAGGGCCAAGGCCCCTAAATCAGGTTTGCTGGGGCCCAATCCAGTGCTCCTTCACTGCCCGAGGGCTCACCACCTGCCTGTCCCCTTCTATAAAACTTACATAACCACCCACTCTACAAACTAGTAGTTAAAGGCTTGATTACATGATATAATCAAAGGTGGGGCTCACCTTTCGTGCATCTGGGCCCCAACCACCAGCACAACAAAATATTTACTGCGAACCAGTCATGTTCCAGGCACTGTTCTGGCCACTGGGGAGCTGGGGGGCAAACAAAACAGAATGAAGTCTCTGTCATCACTGGGTGTCCAGCATCATTCCAGTGGAGAGACAGACAATAAACTGATAAATGCACGGCATCTACTGTCAGAGATGACCACTAGGAAGAAGAGAAAGCTGCAAGACAGGGATTTTCGTATCCTCTGCTCTCGAATGCATCACCAGCATCCAGTAGCGCTCAATAACTACTTTTTGACTGAAGGAACACACAGAAAGCGAAGAGTGGTGCCACTTTAGATAGGGAAGTTAGGAAGATATGAGGTGATATTTGAGCAATATGTGCAAAAAAAGACTTGGAAACTAAGTGTGTTACAGAAGGAAACTGCCATCACTTGGAGAAATGACCAAAAATAAATTTATGACTCATCTTTTAGGGTTTGTTTTTACAGAAAGCTCCACATCTAGCATAGTGAATGGCCAAGCAAGCCAGCTCCATGGGAGGCACCCCTCACCCCAGGTGTCCTCTAGAGCCCCCCAACAGTGGCAGCAACTTCGACCTTCCACACCACAGTCACCAAAGGATCCAGAAAACCATCCTCCCCAACAAAGACACCACGAGTCTTTCTAAGGCCAGAAGCTCTTGTGTGGGAGGATCCCAGCTCTTTGTATTCAAAATCAAGCCCAGTTCCTGGAATCTCTATTAATGACAGTAATATTATCATTACCGCCTTGTACTGAACCCTGACCGTGTGCAGCATACTATAGGAAGCGTAACGTGAAGGATTACACTCGACCCTCCCGACAACTCTGCCGAGTGGGAAACACAAAGTCACTTGCTCGAGGCCACACTACCATTAAAAGGTAAAAGTCCACCTCCAAACCCAGGCCTGTATGATTCATGACTTTACCTTCTACATTACAGGAGGTGATCACTTAATGTTGTCTAAATGCAAATGAACTCAGGCACCATGTCACCGAGTACAACAAGCATTCACTTCAGCAGAAAGGCTAAATAACCAAACCCAAGCCATTCTTTTTTATGACGCCTTAAAGAGGATATAGTGAAATGTTTTTCCTTCATGTCAAACATCCCAATTATACTGTAAAAAAATACACATTAAATCCATCCCCCGCTCTCTCTATAAACACTGACGGCTGCTTGGTGAAGTGTTCAGGGCACAGTCATTAAGCACTGTCTACACCGGGGCACCACCTGAAAGCCCCAGTTACTGATTCCGTCCTCTAACCAAGCAAATATCAGAGCCACTGAGGCAGAACAGCTTCACATGAAATGTGCCCCAACTTAGTGTGGTATCAAGTTCTGCCCATGAGCGGTAACTGTGTCACACGCTCTGTGCTAGAAGCTCTGTGTTCTCGTACAGGGTTCTGTGTTCTCCCGGCATCATAAATCTTAGACCCTTATTCAAGGATTTTCAGAGCCCTCTCTGCTTCTGTAGATTAACCTTCATCGGGTATTCCAAAATCAAGCATTTTAACTTAATCCTAATCTTAATGGTTTGTTAAGGTACTCTCTATGTGAAGGTCTGAAAATATTCGAATTCCTTTAATAATGAGTTTACATGAAAGTAATTTTTCTACTAATTCCCAAAAGGAAATTACACACATACACACACACTTCATAAAAACTAACACACACCACCACCTCTCATTTTGGGAGAACAAAATTTGCTGGCTATTTTTACCACACTATTTCCTAATTACTTCTATCTGTCTCTTATGACTGTGAGCCCCGAAAGGTCCATATTTATAGAACTCTCGGCAACCGGCACAGTATACAATCGAATGGCTTGATGAGTAAATGAACAAACGAACGAATGAATAAATGAATACACGCCCGAGAGACCTAGCTCTACATTCACTATCTCAAATTAGCCTAGATAAAAACAAGCTCTAGCTTCTCTAAGTAGGAATGCTACCTCATTCTCTAATCCATAGCCCCCCTGCAAAATATAGTATATCTTTGACTTTCCATCATACTAGATCTCAAAAGTATTTTAAGTGAATTAATCTGCATGACATATAGCAAGCAGATGCTTTTAAAAAATCATTATAATAGTTCCTGCTCTGATTTAGTCACATTTCCCATCTAACTTCCTATACCAACTGTGATTGTAATCTATGAACAAAAATGTGCTTTATGAAAATTTTTTCAAGGCTAGCTACAGCAAACCATTCCTGTTCTTGGAACCTGAAGTACAAATTTTTGTTAATCCATATGCCTTCTCTCCATAAATACTTAAAGCCATTATTCAGATTAGGCCAAAATAAAGAAAGCACACAAGACTGCTTGTGCATCCTTTTTGAGCAAAAAAAATTCCTAAGTTACTGGGCCTTGGTTACATCTAGGCAGGAGCTAAAGTTCCCCAAGGTCTCATTCCTAATGGTCTGAACATACGAAAGAGTCTCATCTGACAGTCATCACACGATCATAAGCTGCTTCCCCAGTATCATGCTGCCCTAGAGAAGGCAATTTTCATCCATAAAGAAGGCAGGAAAAGAAAGAAAAGTTGGAGCAGAAAAGGAAACAGCAAAAAGTGATAAAATGGTGATCAGCTGGATTCCTTCCCTGGTGCCTACAAGGAGCCACAGGCCTCAGGATCATCCCCTTCCTAGAATGATCTGGCCACCAACTTCTCTCCCCAAAGTTCTTCAGCAAGAAGGCTTGGAGGACAGAAGCAACACTGTTCCAACACAAGATACTCATTCCAGGCCAGGGTGGAGGCCCATCAAGAACCCATCACCACCAGGCTAGACAGAGCTGCTGCTGAGCTGGGACTATTCACCGTCCGCTGCGTCCAATTTCCCAGGGGATGATCCTCCCAGAAGAAAAAGCTCATAGAAGCAGAGACCCAGAGGTCACTGTAAAACCTTAGTGCACTGATTCGGCAAACATTTAATTGTAAAAACAACGTGCTGGCATTGGGCTAGGTGTCCAGAGAGCAACTGACAGTCTTGGTAAGGGGCTGAACCTGCACTTCCCATGGTCCAGGCCAGATTTGATTCCACCTGCAAACCACCGAAGTACACTCTCCTCAAGATCGCTGCCCACATGGAACACTTATCATTAATGTCTGGCCAAAAAATCAGGTTTCCTTCCAGCACAGAGCATGGATGGACCTTTCACCTCTTCTAAGACAAGAAACACACACTGAATGCCTGTGAGGTAAACACTGTACCTTCATCTTCTGTTTGAAGGAAGGAAACTGGAGTCAACTTGCCCAGAAGTGCAGAGCTAAAAAAGAGTAGAATCTGGTTTGAAATTCACATGTGGGTCCATCCAATAACAAAGTTCTTAATCTGTCTAATATGCTCCCTTAAAAAATGAACTTATTTGGACCCTAACACATGCAACCAGAGAACCCTCTGCCCTCTTTTTTGTCTGTTGAATGCATCCATTCAGGCCCAGATCAAAATGTCATTCCTTTCTCTTTTCCTCCCTTTCCTTGACTTAGCATAGTGTCTGGCATAAAATAGGTGCTCAGTCAATATTGGCTGAGTCGAAAATATACATGTCCACCATAGGAAAATCACGGTTTTTTTTTGTTTTTTTTTTTTTTGCTGAGGCACGAGCATGTACTTAAATCAATCAATTTCATTTTCACAGGTGTATGTATATACTCAACTTGGATACGTGTCAGGAACTCATAACCAGAACCACAGCTTAGCATACAAAGTTGGAACAGGACGATGGCTTCCGAGAAAACCTTCCACTGAAAACTATCAGGAAAAGAAACAATTAATGCTTTACCTGCCTATCAGGTCAACCAAAATTCTGCAAAAGCATTGCTTAGTATCTATAAAATACCTTCCTGAACCTAACCTGAATTAAGAAGGAAGTTGGTTGTTCTAATAAATATACGAGCTAGTAATATCTAGTTTGGGAATTTATTTTTGTTCTCATCCTGGTATTCAGATAAGTCTGTGAAGACCAACTGTGAAAATCTTGTCTACATCTTGTTTTAAGAGATGGTCTAGTTTTTCATCCTGACTAAAATCCTTTCCCCTTAAACCACCCTCAAAGTAATACAAGCTAAAGAACCCAACTTGGAAACAGAAGATCTGAATTCAAAATCAAGTCCTGCTTCTCACCAGCTGTGTGGTCTTGGGAAAGTCACTTAATAAACCTCTCTATCAGCATCTTCACCTACAGAAATGAGGATGCTGCCTATTGAAAAGCTTTTGTACCAGTTAGATGGATCAAAACGATTGACATGTCAGTGGTGCTCAGTTAACATCAGGTGAAAGGAAATTTACTACTTCTCTTACCTCGAAGAAGCAGGACCTCAATTTCCCCATTTGTAAAATGAAGGAAATGGCACCTATGCCTTTGGGTCGCTGTGGGAACTCGGGAGGTCCCATTGTCTGGCGTACAACAAAAGCTACACAAGGGTTTGTTCTCTCCTACACAAACACATGGCTTCACTCTACCCAAAATAAAATGAAATTGTAAAAAGGTTAGCAGAGTTATACTTAAACAGATCAGACCCTACAGGAACGACTATGTAGAGTAACTGTTGTCAAGAACTCTGAATGTACTAGGCAATTATGAAGTGCAGAACAGCTAATCCTCAAATCCCGATATGATGACACAAAATCCGTGCTTACCCTACACATAAGGCTTCCATACTGAAGGGTAGTCGCAGCATTAAAAATGTAATGTAATTCACCACATTAACAAGCTAAAAAAGGAAAACCATATGGTCATTTCAATCGATGCAGAAAAAGCATCTGACAAAATTAAACAGTCATTCTCGAGGGAAACTCTCAGCAAACTAGAAATAGCGGAGAACCTGATAAAGGGCTTATACAAAACACCTGCAGCTACTGTCACACTTAACAGTGAAAGGCAGAATGCTTCCCCCTTAGGATCAGGAACCAGACAAGGATGCCCATTCTCCCCAGGACCACTCAAGGGCCTAGAGTGTGCAATAAAGCAAGAGAAATAAATGAAGGCAAACAGATTGGAAAGGAAGAAGGTACAACTTGGTATTCACAGATGATATGTTCATCTATGTAGAAAATGCTAAGGAATCTACAAAAAAAGCTACTAGAACCACCAAGAAGTTAGCTTAAAGCAGGAGAGAACCTCTTAGGGTGATGGAAGTGTTTTATGTCATAATTGTGGTAGTGATCACATGACTGTACACTTGTCAGAGTTCATCACATTGTACCCTTAAAATCAGTTAAGTTTTAGGGGCACCTGGGTGGCTCAGTCAGTTGGGCGACCAAGTCTTGGTTTCAGCTCGGGTCAGGATCTTGGGGTCGTGAGATCAAGCCCCGGGTTAGACTCCACATTCATCACGGAGTCTGCTCGGGATTCTTTCCCTCTTCCTCTCTCTCCCCCTCTGCCCCTCACCGTGCTCACTCTCTCTCTCAAATAAATAAAATCTTTTTAAAAAAATCACTAAGTTTTATTATATGTGCATTACACCACAATGACGGCGACCCAAACAGGAAACAATACTTGACCACTCCTCACTCACAGGCTGCAGCCCTGCAGTCTGGCCTCCCCCCCCACCCCATCAAATTCAAATATACTTACATTTGAAATACTTGAAGCTTTGTGGTTTCCCATCTTGAGGGGGAATTTCTGACTTATAAATCAGAAAAGCCCCGGAGAAAGACTTTTAAGTAATATAGAAATTAAAGCAGCTTTGCACATGAGGTCGGATAAAGTGATCAGGATTCTGCACAGTCTGGTAGGACAAAGCTCTATGAAGTGGACATGTCTGCAGCCACGAAAGCTGAGCACAAAGACATTTGTTTATAAAACCCTAGAATGTGAGAACTGAAACCAGGGCTCTTCTAGTCTCTCTCTGGTGTCACAGATGAGAAAACCGAGCCTCCAGGAAGAAGCAGTGACTTGCCCAAGAACACAGAAGTTTCTACCAAAGACGAGAAGGATAACATCTAAGCTTTACAGTTTAAGGCAGAACTTTAATTAAGAAATAAATCAGAAGTCAACACAGCCTCAGAAAAAAATAAACACCTTTTATCTGATGCAGGAAAGGAGAACAAGAAAGAAAAGCAAGAGAGAAGAGAATTTTAACTGTGCTGGAAATAAATTAGAGTTCAAATTTCAAAGGCAGGGCATTTTTTCTTTAAAAAAGTAAAATGCATCATGTGTGGCTCACACACACACACCTACACATATGCACACGCAATAATGGGGTAATAGGTTGCATTTTATTTTTTTTAATTCTATCAATCTTTCAATTTCCATTTAAGTCTCAAGTAGAAATTTTTCCTACTTTTATAGATACTGAATTAAGATTTTTCAATACAGGTAATTATAAAAGCAAATTAAAGTCAAGCTCTTTATAGGAGTACTTAGGCGGTTTTAATTTTATTAATCTCCTAATAATATTAATCTTCTAAATCTAAAGTATCAAAATACACCCCAAAAGGAGGTCATTTGGCATTCTGCACAGTACAACGTTAAAGGGCATAAAAAATAATACAGGCAGAGATGAGGACACATCAGGAGTCTAAGAGGATCAGCATTTTAATGCAACTCTTTGAAGATCTCCATTGACTTAATATATCTGAGTGCCCTGAAATCACGATCTTTACTTCATGGCACTTGATTAAACTTCAGCTTATGAAAATTCCTAAATCATCTTCATCCTGTCCAACTTAAAAGACACTCAGGCCCACCAAGACCTTCCCTCCTTCCACCAGGAAACCAGGGCCCAAGAGCAATGAGGGTGCAGAGGGCTGCTCCCTGCGTCCACCAAGCCCCCAGTTACTTAGCAACCGTCTAGCCTCGGGGCTCTGAGCGCAGCACCTGGGACACCTGGGCTGGACGCTGCAGCGTGCTGAGCAGCACCCCTGGCCTCTACCCAGCCCTTCCCCCCAGGGTCAACCACGTCCCTGGACCTCGCCAAGAGTCCCTGGGAGGCCAAACTGCCCAGGCTGAGCAGCTCCGTTGGAGCCCACTCTGGCTGCCCCACCACGGTTCGAGGGACGGCCTCGCCAGCCTCATCCTCCCAACAAAGTTCTCCAGGCAACCCTCAGGTTTCAGAATCTCTGGCAAGACAGCCTCAGCAGCATTTTCAATGTTCCCAGCCCCCTGCCCCCAGGCCAGCCCCATAGGCCAGTGGCCAGCCAGTCCTGCACCAGGGCCCACTCCCCGTCTAAAGCACAGCTGGGCCTCACCGCGCTGCCCTTTCCACTGCTCGAGCTCTCCCTCTGATTCTTCTATTATTTCCCTCCCTAATGTATCAAGCTTTCCAATCAGCCTGCCAAAAGGCCTCGGTCTGTACAAAAGAGAGCCACTGCGTGATGATTTAAAACATCCGGCCTCTGTTAGAATGAGCAAGGCCTATAATAAAAACTGAAATGACAGCAAGCTATGGTAAAATCAGACCATCCAAAGTAAAGAGCCAACGGTGCGCACTGCATGTGCTCCGTCTGCCCTGAGAGGCAAGGCCACCTTCGCTACTTCTTATAATAAGGCTCTGAAAGCAACTCCGACCGGGGAAGCTGGCACATACTCGATCACGGCCACCCTGGTACACATGAAGACAGGCCATCTGTTTGGTTCCAAAGGTCATCTAAGTCAGGTTCAAAACTCCAGGCCCCATCTCTAATTTGATTAACTCCATCATTAGTCACTCTGTAGCCACACACAGATCCCTGCCTACGACACAAGAGGGAAAATTCCAGTTGGCACAGATCAGGTCAAGGCAGTGAACCGGTGCATGTGGAGAAACCTGACTCGCTGGGAGAACCGAGGCAGGTGGGGGCAGTGGGTGTTCCTGGGGAAAGCAGAAGAACAGGGCCATCCTCCCTCCCCACCCCCTCGCTGCTGCGCCATTCATCACCAGGAGAACACTTCACACCACTCCGAAATTCCTCTCTCAACACTTCCCCAAACAGGATGTGTCCAATCAGTGAGTCATGAAAAATCGGGTATTTCTAAAAATCCACTGGAAGGAAGGTGTGGGAGAAAATTTCTAAAGGGAGAGAACAAAAAGACAATATGCAAAGCCAATTAAGCATTCAAAAGGTCGGAAGTGGGGTGGCTGGGCCCTCTGTGACCTGACCCCACAGTGGCTGCCCGGCCTTTCATTTCACTCCACCCCCTGCTCAACTCAAGAGTGTAGCCCATGGCACCCCGGAACAAATCCATCTTCCGGCACTTATCATACCTACCCAGCTAGTCAAACCCTGGCTTTTGAACCCGTTAGAGCCCCAGCTTCTGGATCTACCCAATGCCTGTCCTCCCCTCCCCCTAGGCAACCTAGTGCCCCCAGAAGTAATCTCTGTTATCAGTGCTCTGTAAGGACACTTAGCACATGTTACCTGGTATTAGAATCTGTGCACCATCTTATCTCCCTCCGCTAGACTGCAGTAGCTATGCCGGTCGCCATGAGTCCTCTCCATGGGACAAGCTCTGGGCTAAATGTCTGTGACTTTTCTCATTTAATTCCCACACCAATCCTGCACCCAGGCAGTATTATTATCAGCTCTCCCATTTTATGGATTTGGGAGGCTCAAACTCGAAAGCTGAGAGGCAGGTAGATAGCATCGTGAGGAAAGCATGAGCTCAAGAGCCTGAGTGCCCCGGGTTGCAATTCGGCTTTATTCTGTCCAGCTCAGCGATCCTGGGGAAGCTACTTCACCTCTGTGTCCGGGTTTCCTCTTCTTCGAACACAGACAACAGCAGTACCGAACCACAGAGTCGTCAGGATTAAACACCTAACTTTTGGGAAGCACTTAGTGCCTGGCACACAGTAAGTGTTACGTAAGTGTCTGTTAAATAAAAGTGAACGAGCCTCCCTGCCCAAGGTCATACAAGTATTAACAGGCTGAAATCAGTGTTTGAGTCCAGATCCAACTGGCTTCAATACAGATGCTCTAACCACTGCATGCGCGGAGGAACAGTGCTAAATTCCTCCTGGGACCTGGCCATTTCTCATCCATCCCTTTGCTCCTGCAAAGCATATTGGTCCCAGGTCACCACACAAGTTTTACAAGTGAGAGTGAAATGTGAAGAATTTATAAAAAGCTGTCTCTGAAAAGAGATCAGAAACACTAAAGAACTACCAGGGCCTTAGAAAGAAAAACCTTCAAAAAGCATAAAGGCCTCTCATCAAGGTAACCTCATAACCCGGATATCCATCCTGACTAGCTTATTTTGGAGACCCTGACATTAAGAAATAAGACAATATTACAAACAGGAAGACAGGGTGACAGGGCAGGAGGTCACCATGGCTTCTCAACTCCTTCACTATCTGAGAGACTCTTCAAAGTCCCAACATAATACCCGCTTCCCTTGTAATTGTTCCATGGACATCGATTGCCATCACCAAAGCAACCCCCGGGGGATTAATCTCCCAGCCATCACGGACAATAATTAGATGACTCACACAGTTTCAAAGCCACATCTCTGAATCTCTCTGCTGTGGAGCTACTTTGGTCCCACTGAGACGGAAGGACGGAAGGAAGGAAGGAAGGAAGGAAGGAAGGAAGGAAGGAAGGAAGGAAG
>NC_058412.1:6611966-6612116 GCF_002201575.2 Neomonachus schauinslandi | reverse complement strand
AAGGAAGGAAGGAAGGAAGGAAGGAAGGAAGGAAGGAAGGAAGGAAGAGAAAGAACGAGAAAGAAAGAAAGAAAGAAAGAAAGAGAGAGAGAGAGAGAGAAAGAAAGAAAGAAAGAAAGAAAGAAAGAAAGAAAGAAAGAAAGAAAGAAA
>NC_058412.1:6588078-6611956 GCF_002201575.2 Neomonachus schauinslandi | reverse complement strand
AAAGAAAGAAAGAAAGAAAGAAAGAAAGAAAGAAAGAAAGAAAGAAAAGAAAGAAAGAAAGAAAGAAAAAGAAAAAAATAAGCACAGATTGGCAGCATTGTCCCTTCATAAAGAGCAGCAATCTAGAACAATGCAGGTGATCCTCGGAGCCTGCTGGAACAGAACAGACGGTGGCTGGTCCACATCTCACCCTTGAATTCCCTCCTCAGGAGCAGCAAGGCAATCTCAACCCCTTCTTCACAGGTCCCAAGTACAGTTCTCAAGGGACTGAGCCATTCAAACATGCTCTTACTTTTTTAGGGGATCTATCTCACTAATTCAGCTTTCAAACCCTACCATCTAAGAATCAAGTCTCTCCCCTTTGGCCAAAGAAACAAGATTTCTAGGAACCGGCAATGCCACTGTTTCTGAAACACCATGGGTCACTGCTACGATCTAAGCTGTACCTGCTGGCCAGTTTTATTCATTCAACAAACATGTACTATGCATCAGGCACAATTCTAGGTACTGGGGATGCATCATTAAATAAGAGTCAAAAATTCCTACCCCACGAAGCTTACGATCTAATGTGGGGGGGGACAGACACTACAATCGTGACGAATAAAGAACTTACTAGGTTAAGAGGTGGTACATGCTGTGGGGGAAAAGGAAGGAGAGTCAGGGAACTGGTGTAAACCATGAGCAGTGCAGGCCTCTTGAGAAGGTGATGTTTGAAAGAGGAAAAAGGAGTGAGCCACGTGGAGCACCTGGCAGGGAAGAAGACAGCTGTGGACAGAAGGAACAGCCAGAGCAAAGGTTCGGAGGCAGAAGCACGCTGATGCGTGTGCAGAACAGCCAGGACGCAGCGTGGCTGGAGCCGAGGAGGTCAGAGGAGACGAGGCAGGGCCCCTCATCACAGGGCTCTCCCTCTCAGGAAAACGAGGGTGGTACTGACAGAACACCAGCCGCCCTAACTCCTTCAGCGAGTGTTTCCCAAGTGCACGCCGTCAGACGAAGAGGCCAGGTGTCTGTGCTCAGCAAGGCCACGGTCAGCCGGAGGCGGGTGTGGTGTGACCGGCCACTCGCTGACTGCCCACCCTGAGGGGGCTGCCACAGAGGCTGGGCATGGCCGGGAGGAGGACCAAGCATGGCCTCCAAAGATGCCCCGCTGAACTCTCTAGGACAGGCAGAGACAAGATGAAGAGGAAGTGGTTCTACCAGCAGAGGAATAACATTCATAAAAAAATAGGGACGTGGGGTGGGGTGATGCGTGGAGTGTGGCTGCAGGGCAGAATGGGGATGGGCTGGTGAGGCAGGCAGCGGCCAGAGTCTGGTCATGAGCCAAAAAATCAAGGGCGTCACAGTGAGTTTTAAGCTCCAAAGTTAAAGGCCAACTCGTTGTTTTAGGATGAGCTCTGTAACTGCAACTGGTGCAGAGGCCGTTGGATAACTGGGCTGAGAAGTGACCGGTACCCACTGCAGCTGTGGGCATGAGAGGAGTCCGAGCAGGAGAGGTTAGAGGACTAGTAGCCACCTGGGGGCAAGCCGTGTGGATTCACAGAGCACTTTCCCAAAGGGAGCACCAGTCCAGTTTCGACGGGGCTGGGCGCGGCCCCTCTGACTCCCACCTGAAGCAGGAAAAGGCAAGGCTGCTAGAAGACAAACAAAAACTGGCCCCCCCATGCCCCCCCAACCCCATCGATGCCAAGATGTTAAGATGGCAAAATGCTGAAGTGCAGGAAGTCTCCAAAGAGCCGTGCAAGAGGGGTCACAGACGTCAGATGCTGGGGAAACCCGAGGGCCAGCCAGCCAGGCAGGCCTCCTGCTTCAGGGGCGTCTTTGAGCAAGAACACAGCCCTCAGACAGGCAGGGGGCGACAAAAGCCGGGTAGGGGTGGGCAGTGAGGGCAGGTGTCCTCCATACAAGCCGGGCAAGAAGCCAGGTGTCTGAACAGGGTACCAGGCAGAGCCCGGGCCGCCAGACGGAGGCAGCTTTGTCATACAAGTAAAAACCATTTATTGGCATTTGCTAAGCAAGTGGCAGGCCTAGTTCATGACATAATAAAGCCGAGGCTACCACCACCACACTAGATACCCATTAAAACTGGGGCTCAGACCTAGACGTGACTTCATCGAAGTCCCCAAGCAAGTCCCTCTGGAGTGAGGTCAGAGGAAGGCGGAGTTAGGGAAAGTTAGAGCGCAGGACAAGATGCAGAGCCTGAAAACCCAGGCAGGAGTCAAAGGGAGCCTGTCAGTGGCTCCCAGGACGGGACAAGTTCTGCCCAGAGAGCTGGGAGGGGCAGAAACACGCCGGAACACCCTTCCAGCAGACAGAAACGGCACCCATCGATCCTGCTGGCAGGAAGAGGAAACCTCTTGCTCACGCTGATGTAAGACGGAGGAGGAAGGAAGCGGCACAGGGAAAGTGACCGACATATAACCACAGACCAACCCGAGCCTGGGCAGTGATCTCCCTTCTACAAATGGGCAGGTTTTCGTGCTGCCAGGAGGCAAGCAGCTGACCTGTTCCTCTAGCACGTGGGACAGGCCGAGGGCCTCCTGCACACCCCACGACTCCCTGGTCCCGCGAAACCCTGCGGCCCTGTGCTGGTAACACCGGCGACAGGGCCCTGCACTTGGCGCTTGTTTCGGCCACAGACGCTGCTGCCGCCCTGGCTTCTGTCCTCGTAGCGACCGGCACAGATCCTGTCTGATCTGACTGAGAGGGCTGCTCCAGGGATCAGAAACTGCAGATGTGCTCCCGACCACCTTCCCTCTGCTTTCCCCAGCCCTGCCCTTGCTCCCCGCCGCGAAGGAAAACAAGAAACGTCCTCTTCGCCAGCACCCTCCTTCCCAAGTAGCTCAGGAGATGCAGGCACTCTATTTAGCAACCTGGCTCTCAGCAGAACCCAGGTCCTCCTGCAGAGGCTGCCCTCCCCCCTCTCCCCTCCTCTTCGGGAGGCTGCAGCTACCCAGGGAAAGCCGCTTGCAGTCTCATCACAGGACTGCGCTCTGGGGAGCCAGTCACGGCCCAGATTTCTCTGGCTGGTTCCAGAGACTTCGCAGGCCCTGGACTCAGCCCAAGGGGGGCTGTAAGCCTCCGGCACGGTAAACCTGCGCACCCGGGTCGGGGCTGAGCCAGGCACATCCGTGCTGTGTCAGCATCCCTGGGCCACCGGGTTCTCCACAAGACCCTGGGCAAGCAAGCCATTCACTCCCGCACGTTGTTATGAGCAACTTGATGTTGCCATAGCAACCGCCTCGGTCTCTTGCCGCATTTATCAAACCATATCCTGATTGTTTGTTTACACATCTGTTTACACCGCGAAACTGTCAACTCCTAGAAATCCAGGACGCTCTCTTTATTCACATTAGTAAGCACCCCAGCGCCTGAACAGGATAGGCAGAGCTCCAATGAACGATGTGAAATAAGAAAACACGATAATCTTTTCTTGTAAAATCATGAAGCTATTCCCAACCAATGCCTTCCTTCCCTCTTAGAGCTTGATGAGGACCTCTCCTCACTCCACACACATGTCTCTACCCTAGCCCACACGGACGAAAGGCCCCAACACCTCCCCTGCCCAGATGGAGAGGTGAACGCAGTGCACACAGCCCTCCCCACCAGGCCCTGCACTTTCTTTTTTTCTTTTAAGATTTTATTTATTTGAGAGAGAGAGATCAAGAGCACACAAGCACGGGGTGGGGAGGGGCAAGGAGCAGAGGGAGAGGGACAAAGCAGACTCCGTGCTGAGCACGGGGCCTGACTCGGGGCTCGATCTCAAAACCCTGAGATCATGACCGGAGCCAAAACCAAGAGTCAGACGCTCAACTGACTGGGCCACCCAGGCACCCTGGCCCTGCACTTTCTTACCTTTCTCCGGGCAACTCGTCTTGCCCGCCCAGGCTCAGGTACTTTGTCCCTTCCTACCAGGCTCTCTCCTACCTCTCTCTGCAATCATTTGTTCGTCACTTACTCAACAAATCTCCCTGCGTGGTTTTTTTTGTGCACCAGGCCTTATTCCAGGCTACCTCGCACCTGCTTGTGCATCCAGGTCCAGGAAAGGTTCAGGCTCCTGCAGGAAGCAATGCTAACCACACTGGTCCCACCCTGCTCTCCAGACACGAGCTGGGCCTCTCCCACCAGGCTAGCAGCACACCCGGGAGGGCACTCACATCTCTGACCTCCTTTGCAGCTGCCCCAGTGCCCAGCCCAGCAAGGGCTAGAGACAGTATTCAGGTTTGCTTATCAACAGATGGGGAGACTCCTCCGTCAAGGCCCAAGGAAGTTCAGAAGGTGAAGACAACAGAGGTGGGGCTAACAGCCCTGTTGTTGCCGCCAAGTGAAGTCTGGCCCACTGCCAACGTGCCCAGAGCAAAGGCAAAGCCCAGCGCACTCGGCCACCTCCAACACACGCTGCCTACCCCCCAGCAAACTCTGCTGACGGAGCCCTTCTATCCTTCAACCTGTTTGGAGTCTTTGTCCCTGAATATGAGATGTGATGGGACCCAGGGGGCAAAGAGGGGCACAATCCTGAGAAGGCAAAGATAACTTTTCTCCCAAAGTACTCCCTTCCTTGCCTCAACACCCTCCAATCTTTACTAAGACTCCTCTCCTCCGCTGAGTCTTCTGCCACCCTGTCCTTGATCACGCATTCCCACACCAGGAACAGTCACGGCTGTTAGCAGGGAGCTGGGCAGCACTCACTCCAGAAGGTGCCCAAATCTTCCACCTCTGGTGCCGCTGGAAATGTCAGAGAAATTCATCAGGAAACAGGACTATCGGTGCACTTCAAGATTGTGGCAATCTTCCTGAATAGTGCTCTATAACTAAAATTTCCGTTTTAGTTACAGAGCACTATTCAGGAAGAGTACCACTCATAGTGTCTTTGTCAACTGAGCCGCATAAATTTACATATATTAGGTACCAATAGACATAATTTGCATGTGGGTGTGCCAGCTCACATACACATTCTGTTGTCCCTTGGGATTCTGAGAAATTCAGTGTTCAAATGGCACCAATGGTTTTTTGCCTATGTGACAGCCAGCTGGGAAGATGGAAAGAGACCATTCATTCGTCATTCGCAGATGAACTCTGCTCGGGAGGGAGGGCACCATTTACTTTGTCCAGCATAACAAAAATACATCACCGGCCTCAAAATGGGCTCATTTCTCCTGTAGCTACCCAATCCCCTTTCTCCAAAGAAAGAAATCTAAAACATGAAAACAAAGCAACCAAAAGGAGTGAGAAAATCCTAAAAACAGGGATTACAGACTCAAAGACTGGGTACCACTTAGCTACCACTTAGAATCCCCTTCTCGTAAGGATAACCAAGTGAGTGGGAGGGATGTGAAAACGGGAATATGCGACATAACCAGAATACTCACTGTGACACATGACAGAAACATTTTTAACACTAAAGATACGACTCTCTCAAAAGGATATTTCATTCCAATGACAAATAATTCAAGACTGATGCCTCCTCATGGTTATATGGCCAGAGATACCTCCTGTCACAGACATGACAGAAATTATGCCTTACACTAAAATTTGGGAGCTCTTAAAAACTTTTAAGATTCCCCCCACTGCATTTAAATTATAATTACACCTACACTCATGTTATCTGAGCTGTCCTCTCCAATCCTGCTGCTATTATCTAGTTATTATGAATAAACAGTACCTTTTCCCGGAACAGCTAATACCACTAGTATTAATAGTAACGGCTACTATTAACTCTCTTCTGACGTAATGTGCAAATATTTCTAAATTATCTGTCCTCTCTAGTCATTTCTAAAGACAGCAACATATAACAAACAATGCACGTACAACACTTTAAATCTTTTATTATTTTTTTAATTTAAATTAGCCAACATATAGTACATCATTAGTTTTTGATACAATGTTCAATGACACATTAAAATAGAGACTGGACAACAAGGTTTCTTTTTTTTAAAGATTTTATTTATTTATCTGAGAGAGAGAATGAGATAGAGAGAGAGAGCATGAAAGGGAGGAGGGTCAGAGGGAGAGGCAGACTCCCTGCCGAGCAGGGAGTCTGATGCGGGACTCGATCCCGGGACTCCAGGATCATGACCTGAGCCCAAGGCAGTCGCTTAACCAACTGAGCCACCCAGGCGCCCTGGACAACAAGGTTTCTAACCATATGGAATCTGTGCATATGCATATGTACTCCTCAATATTATACCCACACATTTTCTTTTTAACTCAGTAAAATGGTTACTGAGCAGCTCTCAGCTGCTCAGATGGTTCTGGGTAACAGAAAGATCATTCATTGGGCAAGAGCTATAAATCCTTGTTCAAGGCTCACGACTACCCCCAAACTAAATATCTTATTTTACGAAGCCATTAAACCTCTGGAAGGCTGTTTGCTCAGCTGCAAAATGGGTGTAAGACTCATCCCGCCCAAACTGTGTTTTAAAAAAAATTAAGTATAAATAAAAATAAGAACCTATATATGTATGTGTATATATATTTGTGTGTGTGTGTATATATATATATATATATTTTTTTTTTTTTGAAAAGAGCTCCTGCTCTCAGGAGTTTACAGTTTGGTTTCAGGAAATAAGAACACAAACACAGGAAAGAGGTCAGCAGTGCAAATGGTGCGCTCGCTTCATAAGAGATTAATCATCCAAAGACGTTCAGGGAGGGCCTCAGTGCCCGGCACTGCAGGACACCGACATTGGCCTTTTGGTGAGCACATGCCCTTATAATGAAGGGCTAACAGGTGCAGCAGAGGCGACGTGTCCTCAGACTGTAGGAGGTGGAACTAATGGAGGCTATCGTGATGAATGGAAACTTCTTAAGAACAGCAGGGCTGGAGAAGGACTTAGAAGGTAGATGGGTAGGATTATTGAGCCACAGAGGGGAGGAAATCCTCTGCCATCTGACGGTCCCCGAGGCACAGGACTCGCGAGCATCCTGCCTTGATTTACACACCAAACCCCCCATCCTCACCCTTCTGGGCTGGGCTCCGCTGACCATCACCCTGTCCCAGCCCACCCTCCACCCCTCTGTCAGGCCAGGCAGGAGAAGGGGCTGACTCCTAGACCAAGCGGGGCCCAGCCTATAGTCTCTCTCTAGACCCCAGGCACTTCTCAACCCCGGGGTGAGAGCTGACGAGGCAGCATCCAGACAGAGAGTGCACGCAGGTGACGCCAAGCAAGGGAAGAGCCCGGTCTATAGATTGCTGACATTTGAGTGGGTGGGCACTAGACTTCTTTGGGTTTTTTTCCAGGCTGCCTGTGACCTATTCCTTGAGTCCTCCCTCCCACTCAGACATGCCCCCAGGGCTAACAGGCCAGGATGAAGCCAGAGGAGTGATCCGGGATGATCCTTCCTGTGGTAGCCAGGGAGGACCTGGCAGAGGCCGGGGTTCAGAACATCTTTGGCACAGCTTCCTCCACCCATCTCCCTTTTACTAATGCCCTGCAACAGGCAGCTGGACAGCCAAGAAATGAGGCAAAGGGTGTTAGGAGGGGGGGAAAAAGCTCAAGAGGGGAGGCAGGCAGCCCTGTGAGTCCTGCATGGCCTAACGGAGGTGCCCCTGCTTCCTTCATACATATATCGGTGATTACTAAGCATATATGAATGTAGGTATATAACACACCTTAGGTAAAATAAATAAGCAGTGAATGAATAAGTTCATGGTTGAATAAATTCATGGTTGATCTTTTATTTTTAAGCAGTCAGTTCCTTAGAGTTAGAGACAAGACTGTATCTCTAATACTTTTGGTATAACGTTCACTTCTCATATATGGCATTGTATCTACATATGTGACCCACTGCCAGAGATCAAACACTCGACCTCTGAGTCCCTATTACATGCAAGGCACGGGGCGGGGGGGGGGGGGTAACAAACCCCGCCTTCAAGGAGCTCATCTGCCCTCACCTCCTCCTCTCTCCTTGGTACAATCCTTATTTCTCCTCCCCTCTAGCTCATGAATACCTTGAAGGCATGAACTCTGTGGAGCCCAAGGCCTGGTACAGAGCAGGGGATCTGTGTATTTGGTGAAGATATATGAAGGCCTAGACCACCAATCACAAACCAACCAACTCTGGGAGATGGCCAAAGCCCGAAGACAGGTCTGACCAATGGGCAGCTGCCATTTTACTCCCTTGCAGTGCATCCCTTCCATTGTATTCCCACTGCCCTATTTCAGACCCCAATGACCACTTCCTTGGGCAGTGGCCAATGCTTCCCTATTGGGCCCCTGCCTTGCGTCCTTCTCACCCTCCCACCCCATGCCAGATCAGTCTTCCTGAAGCCCAGCTCTGTTCATTTCACTCCCATGCTCAAAAGCCTTTTCCCTACAACCTTGGATACAAAAGGCTGCTTCCACAGGTGGCAAGGACCTGGCCACTGCAGCAAGCAGATGTTTAAAACAGGGGCTCATGAGATATGTGGACCACTAGACTACTAGACTAAGCAACTTTAAAGCTCACTATACCCAACATTCTGTCCCAGGTTGGGACAGACTCTGTCTGTACTCATGCAATGTTCTCACCCAGAGGTGAGAAAACTTTCTCTATAAAGAGTCAGACAGTAAATACTTTAGGCCTTACGGGGCACATATACATTCTCTGTTGCATACTCTTTAGCTTTTTGGGTTTTTACAACTCACTTTAACCTATAAACACCATTTTTAGTTTACTTTTTTTTTTGGCATACAAAAACAAGCTGTGGGCTACAGTATGCCAACCTCGGCCTTGACCGAAGAGGGGCAACTCTGAGCGCCCTAAACCCAAATTGCATTGTTCTAACTTCCACAACACCTGAAGCTACACCCTCCTTTGTCCTTCTCCTTCAGTGAGATTCTTGCTCTAGAAGTATGTCAGCACTGAGGAGGGAAGCAAGGGCCAACCCCAGCACACAGGGGGCACCCACATTTGCTGTGGGCCACCAGACTCCACAGCTGCAGAATACTTTAGGCTTTGGCACATGGGACATCCCAGGTCTGTCCCAGGAATGGATGGATGGACAGACGATGGACTGATCAACTAATGGAACAAAAGATGGGTTGAAGGATAGACGGATGGATGAATGGACAGATGGATAAAAAGGAACCAAGAAAGTGAGTCAGAGAGTAATTGCTTCTAGAATACAGAGAAGAAACTGGTCCTGATGGACTGGGGATGTGAGGGTATGAAGGTCCAACATGAAAACTAGTAACTGCAAGCAGGGGCAACTCTGGATTTGGAAGCTCCCTCACCCCAGAAAGGAAGTGCCAAAATACTCTGAGGCCGGACAGGAAACCACACGGCCGACCATCCCCCTTCTCACACTCTTTTAACTGCAGCGTCTGAGGGCCAAGGGCTGTCCTCACTGACGTCTGTGCGTCCCAGAAACAGATTTCTACGTCAGGCTACCCATGGCCCAAACTCCATCCTCAGACTATACCAAAGGCCTCATTTGGGCCAACACCAACGGAAGGAGGTGTTTTACGGGCAATTAATTTTCTCAGTAAACTAAAGCTCGTCAAAATTACACCACAAAACCCAAAAACTATTTTCATGCAGACTCTCCTCAGTGGATCGCATGCTTCCCTGTCACCCACAGCAGAGGGCACCGATCTGGACTCTTCTTAAACATACTCTGCCATGGCGTCGTGAGACCCTCAGGAATTCCTGGAGCAGGGGTGGCCCCACACTTCTGCAAGAGTTTAATTCTCTCCTTTCCTCCCTTCCACTGGCCTCAGCTGTGGAGCACTGGTCTCTGCTATTTCTATTTTACTACCTGGCCTTTTCTAGAACCTTGAAGATGATATAACCCTCACCAGAGAGAAACAAAATGGGGTGCCAGGCAGCTACTTTACACTTACCTGGGGGTCTTTCTGTTTACTTCCCGGTTCTAATGCATGCCCTACAGTCATCAGCTTTAATTTTTCAACCTAATGCTACATTTTCCTTTGGAAAAAACAATAACAAAATTCTGAAACACTCATTTGCTGATGCTAGTACTCCCTAATCCAACCCAAAATCTAACAAAGTGTCAGAACCCTGAAGCAGCTTACCTTGTATTAGGGGCAAAAATAAAGCCCTGAATGTGACATATCAGGCTCACTGCCTTCGTGCACAGATGCTTGACGAGACGCAAGGTGCTTCATAAATTAAAAGAGCAAATAAAACAGGAGCCCTTAGGAGATTTCATATTAGCTATGACTAAAGCAATTTTATCCTAAGATCAATCAAGCCTCCTTTCTTTGCTGGGACCATAAAGAAAAAACTGTGCACTTCAAAAATTAAGTTCCTTCCACATTGCCACAGAAGATAATAAATCATTTTTTAAAAGACAGAACAATAAACCCAGTTCTGGAAAGTGGAGGCAGTATGGCAGGAAAGAAGGCCAACTTTAAATGTCATCAGCAAAGCAACAGCTTACCAGTAGGTCTGGAGAGATGTAGGAAGGCAGGCCTCAGAAATCCCAAATTAAAGCTTCCCTCCTGAGTCCCCTCTGGCTGGAATAACCTCTTTTAAAAAGAAAACACAAGGCCCTTAGGGCCTGGAAATACAAGGAAGGAGTGAAGGTAAAAGAGAAAGCGAGGGAGAGGAGAATTTTAAGCTTTGGACACCACCTAAACTGCAGCATAAGCAACTTGGTCCCCAAGGAAAAGAAGGAGACATGAGCGTGGAGGAGGGAAGGGAAGGAAGATGAAAAAGGTGAAGAGCCATTTTGCCTCCTTCACAATCCTTACCGTGGGCCATTCCTGCCGGCAAACAATCCAGCAGTACCGCTTCCAAATCAAAAGCCGGCAACCTGGCAAGCCAGAACCCAGACAAAGAAAACCGACAGGTTCTGACAGCTCAGCAGCTCCTTAATAAACACGCCTCCTTCCTATTTGCCAAAAAAGAGATTTACAAGGTGAGAAGAAAACCAGGAATCTCAATAATTACCTTTTGTCAAAACGATCAAGACGATGCTTATAAAAAGGAGCAACCAAAAAGCCACATTAACCAGCAGAAACAATGGGCTGTTCAGAATTTGCTGTGGCAGAAACAGACAAGGCCCATCTCCTGGGCCGTAAACTTCCCAGGTGACTACTGAACATCCTGGTTGAATGAGGCAAATATCTGAAACCCACGTACCAACCCAAGCGACATTTCTAACTTACTTTGCAACCAGAGACCAAGCAGGCCAATCTTCTAATTTCCTTAGTATATTCAGAGTCCAGATGAGAAGGAACAAAACAAATTAAATGTAAGGAATTTTGACTGTACATACAAACTGTTTTCTTAATTCTAAAGTCAGTCATCCCATAAAGTAATCAAGCCCCTATTCTGTGCAACCCACTGGGCATTTAAAGATGATTAAGAGGGGCGCCTGGGTGGCTCAGTTGGTTAAGCGACTGCCTTCGGCTCAGGTCATGATCCTGGAGTCCCGGGATCGAGTCCCGCATCGGGCTCCCTGCTCGGCAGGGAGTCTGCTTCGTCCTCTGACCCTATCCCCTCTCATGTGTTCTCCCTCTCTCATTCTCTCTCTCTCAAATAAATAAATAAAATCTTTAAAAAAATAAAATAAATAAATAAAGATGATTAAGAACTGATCCAGCAACTAGGCAATACAAAGAAATGAAAGACACCCAGATTGTTAAGAAAGAAATAAAACTATCTCTATTTGCAAATGACATTATCTTGAATATAGACAATCTTAAGGAGCGCATGCGCGCGCGCACACACACACACATCTATTAGAACTAATAAACAAATTCATCAAGATTGCAGGATTTAAGATCAGTATACAAAAGTTAATTATATTTCTATGCATTAGTAATCAATAATCCAGAAATGAAATTGAGAAAACAATTCCATTTATGATAGCATCAGAAAGAATAAAACACTCAGGAATAAATCTAACAAAAGAAGTGCAAGACCTGTACACTGAAAACTGCAAAACATCATTAAAAGAAATTAAAGGCTCAAATAAATGAAAAATATCCCAAGGTAACAGATGAGAAGATGCTAAAAATGGGTTGGTAAGATGTCTATAATTCCAAAATTGATCTGCAGATTGAATGCAACACCCATCAAAATCTCAGCCGGCTTTTTGGCAGCAATTGACAAGTTGATCCTAAAATTCACACGATAATGCAAGGGACCCTGAATAGCCAAAACAATTTGGGAAAAGAACAAAGTTGGATTCATTTCCTGATTTCAAAAATTACCATAAGCCTACAGTAATCAAGACTGTGTAGTACTAGCATAAGGACAGACAGATGGAATAGAACTCAGGGTCTATTACAAATAAGCCCATATATCAAAGAACAAGTAATTTTTAAAAAGTGTGCCCAGAGAATTCAATGGAGAAAGAACTCCTCAAAAAATGGTGTTGGGACAACTGGATGTTCACCTGCAAAAGAATGAAGTTGGATCCCTACCTCACACCATACACAGAAACTAACTCAAAATGGATCAAGGACTTCAATGTGAGGGCTAAAACTGTAAAATTCTCTGAAGAAAATATAGGTATAAATCTTTGTGACCTTAATTTAGGCAACAGTTTTTAAATATAACACCAAAAGCACAAATGAAAAATAAATAGTCTGGACTTTAGCAAAATTAAAAACTTCTGTGTTTCAAAGGATACCACCAAGTGGGTAAAAAGACAATCCACAAAATTGGACAAAATATGTGCAAATCACTTATTTGTTAAGAGTCTAGTTTCTAAAATATATTAAGTAGTCTTATAATCCAACAGTAAAGACAAATAACCCATTTTAAAAATGGGCAAAGGATCTGAAGAGGTACTTCTTTAAAGAAAATATACCAATGGCCACAGGCACATGAGACAATGCTCAGCACCATAAATTGTCCATTAGGAAAATGCAAATCAAGCCCATGAGATACCAGTTCATAGCCACTAGCATGGCTATAATAAAAAAACAAACAAATAAACAAAAAAACAACAAAACAAAAAACAGACAATAGGGGCACCTGAGTGGCTCAGTCGATTAAGCGGACCAACTCTTGATTTCAGCTCAGGTCATGATTTCAGGGTCTTGAGATCAAGCCCAGCATCGGGTTCTGGTGCTGGGCGTAGAGACTGCTTAAGATTCTCTCTCTCCCTCTCCTTCCCTCTCTAAAAAAAAGGACAATAACAAGCATTGACAAGGATGTGTAGAAAACACAAAAGGCGATGTATTGGATGAATCCCATTATATGAAATGTCTGGAATAGGCAAACCATAGAGACAGAAAATAAATCAGTGGTTGTCAAGGGGCTGATAGAAAGGGGAATAAGAGTACCTACTAATGGTATGGGGTTTCTTTTTGGTGTGATGAAAATGTTCTGGAATTGGACAGTGGAGGTCATACAACTTTGTGAATAAAATAATCAATGAATTAGTTTAAAAGGGTGAATTTTATGGTATGTGAACCGATTAAAACAACAATAAATAAGCATTCCAGGAAGCCACAGAGAAGTCTTTTTTAAAAAAAACTCAGGTTGAATATATAATTCAGAACCTACACTTTCTTTTCAGAACTACAAATTAGCCATTTCTTGCTGATTTTTATTCCCACCACTTATGCTAGAATCTTTCCAAACCCAATATATGTGATGCAAAGATCTGTGGGATTTTCAGGCTGGAAAGGTTAGTCAGAGATCAACTAATCCAAACCCCTCATTTTAGAGACCAGATGTTCAGAGCAGTGACTTGTCCAAGGTCATAGAGCAAGGTAGAGACCAAATGAGAACTAGAATCACCTCTTCTAACTCCTTGGCGAGTGCTTTTTCTACTCCACTATATTAACACAACCAAATCCACAGGGCTTCATAATACAGAGCGCAGCTTCCAGTGAGGAAAATACAGGCTTTCCCAAAAACCTAGGAAAAGCTTTAAGAATGTGGGTATCAAAAGATCAGTATTTACTTCCAGTTCAACAGTCCAAATTATTTAATGATCACAAAACCCTGTGATATCATTAACACAACCTGCTTTACACCAGTGAAGTAAAAACAAGACAGAATCAAGAGACCAAGACATGTAGCAAAGACCACAAGAGCTGCTCCAAGGAGAGATGGGCGGCAAACAACACTGCCCTACTTGTCCCAAACTTGAACTAGAACTGCACCCAGTGACATTCCAGCTTAAGTACCAATTACCCTGTTGACTCCAGTGATCTTCTGGGGAAGGGAATCTTTAAAGGGGGGAATGGAAGAGGTGAAGCTTATTTTCACCTCTGAAAAGTATAGTATGAACAGCTAAGGAAAAGAGAGAGTAGAGGGGGTGATCAGAAAAGAGTGGCAAGAGGCAACTCACACAACTGAGTTGTGTTGCAGATGACTGGAGACACAGAATGTTAAGAGCTGGAGAAGCCCTGCGGCTCATCTCATCCTGCTCTCCATTCTACATATGAGGCCACTGAGGCTGGACCAGAAAACACCGGCCCAAGGTCACGAGCTGGTTAGCAACAGGTCAGGGCTATCAGAGGAATAAATACAGCACAAGGACTTAAGATTCCCTGTTCCTTTCAGAATCTCCCCCAAAGTCCCCTCACTGGTAACAGGGAACTGACTCCTCAGCCTGATTCTGCCTGGACATGCTACATCTGTGATTCACCCTCCAGTGGCCTTCTCTCAAAACATAGATTTGCTGACAAAGAGGGAAATCTGGATGGGTCTGATCACTGCCTACGTGGCTGTGGAGTCCTTTACACACAGCTGTGACAGTATTCTCAGTCCCTCAGCTCTGAGGAAGCCAGATCTCTCCTTTTAACTCACTTCAAGGCAGTTAAGGTCACTTAATAAACACCTCTGATGCTCAGCACCTCCCCCAGGGGCTAGTGTCTGATGGTCCTGTCTGGGCAGTCACACATTCTCTAAGTCAGCAACAATGGGCACTGGCCTACAGGTCTACAATGATCAGCCTGCACTAAAGAGACCAACAGAGACACCTAAAGAGGACCAGAAGAGCCAGCAGGAGACGTCAGGTGATGCATTCAAGGACCAAGAGGGTAAGAGCCAGGACGGCAGGGCTAACGTCCCTGTGTGGCTGGGAGGCTCCGTCAACTGCTAGCGTTGGCGGGGGGGGGGACCACAATCAAGTAACTTGTCTGCATCCTGACCTCCTCAACTGTGAGACAGAGATAACAGGACTTACCACAGAGAGTCACTGAAAGGATTCAATAATCAATTTAAAACACAGCACAGGGGCACTTGGGCGGCTCATATGGTTAAGCGTCTGCCTTGGGCTCAAGTCATGATCCCGGGGTCCTGGGATCTAGCCCCACATCGGGCTCCCTGCTCAGCGGGGAGTCTGCTTCTCCCCCTCCCTCTGCCTCCCCCCTGCTCATGCTCTCTCTCTGATCTCTCTGTTTCAAATGAATAAATAAAATCTTAAATAAATAAATAAACCACAGCACAGTCCTTAAAACACAATTAAGGCTCAACTCAAAGAAATGTCAGCCATTGTTGCAGTTAGTTTAAAAAAAAATAAAACTGTAATAAAAATGTGATTTCTTGTGGGAAGCTAAAGAAAGAGGTCTCCAAATCCTGATCACCTTGCTAGAATCCTAACAGACAAGGAAATTCATCATTAGAAGGAGCTGTCTCCATTAGCCACCTGATTTTGACAGCATCTATGTATAAAACCATATTGACAAAGCCATCTTCAGGATCGAGTGGAAAGATGACATCATTAATAATACCGTTAGTAGGGCAGGCCTCCCGCCAGGGTGTGAGCAATGCCCTGGGCCACTCAGCTCTGCAGGGCTGGGCATGTTGGCAGAGCAGTGAAGCGAGGGAAGAGAAACCATTTCTACAGCAGCAATGACAGAGAGGAAGCAGAAGAGCAGTTAGGATTTCCCAGAAGCAGCAACTCAAGAAATACAACAGAAGCTACTCACTAACACGAACAGCAAGAGGCGTCCTGCTGGCCACGCAGGCATCAACACGGAGGGCCTCTCCTGGCCCAGGTTATATAGGGGCAGTTGGCTGCTCCAGACTCTCGTGTCAGGATGCTTGAGTTTGAATACTGCCTCCACCACTTCCTAGCTTTGTGATCTTGGTAAAGTGGCTTAGGTCCTCTGAACCTCGTAGGGTTTTTGTAATAAACAAGGTAACAGTATCGGGAGAGAACTTAGAGCATGTCGGGCACGCAGTGAGCACCCCAACAATGCTAGAAAGACAAGAGGAAAAACAAAGTGACCGGCAGTAACACTTCAGCCATGCTGTGGATATCCCAAACATGCTCATGCAACAGCAGCATCATTTCAAACACGTAATCTCACCAAGAATGACAGTCTGGGAAGTTCCCCTTCAAACCGCGGGCAGAAGGTCCTTGAAAACGTACTACTCCTTCACAAACAAGCTCAACCTAGAGTCAAGGATAGTGTGTAACGTGCTAGCAAAATAGGAAAGGTAAAAACGGGGGAACTGGCTTGCAGAGAGGCAGCCCAGCTCAAGGGCCCAAGTACAGGACTCGTAAATGCATTCACAGTCCTGCTGAACTCCAAGGCACACCCAAGCACGTGAGTGAACCCATGGGACCAGAGGAGAAACTGCCAAGCCCTGACCCTGAAAATGTGCGAGTGCACCATGGCTGCCAAACCCCAGCTGGCAGCTTGACCCAGCACGCCCAGTCCTCCCAACACCTTTACTACTCGATCATCTTAACACTGGCTTCGGGTAGAATACTTCTCACAGCTAGACTGGAAGAACCAACACAATGACAGGGTAACAATTGTGAAGCCTGCTTAAAGAGCACTGTTACAGAGTCACTCACTCACCCCAAAAACAATTAACTGAAAGAATCCTACCACCAAGCCTCGAATTCTTTGTTTGAATTCAAGGGGTCCATAAACCTGGATTGGAAAAAAAGAATGACATCTGTATTTCACTAGTCCCTCACTGAAGTTTAGCATTTTCTTCAATTATGAATGTAAGCCACATGCCATGGTCATATTAGCAGCGTCTGTGACTCCAACAAAAGATACATTAACATAACGTCAGAGTTTGAAATATCTCACAACATTGCTTATACTCACCTGGGTACTTCAAAATTAAAGTACATTATTAGACCCACTACCAAATCTTGATATTAAATGTTTTAGTAAAGAAGCATACCTTGGTATGACAGATTTTTCAAATATTTTGCTAACTGTATTACATTATATTTGGTTCCCTTTGAATTCCTCTGTATTGTATTTGATGCATTAAGACATCTTTCTGAAGAAAGGTCCACCATCTTCCTCGGAGTGTCAGACGGGTCCATGGCACAAAAAAAGCTAAGAGGATAAACTATAACTGCACATAAAAGATGAGAATATAAGTGGTTTGTGGGGAAGGAGCTAGCCCTGTCCACTTTTACGACCCTAGCACCTGGCAGAGACAACAGATTGGTAGGTGCCCAACATACATTTACGAATCAATAAACTCAACAAAACCAAATACAAATAAAAATCCAGCTGGAATACAAGTACTCCAGCTCTGGTTAATGACCCGTTTATTCCACAACATTATGCACCCGATAAAACGATAAGGGTACCGAAGTACCGGGAAGGGCCCTGGCAACGGTGTTAAGGCCATAGGACACATACAAGTGTAAGCAAAGGAGGCGGGTTTCTATTGCTAGGACAGTGACTAGGTGAACTCAGCACCTCTTTTTAGTAGGGAAAGAGGAGCGTTTGGGGAACTGGATCAGGGACAGGATCTCAGGCATCTGATACAGCCAAGAAAGTGTCATCGGCTATCCTCAGCCTAGAAACCACAGAGGAGAGAACACGTCCCTCCAGCCCAGGTCTACATCGCTCTGCTTTAATATTCCCTGATCCCAGTCTGCCGTGAAACAAAACAAACATTCAGGATTGGTCCTAACAGAAGTTCTAGAACAAGTGAGGCTGGCCAGCACACAGACACAAAGCCGGCCCAGCAGAGAGCTTCAGCTTCTTCACCAGAGACACCAGAGGTCCACTCTCCAGGTCACCTGGGTGAACCGGGCTTGACGGCCGTCTGTTCTACTCACCTCTCCCCAGCACACCAACACTCTCTCCACCAGACTGCACCTCTCCCCCGCCGCTAAGAGGCCAAGACCCTCTGGCCTGGAGGACTACACCAGACTCCCAGCCCCACCAATCTCCCCGTCTCCTCTCTAGTCTATTCTCCCTAGAACCATCACCATGACATTTGTAAACGTCAATCCGATCATGTTATTCCCTACTCAAACCCTCTGATAGCCTCCCGTCCCAGCAGAACAAGGTCCAATTCCCTCCCAAGACCATCGAGGCCTGCGTGACATGGCCCTGCCCGCCCTCGTCCTTCCCTCCTTGCCCACTGCCTTCTTCCTCTCCTTAAATGCCCCAGCCCAGTTCACATCTTGCAGCCTCTTCACATGCTGTTCTTCCACCCCAACTCTTCCCCGGCTGGCTTCCTCACTGCATTCCAGCCTCTGCTCTAATGTCACCTCTTCAGAAAGACCTTTCCTGATCTGTCTCCCAATCTCCGAAGTCCCTTTCCAGTACCGAATTCCACTCAACTTTTCTTATCACTTATCACTGATAGTGTAACCGATGTTACACTACATGATTATCTGTTTACTGCAGGGATTACTGACCCCATTTGGGGAGAAGCTTTAAAAAATGCCAATGCTTCAGGCCCCAGCCAAACCAGTTAGTCAGACTTTCAGGGAGTAGGCCAGGCATCTGTGTTCTACAAAATCTGCATCCCCCCGCCCCCGCCCCCGCCCCCAAGTGATTCTACTGTGCAGCCAGGATTCACACTCTTAGAAGAACGGTGCTTCTCAAACTTTAACATGCATATAATGCACCTGGGGATGTCATTAAAATGTAGTCCGTCTCAGGTCCAGGTGGGATCTGAGACTGCGGTGCCGACAAGCTGCCAGGTGATGCCAGAGCTGCTGGTCAGTGGGCCCTGCCGTTGAGTTGCAAGGGTCTGAAACAGCACTGTCCGACAGCACTTTCTGCAAGGACGAAAATGTTCTAAATCTACACTGTCCAATACACACGTGGCTACTGAGCACTTGAATTTCAGTTAGTACAGTGGAGAAACTGAATTTTAAATCTTAGGCTACCGTGTTAGATAGTACATGCCTACGATGTATATGCTCCATGAAGAAAGGCAGCAATGTCTAGAAATGTGGAGCGTAAGAGAAGAATTAAGGATCCCTCCAAATTCTTGGCTTGAGCAGCCCTCTGTAAATTGCACACGATGAGAATCCTATCAGAGGCCTACTTGGCCACCACCTCAGGAGTGGATGGATTTACCTAAGGCAGGAAGGCAGACACAGAAGACCATTTTGAGATTTTAGTGACTAAAGCATGTGGTAACCCACAGATGATCACCTTGACCTCGCAACTCAATCGCATATCACTATACAAGGCCCTCCTAACCACAGCCCCAAGCACACTTGACCAATGCCATCCCTGGGCATCCATGGTTCTGGACAATCTTACAGCCAAAGCCCTCACATTGACTTAGTTTATTGCACGGATTTGTTTATAAGATGTCAGCCTCTCTCACTTAAGTTTGTAGGTTCTTTCAAAGACAGAACTTACTCCACTTGGTATTCTATTCCCATCACCTAGCACACAAAAGGACTCAATAAAAACTGCATGACAGAGCCTGGAACCTACCAGGAGTACCATTAGTATTTTTACTGTTAATCACAAGAAAGAGGGAAACTGAATTGCGGGAGGGGGGGCGGAATTACATAACAAGAGAAGATCATTTCCTCCTTAAATGACTCAAAAATTTCCAAACACATTAAGTCCAGATTTCAGAACACAGCATAAATAAGGTGGCCCTGTTTGACCACAAAACCTCATTTCCAAAAACACAAATGCATAGGCAAAAAGATGATGTCCTCCTGACAAAAGATCCAAGATCTGTTAGTCTGGGATTTGGAAGAGCCCTCTTCACAAAGAGCTAAGATTCACAATCACATTCTTGCCTAAAAAGTACATGGGCCAGGTTCCCACTCTAACTGCTGGGAGGCGCATCTGGCCCCAAGGACAGCAAGGCCCCTGGGAATCTGGGCAGCCCAGATGCTCATTTTACCCCTGCAGTCAGAACCCTGCGCTTGTGACAGCAATGAGATTTCCAAGGTAACCAAGGACAACAGAGTAGGGAATTATGGCCCTGGAAGGAAGTAGGTTAAATTTTAATACTTACAAGTCAACATCAAATTTATTTTTAAAACTACATATCTAACAAAGCCAAATAAGCAAGATAGAACGGATGATGCTCTACAGGAGGGTTTTATAAACATGAATATTCCAAGTATGTATACAATTTTTTCCTATTTTGAGAATATTTCAAAGTGCCTAGAGACTCAAAGAAACTGAGATAGAAATAACACCCCCCAAAAAAGGGGAAAAGCTCACTTTTCAGAGTTATGCCACAACTACTTATTTTTTTCCATTATTTCCAAAAACACAGGGCAGATTCCATCTAGTGGCAGCAGCAGACTTTGCTAAAAATGTGCACAATAATTACTTTACCCAGAGAAAGTGATCACCAGGCGAATATTTTAAAACATAGCTATGTGCTGACCTGCTGCCAAGACAACAAACTGGTTAAAAAAAAAAAAAATAAGCATGGGTTAACAGATACATAGTTTTTCATTCACTTAACTCATTCAACCATTCATCCATTTCCCCTACTCTTCCTACCCAACCCCCATGTAAATCCCATCTTGGTGCCAAAGCCCTCACCAGTTTCCATGGATTAACTATAATATAATCTGTTAAGCAGTTAGCATTTACTAAACCAGTTGTCTGTCAGGTATGGTGCTGTGGATTATCTAAGTAAACCCTCCCCACAACCCTCTGAAGTAGAGAAGTATTATTATCCAGAATTCAGTGCTGAGGAAAGTGAGAAAACGTTAGGTATCTCACCCAAGTTTAGACAACTGGCAAATAGTAGAGTCTGAACTTGAACCAGGTCTGACAAATGAGGAATTCAGAGAAATCAGCATTTTTTTTTTTTTTTTGGAGAATTCAGCATTATTTAAAAGTAACAAAAAACAGGGGTACCTGGCTGGCTCAGTCAGTGGAGCGCATGACTCTTGATCTCCGGGTTGTAAATTCAAACCCCATGTTGGGTGTAGAGGCTACTTAAAAATAATCTTAAAAAAGAAAGTAACAGGAAACAGCAACACTTCTGAAAACAACATGGAGCCAAGTTCAATTCCAGCTCTTCAATTTACTAGGCTCTATAACCTTGAGCAAATTATCCTGAGTCTCAATTTCTTCACATATAAAGCCGGGATGAGAAACAGATCTAACAGATGTGACATTCATAGTATAAGGTTCACAAAGGTTATTCAGTTTAAAATTAGTTTGCTAATTTCATGAATCATTTATTTAAACATAGGGCCAAGAGCTTGCAAATTTTAATATTTATTTTATTTCTGTTAAATGAGTAACAAGTTATAATACCCACTCTCTGTCTCACTTCAGTATGAAAAGTAGATGCTTGTTGAAAACCAAACTATGTGGGCATCACTTCTTAATCAGGGTATATATGGAACAAGTTTTGGTAATGGGAATGAACATTAAACACCCGAGAACAGAGCATTATTTAAAGGAATCCCCAGTGATTCCTCAGAGAGTAAACACCTTTGAAATGCAGTTACCTCAAAAATCCAAACTCACAAATTTCACCATCATAGTATGAATAGTGGCTTTGCTTAAAGTGAAAACAGACCTGTAATGATTTCAATTTTTTCATTTTTGAGAATTTAACCAATTCGTGTGCTTCGATGGCAACATGGATCAAGCTTGCAATTTAATAAAATGACCAAATCCAGTCTCTTTTTAATCTGCTCAGTAACTGAGCTCTCGGATAATCTCCTGCACAGCATACAAAAAAAGCTTTCGAATTACACACCACAAACTAAAATTAATCGGAGGAAGGGATGCCAATTTTAATAGCAATTCCTATTTGCCTAGCTTCCCAGCATCTGCCAGTGTTAATATTTAAGTGACAAACTGCAGTGGGGAAAAGAAACAGAACTTCACACACAATCAAGCCTTTTTTAAGGCATCATGTAAAAGCTTCCTTCCCTAAAGAAATATTCAGCTACTTTTTTGGTTGCAATCCTTCCATAGACATTATTAATAGTGTACTCTCAAAACATGGAGAAAATATTCCCCTTGCTTTTCTTTTATTTCTTTCTTTATTTATTTGAGAGAGAGAATGAGAGAGAGAGAGCATGAGAGGGGGAGGGTCAGAGGGAGGAGGAGACTCCCCGCCGAGCAGGGAGCCCGATGCGGGACTCGATCCCGGGACTCCAGGATCATGACCTGAGCCGAAGGCAGTCACTTAACCAACTGAGCCACCCAGGCGCCCCCCTTGCTTTTCAACCAGTACTTCTGGAAAAACTTCTTCGGGTCATCCCCATCTGCCTACTTTGAAGCCATCTTTTTTAAGCCTTGCTGACACAAGTACAATTAAGTGATGTGGGATTACAGAACTCACTACAAAAGGTTTACACGTAGCTCTCCTCCACCAAAAAAAGGAGAGAAGGAAGGAAGGAGGGCCGGCCGATGCCCGAGCTATACTTAAAACATTCAGAATGCTGAATCTATTACTTATGATTTAGCCTATTATTAACTGTTTATGTCTACAAAAAAAAAATTCCCATTAAGGGAAACATTCTGGATTTTCCCCCCAAACAATTCCTAACAGCAGATGCTTTGTTCAAGTGGGCAAAAAAATTAATGGCATCACTTAATTAAAAGCTCTGTGGTGACCTCCCCTCACTCTAGCCCAATCATCATCTTCTAAAATCCCTACAATGCCCCCATTTTAAGGCTGTAACCTGACATTCTGGCCTAGAGAAATTTAATCATCTATTCTAGACTAGCACACGTGTGGCTTATAAACCAGTTACCTATTATGAGCCAAGCAGAGTGCGAAGCACCTTACACACCACGTCTCTAACCCTCATAACAACCCCAGAAAGGATGGATTTCTAGTCCCGTTTGCTAGGTAAGGAAAATGAGGGCAGAGAGGTGAGGAGCTGCCCCACACCACACAGCCAGCGGTGGCCCTGGACTCACCAACTCAGCCCTTCACCGCAGGCTGCTTGGATTGTCAGCCTAAGCTGGTTCATTCCGAAGTGTTCTCTCCGCAGGATGTGGAGGGCTTACCAGTTAGCACTAGCATGATGACTTTGCACCCTCAAAGCACTTGACTAAAATCAGGCCCTTTCCAGGCTGATGGGAGGGAGGCGATCAGAGGTTCGAGCAGGTGAGACACACGCAACTGGGGGCGGCTATCAACGGTCTTCGGATCAGAAGCCCCGGCTCCGCACACAGCTCCCCGCACTCGGCTCCCGGGCGCGGGGCGGAATGCGGTCAGGCCTCCCCCGCTAAGGTGTGCACACCTTTTCCTGGACAGCCGGGATCCTCCGACCCACCCGAGAGTCGGGCAGAGGGGGCGAGGGCTGCAGCGGAGCTCGGAGCACACCGCTGCGCCGCGGGGCAGGCTGGGGGCAGGGGCTCTTCCAGAACAAGTGGGAGGTGGGCGCCCGGGGATGGCCGGTGAGCCCACGACCCCCGCCGCGCCGGGCGCGGGGGTCCCCCCTCACCGCCCACCCCGCCTTCCCAGCCAAAGTTGGCCGCGCCGCCGGGAGCCGCCCGGCCCCGGGCCCCGCGAGGGAAAAGAAGGCAGGGGGGTTGGCTCTTAAAAAGGCCGAAGGTAGCCATCAGCCATCTCCTCGGAGCCACCTACACGGAACAAAGGGCTTCTGTGTCGGGCAGGGGTGGCCCGGCCGCGTCGGATTTTGAGGAAAGAAACTTTTCCCGGGCTGTGGGCGCCGCGGGCAGGCGCGGGGGCGGACCGGCGGGACGGGCGGCGGGCAGGGCGCGGGGCCACCTGAGGCCGGGGCCGCCGGCCCGCCCATTGTAGCTCGCATGAT
>NC_058412.1:6550734-6587678 GCF_002201575.2 Neomonachus schauinslandi | reverse complement strand
ACCCCTCTGGACCCTACCCCACCGCGGGCTTGGACCCTTCCTGGGGGTACCCCCCCCAGACCGCCGGGAATGCCCGTCCGGGGGAGGGAGAAAGTATGAGGAGCTCGCCCCCTGCCGGACGGTGCGACCAGCCCCGGGCCCGCACTCCGCGCGACAAATGCCTCCCGCGCCCCGCGGGGCAGCACCCCTCGCCGGTTTGGGGTTCGGTAACAGTCACAAGAAATGAGCATATGGTGAGTGCTCCCATGCTCTACGTAAAATCATCTCATCCTCCCAGCCTCACAAGCCACGTAAAGCGAGGGTTATTTGCTTTATATAGAAAACAGTTCGCCCAAGAGCACACAGTGAAGGCCCTGGGGACGGCGGGGCTCAAACTTCGGTCCTGCTGCCTCGCAGGTCAGAGTGCCACAGAGCTCATAGGTCCCTAGTGAATACCCCAGTCGTGTTCCCTAATCTTACAGAAGCACAGATCATTCTGGGTTCGTTGGAAATAGTTTTAGGGTACTAGACCAGGACCCAGCCTGAGAGGACAACTGGATGCCCCGAGGTGGATTTTCTGTAGGAAGGGCAGTGAACCGGGGAAGGGCATGGGAACCGGAGAAGGCTCTTTTTCATATGGTTTCAGAGAGAACATGCAACAATGGCAGGCAAATCTCGTACATAACTGGTCCTGTACAGAGTTTGAATTAGTCTACAGATTTTCACATAACAGCTCTTAAGGAAATTTTAATAGTTATTTTTTAATATCCAGAAGCTCTGAAGACACCAGTCACATCGAATCACACCCTATAACTCTACACCAGGCATGTGGCATGGTTTCTGTAGCTGCCAGCCATAAAACCAAGAGAAACTTGACAAAAACCTTTTGTGCATCTGAAAAGGAGGAAGTGTGAGAGACACTGGAAATTCAGTATGTCAGACAAAGCAGTCTCCTGACAAAGCTGCAGGACAGTGGACCAGTCAAACAATCTTTTTTAAGCTCCCATGTAAGAATTTGCTATATGCCATGGCAGCTTGGGTCAGACGTTATGTATGGCCTTTGGTATTTTAGTAGGATTGCCTGTGAAATTTAGCTGTCCGAAATAGCTGTCTTAGTGGATAGCTTTTATTACTGCACCAGGCAATAAGGTACAGTCTTTAAAACCATAGCATCTCTGCTTCTTTTAAGTGTTTTCACTCTTCCAGCGTCTTTGGTGGGTTTCCTCTATATGCAACTTTGTACAATCCAAATCCTGTCCATGTTTATATTAATACATCCTCCCCTACACCAGGCCGACTCTGTTTTCCTCCCAGCTAGTTTTACAGCTACAGCTTTTGTTGTTGACACTGGAGAATATTCCAGATAATTTTTCAAGTCTTGACTCTTAGAGGGCTAGTATTTAGCAGGCCCTGAGGATTTAAGACAAGGAAGTCGTGTTTTTCCTTGGCATCTAGGACAGCATTAACCAGACTGATCAAGATTTCTTTTACAGGGACAAAGTTGAGCATGGTGTTCTTCTCCGCTCTCTCTTCATAGGCAACTCCTGTTCTTGTTTCCTGTAGTTTAATATGACTTTTCAGGTATCTTTACAGGAACTTCTAGTAGCCACAGAAATAAAATTACAAAGCTGCAGTGCATTTTGCAAGGAGGGCTGGTGGGAAGCAAGTCATTGCCAAGTCCACTGGTGTTGCAAAGAGGACACCTGTGACAGAACACGAAAGCAATGTACTCTCACAGACACCCCTGAGAATCGCAGAAAACCTCGCTCCATGCAAAAGCGGGGAATTAAAGCAAGATCTTTGTGGTAAATGTATCCAAACTTCTCTCACTTTGGGATAAGTGCGTCCCTTTAGTAACACTGTTTTGGGGAGAATGTCATTAAACTGTAGAAAATAAACTTCTGGTTATACTTACATGTTATATCACTAGGGTTGTTGTGGGTCCCCCCCCCGCCGGCGGACAGGCGGGGCCGGACACAGCTAATGTGTCTCTGAAATTAATATAATGAGAATGAGTAGTTTCCAACAAAGAATAAAATTAAAGTTGAACGTGGCTCAAGAAAACATTACACACACACATTTTTTTAATGCATTAAGGGAAGAACTTACTGATAACATCATTAAAGGCCTGTACTCCCTTATCAAGAACTTTCACATCTAAGTAGCACTGAAAACCTAAAATTTTGAAAATAAGTCTGTCATAAAATTGACCTGAAATGAACTGACATGAAGCTATTTTATAGTCTTGTTTATCCCACTTCATATGAATATTCATGTTTTGCTGCAAAATATAAATGTGCTTGATTATGGAGTATTGCCCCAGACCCTACTGGGGTTGACTCAGAATATCCAGTGTGTATGTGCTGTATTACCATTCTAAAATCTGAAAAGTTCTAAATTCCACACACATCTGGCCCCAGGAATTTCAGATAAGAGGTTGTAGGCTTGTATTACTTAAAAATAAAAAAATAAAAAAAGGAAGAAAAGAAAAGAAATGTGCTGTTGCAGACTTGTCATTTCCAGGGAAGAGGAAAGAAACTCTCCTCTCAAAAATGACATTTTAAGCGGCTCATTGAGTCTGGCCAACAGCCCATTTTCCAAAGGAATTTTCTGCCTCCAGTAGTTCTCAAGAACCTGGGATTTTTCACTCCCAGGTCAAGGTAGTTCTTAACTCTGAAATGTGCTTGAGGGTTGGCTGGTTCAACACAAGACTTTCCCAGTTCACTTGCTATTAATTTGTGAACAATTACTCTTAGAAAGATAGATAGATCTACGCCTTAAAAGAATTACAGTAAACTGTGTAATGAAATAAGGCGGGGCGGACCCACAACAACCCTAGTGATATAACATGTAAGTATAACCAGAAGTTTATTTTCTACAGTTTAATGACATTCTCCCCAAAACAGTGTTACTAAAGGGACGCACTTATCCCAAAGTGAGAGAAGTTTGGATACATTTACCACAATGATCTCACCTTACACTTGAGGGGGAAAAAATTATCACACAGAAAATATTTTACAAATGAAAACTTAGGTTTTGATACCAGCTTTGCTTCTCTGTGACTTGGATAAGTAAATTAACCTCTCTGGACTCAGTTCATTTGTAAAATGAGAGAAGCTGGACTAGCTAATTTTGAATCCCCCTGGTTCCATGATCCATGTTTTATGTTAGTTTGGGCACAAAAGGGAAAATGCCACAAGGGCCGTACTATTACTGAGAATCTAATCATTGGTCCCAGACATGTGAGAATGAGCATGTTTTAGAGGATGTTTAAAGCTAATTTTTGAGGGGCGCCTGGGTGGCTCAGTTGGTTAAGCGACTGCCTTCGGCTCGGGTCATGATCCTGGAGTCCCTGGATCGAGTCCCGCATCGGGCTCCCTGCTCGGCAGGAAGTCTGCTTCTCCCTCTGACCCTCCTCCCTTTCATGCTCTCTGTCTCTCATTCTCTCTGTCTCAAATAAATAAATAAAATCTTTAAAAAAAAAAAAAAAAAAAAAAAGCTAATTTTTGAGAATGTTGTCACTTTGTTAAGCTGGTAATTTTAGATGACAAACTGATTTATTCATAGCTGACTTCACATTAAGATACTTGAGGTCTGTTCATTTTTTTTTTTGTTTTAACAAAGCAATTTCTCTAGTTTTAACAAAACACTCTTGATTGCTGAACTGCAAGAGACAGTTCTAGAAAAATGAGGCATAATCTGCACTATGCTGGAGCCGGCTAGAGCTGATTCCAGAGAATGGACAGTTAGATTTTCAGACACTTGGCAAACTGCTGATTGCACCAGGATGGTAGAAACATTATTATAATGGTGTGCTACTATATATCTCTGCCCAATTCCACATTCTGGTAGCTTGAAATTGTCCATGGTGGGAGTATTTACAAAGGCTAAAAACGAAGGTTTTATTTATTGTTGTGTTGATCATCTAAACTTAATAAAGTGGTAGAAAAAATGTTAATAACACAGATTAAATGCGTGTCATGTCTGTAACCTTTACATTGTGAATAGTGAAAATATCTGAGGTCATGTTCTTCTAGTATTTGCAAACTGTGATATGATTCAGCAAAGAGGTTGCTCATGTCATTGACAGATGAGTGAAGCTACAGCGTACATCTTTATGGCTTCACTTTTGTCTTATTTATTAACATGGACAGAAATATCAACCAACATTCATGTCAGAACTACACTCATTTGTCAGTGACATGAGCAAGTTCTTCGCTGAACTGGGTAATAAGCATTATTCATAGTCTTATTTTGTCAGATCATGGTTGAGTTGCAAACACCGATTGGCCATGAATACAAGAGTTCAGCAAAAAGAAATGAAAGCATTCTGTGAGAATCAATTAGCTGTATGGAATTTATCATAAAGAATACTGTATAATTTGGTATTATTTATAAATTGGGTACTGTATATCCCTTGTATCAGTGAAAGTTAAAATAAATGTATGTATACACACCTGCCCCCGCAGGTTGTTAAACATTTACCAGCCCACTACTGAGTCTAATTGTATCTTCCCTGCCAGGAGGCAGAGCATTAGACCTTCCCACTCTGAGTCATGCTGATGGAATAAAGCCCGAGTGGGACAAAAACCTCAATAAATTGGACTGTACAGGCAAAGGCAACTTGTGTTAATAAAAATTATCTTCGGGTAATTAAGAAAATGCCATTTGTTGTTTTCAAGTACTTGGAACAACACAATTAAGTGCCAACAGAGGGTGTGGTCTGTTTTAATGAAAAAGCGAAGAAAGTTTAATTAGCACTCTGTATGTAAATAGATTTTGCTAAAGCTTTTAAAGAGTGCTCACATTAATTTATTTTCTTGCAGCAAATCACTGGCTTCCCCCTCAACTTAGCTCCATTCTCAGGCTTCCTAGGACGCCCTCAGGTGGCACCGATTCCCACTTGTGCCTCATCTGAACACCATATCCCTCCCTGAACAGCTCCGGTGGCTCCCTATTGGCCACAGGATATAGTTGAACTCCTTAGTCACAGTCTGTGCCAGGCTTTTCCCCGGCTTCCGCCACTCTTACCTTCTCCCGGCCTTGCTCTCACCAGGGTCCGCAAACTACAGCCCAGGGGCCAGGTACGGGCCTCAGCCTGACTTTACGCTGACCTTGAGCTGAGAATGGTTTTGACATTTTCCAATAGCAGAAAAAAAAAAATCAAAAGAAGAATACTATTTCGTCACACGTGAAAATGATATGCATCTCAAATGTGAGCACTGATAAAGTTTTATTGGCATACAACCACACCCATTCACTTACAGATTCTCTGTGGTGGTGGAGTTGAATAGTCGTGACAAACTCCGAAAGGCCCACATACCTAAAATGTTTACAGTATTACATGGCCCCTTACAGAAAGAGTTTGCTGACCCCATTTTAACAGCACTAAACTTCTCATTTTTCCGCAACTCACAGAGCCCTTTTTCGATACGTGGCGTGAACATGGTTGTCTGCCTTTAATCTCTGTTGCCTTCCTAGGAGGGCAAGTCCTAGCTTCCCCACAGCTCTGACCTCATCCTCAGCCACTCACCCACCCTGCCCCCAACCGTGTAACCCACACCTGGGCCACACCTAGCTCTCATTGGACTGGATTGAACTTGAGTTCATCAAGTATTTCCTCACCACAAGACCCTGAGCCTGGAGCGCTCTTCCTCTTGTCCATCTGCCAGCCTTCTGATCATCCTTCAGGATCAAACCCAAACCTCCTTTCCATGACGCTTTTAAACATTCTAGGCCAAGGGGCGCCTGGCTGGCTCAGTCTATAGAGCATGTGACGGGGTCCTGAGTTCAAGCCCTCCGTTGGGTGTAGAGCCTACTTAAAAAATGAACAAACAAACATTCTAGGCCAAATCAACCATCTCCTCCTCCGCTTCCATGGTGCTTTAGACATGTCTCCAGTGCTCTTGTTAGGAAATGGAATGGCATGCCAGTCTCCCTACCATAGTACACTGTAAAAGGCCTCTCCTGCCCTTCCTCCCTCCTGTGTTCACCCCCTCCCCCATTCTCTTTGGTGTGTGAAGCAACTGGGTTAGCCAAATAATGAGTCAGACAAGATGGGTGCACTCATTTCACTCAACTGATAAGTCTCTACTCTGGAAATAAAATGCTTCAGCTCCCCCAAAGCTCTGGATGCTTCCATTATAGAAGCATTCATATTGTATCATAACTAGCACATTTGTTTTCTCATCTCACTGCAGTCCCTAGACTAGACTCCTGGAGGAGAAGGGTAGGTCTGTGTACCTCTAGTTCCAAACACAAGGCATGTGCACAGTAGACGCTCAGTAAATGTTCGTAGAATTGAATCACATGTAAGTGCTTCTTTTTCAGCATACAAAATGAGAGAAGACATAGCAATTCAACAGAAAATCCATAGCTTTGAGAGATAGGAAGGCAAGTAGGCTTTTCCCACGATGGGGCCTTCTCTGTTGGCTCAAGTATTCTGGAAAAGATATGTTTGTAGAGGGAAATCTCGCATTGGATGGTGGAGAGGAGGGGATTGTTTGATGACCCGACCCCTTCAGAGACTGAAATGTGCAGCTTTCTTCCTTTGATATGTGAAGACTTACTATGCTGCTAGTTTCAAGATGGCAGTGGTGTGACATCATCATGTGAACTAAGGTGTTCCTGTCCCCTCAACCCTTGCTACTCCAAGCTGCTCCAGACCAGCAACATCAGCATCACTTGAGTGTTTGGTGGAAGTGTAGAATCCCAGATCTAGTGAATCAGAGGATGCACGTTAACAAGACACCCTGGTAATTTGTTTACATTTTAAAATTTGAGAAGGATTTTTCTCACGTACATAAAGGATACACCCCTTGGCTTTCCCATCCTGTCAGAGGCCCAATATTCCAAATTATGTAAACTATACTGTACTGAAGGGACTTGATAAAACCCAAAGGATTACGGTTCTTTCCAATCCTAAGATTTATGAAGGTTTCTCTCAGTTCTGCGTTGCCATGCTAAACTACACTTTGTCTAGTTACCGCTCTACTGCATTGCTCCATAATTCCACTAATACTTACCAACTACCTCCTATATGCCCAGCACTGTCCCCAAAACGAACATGTAGCAATGAACAAGCCAGAGAAGGTCACTGCTATTATCAAACTTAGGTTCTAGCAGAGACAGACAGATGGTAAGTACATAAATGAAAAAGTTTCATGTGAGTCCCCTTGGCAGAAATGAAACAGGGTGATGTAATAAAGAGGATTTAGTGTGGATGAGGAGTTGCTGCATTAGAGAGGGCAATCAGGAAAGACTTCTTGGAGGAAGCAGCATTTGAGCTGAGTCTGGGAGGAAGAGAAGGAACAGGTGAATGTAAATTACAGAGGCTCATACAACAAAGGAACAGCAAGTGCAAAGTCCCCAAGGCAGGAGCTAGGTAGACATTTAGAGAAAGGTCAGAGCAGCTGGGACATTGTGAGCAAGAGAGAGAATGTAAGATGATGCTGGAGACGTGGATGGTGCCAGATCCCACAGGTGAATCTTTGGGATTTTCCCATGTGCAGAGGCCTGGGAGGGTTCGCTTTATACTTAAAAATAAGATCACTTTGGCTGCTCTTGGAAAACCAACTGCAGAGGGGCAAGCTTTAGAGGCAAAATAGGTGGATAAAACACTAATCAGCAATATATACATTGGACTTCATCAAAATTGAAGACTTTAGTGCTTCAAAGGATACATCAAGAAAGTGAAGAAAACCCCCAGACTGTGGGGAAATATTTGCAAATATCTGATAAGGGACTTGTATCTAGAATACATAAAGAACTCTTACAACACCATAATAAAAGACAAACCAATGGAAAAAATGGGCAGAGAATCTGAATAGACCTTTCTTCAAAGGAGATGCACAAATGGCTGTAAAGCATGTGAAAAATGCTCAATATAATTAGCCATCAGGGAAATGCAAATCAAACCACAATATGATACTACTTCAAACTCACCGTATGGCCATAATAAAAAAGACAGACAATAACAATGCTGGTAAAGATGTGGAAAAACCAGATCCTCATATACTGTTGGCAAGAATGGAAAATGGTGTAACTGCTCAGGAAAACAGTCTACCAGCTCCTCAAAAGTTTGAACACGGAGTTCCAACGTGAGCCAGCAATTCTGCATCTAGGTACATATACACCCAAAAGAAATGAGAGCACACATCCACACAAAAACTTGTCCACAAAGATTGATAGCAGCATTATTCATAATAGCCAAAAAGTAGAAACAACTCAAATGTCCAACAACTTACAAGTGAACAAACAAAATGTGGTAAATTCATATAGTGTGTGTTAGTTTGCTAGGGCTGCCATGACAAAGAGCCACAAACCGGGTGGCTTAGACAGAACTGTGTTGTCTCACACTTCTGGAGGCTGGACGTCCAAGATGGTGTTGGCAGGGTTGGCACCTTTGAGGACTGTGAGGGAGAATCTTCCGTGCCTCCCTCTGCGCTTCTGGGGGATGGTGGCCACCTTTGGTATTCCTGGGCTTATAGGCACATGGCTCTCATCTCTTTGTGTTCACATGGTGTTCATCCTGTGTGCACGTCTCTGTGGCCAAATTTCCCCTTTGTATAAGGGCATCGATCATACTGGAGTGAGGAGCCACCTGCTCAGTATGGCTATGGATATGTATATGACCTCCAGCATGACTGATTATATGTGCAGTGTTCTTGTTTTCAAATAAAGTCACATTCTGATGTGCTGGGGGTTAGGATTTCATCGTATGTATTTTGGAGGGACGCAAGTCAATCCGTACAACTGTAGAATATGATTCAGCCATAAAGAGGGATGAACGTGGATGAACCTTGAAAACACGATGCTAAGGAAAAGAAGCCAGACACAAGAGGACACATATTGGATAATTCTATTTATGTAAAATGTTCAGAATATACAAATCTCTAAAGACATAAAGTAGATTAGTGGCTTCTTATGGCTGGAAAAGGGATCCAGGAATAAGGGAGGTAATACTTAAAGGACATGGGGGTTCTTTTTTGGCGATGAAAATGTTCTAAAATTTATTGTGATGAGGGCTGCACAACTCTGTGAATACACTAACAATTATTGAATTGTACACTCTCCATGGTTGAATAGTAGGGTATGTTAATTATATCGCAATAAAGCTGTTCCCAAAGCAAAACACAAATTAGTGTTATAAAAAGTGTTAAAGACAAAAAAAAAGTGTGACTTTAGGTTTTGGAGTCCAAAGTTCAAATCCTGACCCTGCAACCTTCTGTTACCTTGAGCAAATTTCTCGAAGAGCCTTAGCTTCATTGGAAAGGTGCAGATGGGGAAGGGAGGTAGGACCACATACCTAGCAGGGCTTTAAGAACTGGAGACTATCTCGGTCAAATACTTGGCACATGTCGTTGCTCAATAAAAGATATTGTTAGTCATACGTTTTACACCCTACCCTAAAAAACAGTGTTAGTCCATCACAGATAAATCATTCTTTGGGTCATTTATTTTTTTAACTGGTCAAATAAGGGCTTTTTAATGCCTCTCAGGTAGCAAACTCCCAAAATGGAGCCAAACCTTGGAAGAAAAACCTACTCCCTCATGTTATACATGCCGCAGGAGGACCCAACTCTATGCTGCTTTTCTGCCTCTGACATCTCTTCCTGACTTTTGTTTTTACTCCCTGAGCCGATAATTGAAGCTGTCAGAGAAGGCTCACGCGGCTCAGTATTTCATTGACGAATTCCAGCTGGGACTTCTAGAGCATGTTGCTGAGTAGGAGAAAGAGAACGAAGGCCCCTCAGGAAGGAGCCCACACTCAAGGCAGTGGGGGATTGGAGCGTCTGGCTGGTTATTCAATCTGAGCCAGGAGGGTTTCTCAGCACCAGCATCCGAAGGGACGGGCCTGAGTCAGCGTGAGTCTGAAGAGCCGCGGGAAGCCAGCAAGACACCTGGAGACTAAGTCGCTGAAATGAAATTAGAGTAGACAGTGATTCCTGCCACAGGCCTAAGCATTTCCTGATGCCTTCAAGGGAAAATGAGAATCAGATAGTGCTCTGGTCGTGAGTCAGTCATCTCCGTCAAAATGCCAGTAGCCCCAAGGTCAAATAATGTCGAGGGGCACAGTTCAAAGCAAGGCGGCAGCATCCACCGATGATGTACTGTGTGCCAAGCACTGTGCTGGACTCTGGAAACACGAGACGCCTGGGTTCACACACACAAACCCACAAGGCCCTTCCTCAGCAGCTCCGGGTCACAGAGAAACATGGCCTGAGCCAGACCAGAGCACTATGAGTTTGTACCGTATGAGCTGGTTCCTCCCCCAAATTACATTTTCTCCTAACTCTCCAGATGTTCTCCTTTATTTCATCCCACGACTATGCCCCGGACAGGTCCTGGCCAAACCGTCCTATGGTTATGACTCATAATCCAGCAGCAACAGCCTCATTTAAAATAGCTTATGCAGGAATGATCTCCTCGTGAACTTTGAGGAGTTGCAGAATGGTTGGCAAACCCCCTCACCTCTGAACCCTGTTCTGAGTGCTTCTTTCCTTCTTCCGGGGCATTCCTCCCTGCGGTCCCCATGCCCAGCACAGGCCTCTCCCTACTACCAGATCCCTGTGGTCACCCAGGCCAGCATGATCTCCTCCCCATCGTGGTCACTGCTCATCTGTTGGGGGTGTGGTGGGAATGACCGTAGGCTGGCCTGCCCCCTCCACCTGTGACTCCTGGCTGGAAAGCATTGCCTTTATTTGCCTAACCATGAGGATTTCCAGACACCCTTGTTAAAATCCAGATATCCTGGTCCCTCCCCTGAAGACTGATTCAGTAGGTTTATAGTAGGGCCTTCCGGAATCTGGATTTTTTAATATGTCCCCCAGGAGATTTTAGATGAAGCAAGTTTTGGGAGCAAAACTGAGACTTTTGGACGTCTTTACAAGCATATGCATGTGTTGGGGCAAATCCTAGAGCTTTAAAGTGAGCGAGCCCCCTTCCATAAGAGCATGAATTCTTTCAGATCCCTGGGGAACCACTTACAAAATTATGATCTGAGAGCAAAATGTTCCCAAGGGACCTGAAAGTGCCTAATACTCATTCTGAAAGCGTTTGCTTAACTGCCACCCAGGGAATGGTGGGTTTGCCTGCAGGATTTGGAGCTGTGGACATTTCCTGCCTGTATGCAGAAGCACTAACCCCTAGTCGTACATGAGACCTAGTCATGGCTTTAAACAGAAACTTCAGTTTCTCGGTTCTGTGGAATTCCCAAAGTCCGTGTGACCGAATGTGTGACTCTTCTCGGAAAGGGTTTGTGAGTTGTTTTCTCAGGTCTTTGAACTTGACTGGGGAGCAGCATTTGATGAACACCTTCGGGCAGCCTCGGGGGCAGGTAGCAGGTGAGCAAGGGTAGACTGCCTCTGGATTTGGAGTGACCACTTTTCCTCCAAGGGTTCCTTTATTCAGTTGTTTTTAACAAGGGCTGCATCCTGGTACATATGCTCCAGGCTCCCCGTCCTTCCTCTCCTTGACTCTCCCCCTCTGCTTGAGGTTCTCAGCCAAAGTTGACCTCACTCGCTGACTCCACATCGCATTTTGGTGAGTCCCAGTTACAGATGCCAAGAAGTGAGCCGTGCTGTTTGCTCAGGCCCTGTTCAAATTTTCCGTAAGGCTCTGAGCATAACAACTCAGCCTGGACTCCCAGCCTCCACTAGGGGCCTGTCCTGAACCTTCCCTGGGCGGTGCCCAGAATGTAGAAGGAGTCCCCCACCCCACCCCACCCGCAATGGCCTGGACCTGTGGAAACGGCCGGTGGGTACCCCGGGTCAGTCCCTCGTTGTGCCGGAGACGGGATGCAGCAGAGGAATGACCTAGGAATTCGATGGCAGACCAGCCGATCAATGACTCCTTTGTGCCTTGCTCTGTAATATGACACAGCAGTGCAGTCTGGTGCTTGTAGAAGCAAAAAACACATCTTAGAGACTTCGAATCAGATGGAAAGATGCTGATGTCATAACCAGATAGGACTGACTGACTCACTTGGGTTACAGACGGAACAAGGGTTCTCACACTTGAGTCTAAGAGTCCCTGGCAGAGCCAAAGACAGATAATTGTTGCTTCCTTGCTCGGAAAGGCTGACCAGAAGCAGCAGAAAAGATGGTTTTCCTTGATTGAGGCCCTGGTGACTGACAACCCAAAGTAAATAGATAATTCGCTTTATGGTCCTATGGATTTAATTGACTCTTTTTCCTCATCTAGCGTTCTAAACAGAAACTGTGGCACCATCCTAAATCCTTCTCCATATCCCATAAAACCAGTCAAGCTCCAGATCCTGATGTTTCTACTTGTTGAATAGCCACATAGGTGTCTCCGCACCCTAATTCCCCTCCACATTCCTCGCCGATCCAGGCTCTCACCCTCTGAGCATTTAGAATGCCGCTTCATTAACGAGTCCTCCTATCTCCTGCCCAGACAATCTTCGGATCCATCCTGTTTCCACTGGTGCCAGTAGGGGTAGGAGAAGAGACCATTTCTATGGTCTATCTCTCCGAAACCTTTAAAAATGCAAATCCAGTTACAGCGCTTGCTTAAAAATCTTCCAAAGGCTCCCCATAGCCTGTAAATAAAATCCAAATGCCTCCGTGAGCTACATAAGGTCCTTCACCGTATACACTGCCCAACTGTTCAGTCTAATTTCTCTTCAGACCTCACTTGGCCCGTCCATTCATTCACTGAGTTCCTGTTAGGTGTCAGATCCCGTGCTAGGCTCTGAGAATCCAATGGTGAGCAAGAGAGCCATAGCTCCCCTAGAGCTGGCAATCTAAGGGGGAGGACACTTTAAACAGAAGGTACACTCAAGTTCAGCGGGTGCGATGCTAGATTTGCATTTTTGAAAGATCTCTGGCTGCAGGTTGGGGAATGGGTTGAACCATGTATAGCTCCCCAGATTGCTGTGCATGTCTGCACAGCTGGGCCTTAGCACAAACCTTTCATCCAGCTAGAATGCCCTTTTGATTTTGTCTACTTAGTGAGTTCCTTCCAAGTTTCAAAACTCAGCTCAAAATCCTTAAAATTCACAGCCCTGGTTGAGTTGGGCACATCTCCATCTTTGCTCCCACCATATATTGTTCATCATTCTATTAGAGTATTGCTCACATCGTATGTCAGTCCCCATCCCTGGGCTGTGAGTTCATAAAGGGAATCCAGTCTGTGTTCCACTCAGCTTCATACCCGAGGGCTAGCACTTAGTCAGTGCTTTAAACACGTTCCTTGAGGGTACCAGGGTGGTGCAATCGGTTAAGCGTCCGACTCTTGATTTCGGCTCAGGTCATGATCTCAGGGTTGTAAGATCGAGCCTGGTGTCAGGCTCTGAGCTGAGTATGGAGCCTGCTTAAGATTCTCTCTGCCCCTCTTTCCCTCTCTTATAAAGAAATAAGTAAAATAAAAAAACAAAAATACTAAAAATTATTCCTTGAATGGATGAATTTGTACCAGGGGCAAGTGAATACCAAAAAGCTAAGATTCAAGACCTCTATGATTCCCTCCATATTATGTCTTTCTCCACTGGAGGGGGCCCCATTCACCCTAGACCCAGAAACCACACAAGGGTTTATCATCCCTGAAGGCTTTTCTCTTTCACATAAAGTACATTTCAGCAAATGGGTTCCTGAAGGAATGGGGAATTCTACAGTAGCCTTCCAATCGTTTGTGATGGTGGAAACCCTTGACTTTGTACCTAAGTTTAGGCAAAAGTCTGGTCAGGAAGTCTAAATTGTATTTTCATTGAAGTGGCACAAGGCAGGTGAATAACTCAGGTGTCAGCATCAAGCTGCATATTTATTAAGCTTTTTTTGGAGCGGAGAGTGGATGGTAATAGTGTCTTGAGGAGGGGGTACCCTTTCCAACCACACAAATGGCTCTATGTGGGCTTGATAAACTAGAAGGAGTGTGTCTCTGGTGAAGATGTTAGAAACTTCGTTTAGTTGATTGTTTATTATTTATAAGTAGCTTCTCGCAGTTGTCAGTGAGGATTAATTGATTTAAGGAAGAATGGGCTTGCTTTTTTGGAAAGGGTCTTAACATCAGCCAGGCAGAGGTGTTTGATTTACATCATCTGCCCTTCAGTGGGGACTAGGGCTCTGGAATCTCGCAAGTAGTAAATGCCTTTGCTGAAGTTACAAGCTGTTCATTCATTCATTCAATCCTTTATTCACTCACCCAACATATTTATGGAGCCTCTTTTGGGGGCCAATTTGTATTTGCTTTATATAAGTTATGTCCTTGCGAAGTCCTTATTATGCAGGTATGGTCATTCCCATTGCACAGCTTATGAACTAAATAGGAAAGGTGAAGTCCTGTGCGAAGAGCCACGTGTTTAGGACACACTAGAGCTGGGACTCCAGCCGGGGCCCTCTCTCTCCAGGGACTTAAACTCTTCCAGGGGAGACAGAAGATATAGAAAAATACCCATGATCTGCAACAGAAAGTGACAAGTGGCCTCCATAGTGATGCTTACAGTGTTTCTGCGAGTAGGAGAAGAGACCATTTCTGACTGCCAAGATATGAGAGGGCTTCCTGGAGGAGGCGGCATTGGAATTAGACCCAATAGGATTTGGATGTGCAGAAGGAGGATGAGACCTCCCTCTCTCTACAGTCCTGCAATGGTGGTTCTAAAAGCTGCTCTGGAGCTTGAAGTCTTAGACAGAAGCAAATGTTAGGAAGTAGTAAAAATGACGGGCAGAGCAGCGAGATCTAATTATTCGAGAATCTGTCTTGGCAGAGGTCGGTGAGAAAGCATATAAAAAGCCTTGGCTCCCGCCCCAGTGGCCAGCAATTTAAGAGGCAGACAAGTGGCCACACACCATACAAGCCCGCACGAGGTAGGGGGGCATTGAATTAGAGCAACATCCAGGAGTCAAGGCAATGTTTGATTTTATCTTCACAGGTAATAAAATGGTGAAGTGTATTCTCTGGCAGCAATCAGAAAGGCAGATTGCTGGCTTTTCCTAATTCTCTGGAGTTTTATAGCATGTCAGTTATCACAGCACTTCTCGCAACAGAGAGGTACCTTGTGCCTGGGCCGGCTGAGTGTGCAAGATGAGTCTGGTTAGAGGCTTAGGGCTGGCCTTCATGTTCTACCTCTTCTAAAATATGTTCAGCTAAAGAGCTCATCTGGTGTGCGTTCCAGACCCCTTGTGAGGAAACGATCGATTGCTCATCTTTCAGTGCGTGTTTTACATGAAACCAATTATGATAATGTTTCTCATGTGGAGGCAACATTGTTACGAGTGCTACTTTGGTACCTGGTGTATTTATGTCCGGGGGTGAGTTCCCTGCAATTTAAATGTATTATGCTTTCAAGAATACTTCTCACGCAGGATCACTTTCCGTTTTATTTCATAGCCACCTGTTGAATTGGGTTTGACAGGTGAATTAAATAATCATCACATAGATCCTGATGATTGTCTCTTCATCTCAAATAACCTCTTTCAATCGAGAGTTCTTTGTTATTATTTATTTATTTATTTGTCAGAGAGAGGGAACACAAGCAGGGGGAGTGGCAAGCAGAGGGAGGAGCAGGCTCTCTGCTGAGCAGGGAGCCCGATGTGGGACTCAATCCCAGGACCCTGGGATCATGACCTGAACCGAAGGCAGATGCTTAACCTACTGAACCACCCAGGCGTCCCTGAATCGAGTGTTCTTATAAAAAGTAATAACTTCACTCTCATCGGATGCTGGATGTGTGTTCTTTTTTATTTAGGGATTCTACAATCTGTAAGGACATTGGCCCCTGTATTGCAGGTGAGGAAACTAACTTCATGAAGTGATTTCCAGGGGCGCCCAAGTAGTGGGGGTGCTCAGCTGGGACAGCGTGCTGGGGTTGCTTAGCTCAGACGCCCATGATCTCCTACTGTTCCCGGTGCTTTTTCGTGAACAATCTTCTCTAAGTCCGACCCAGTGATCCGGTGCAGCACTGAACCTTTCGCCTTCTACCCAGACAGTAAGACAGGAGCCCCAGTGATAGGGCAATTGTCCCTTTAAGTTTCTAAAATTATGTGGCATGTCATTAAAACTAAACTGACTCAGAGGTACACCCAGCCACCCCATCCCTCCCACCCCCCAGCACTCCAGCAACCCTCAGTTTGTTTCCTGAGATTAAGAATTCCTCATATCAGTGAGATCATATGATACATTATATGTTAAAAAAAAAAAAGAAGAAGATAACAGGAAGGGAAAAATGAAGGGGGGAGAAATCGGAAGGGGAGACGAACCATGAGACACTATGGACTCTGAGAAACAAACTGAGGGTTCTAGAGGGGAGGGGGGTGGGGGGATGGGTTAGCCTGGTGATGGGTATTAAAGAGGGCACGTTCTGCATGGAGCAGTGGGGGTTATACGCAAACAATGAATCATGGAACACTATATCAAAAACTAATGATGTAATGTATGGTGATTAACATAACATAATTAAAAAAAAAAACTAAACTGACTCAAAAATCACAAAAGGGAAAAAACAAAACAAAACCTCATGAATCAGAAGGGAGAACAGCCAGCTGTCTTCTATTTATCCACAGAAGGAATATGTCACAATGTGTCCGGGTACAGACCCTTGAGGAAGGCACTTCTGAGTCCCCTTCACCAAGCCATGCACATGTCCCCTGCCTGGGATGGGAACTGTTACCTCTCTCAGAAAAGAAGCTGGGTGAGGGGATGGCGCTCTGTAGCCCAACCCCGCTTCCTTTTCTCACATTTCTGGTCACACAATGTGGAGGAAAGAATATCTCAGATCCAACAGTAAAGGTGAGGCAAACAGAATCTAAATATCAAATGGCTGCTTTTCGGATCTGACTGTGGAGGTCCATGATCCCCCACGGGCCTGTTCCAGCCCGTAGATACCACATCTGTTCTGAGGTGCTAGGCAGAGAGGGAAGCAGCCAAGAAAACATGCTCTTAGCTGGTGTGGGGGACAGATACTTGGTCCCTTTGTGCTTCCCTTGCGGTGCCGAGTTCTGGGTTTTAACTGTGCCGAACCCAGATTACTTAGCAAGTCACAAACTAGAGGAAATAGGCTGGTAGGGGCCCAGGGGGTAGCTTGTGGGCTTGCAGCCAGGCCATCGGGGGCCCACGGGACCTTGGGACGCTCCCATGCCAAGGGGGCAGGCTGGTCCTGGCCCTGGGCCCCGGGAGAGGGTCAGGCCCCTGGTGCAGGACGGTCTGGCCCGGATGCAGCATCAGAGGCTGCCAAGGTCTCTGCCAAGGACCCGCTAATAGCTCCCGTCTATCATCCAGGGAAGCGATTTCTGGGGCTAGGTAATTGACTTCTGTTCGTTGTGACAGATGACGTTTTGACACGCCTGGGCCCATGCCTGTCTCCCTCATTAGTGACAAGCTCTGCCTTTGGGAGGGCCGTTCCATGGGAGAGGGAGAATGTGTTCACACTTTCATCCCAGTGCAGGGGGCAAGCTGAGATCTAACGTCGTTATGTCTCTTTTAGGTCCCAAGTCCCCGTTGTCTTTGCCTTTGTAGTCATGCAAGAAATAGTGATGCTCCCGAGGTTCTACTCGAAAGAGTTAATAATTACTTGCATTCATACAGTCTGTGCGGTTTTTCCACGGTGTCTCTGATTTTATAACGGCACTCACAGCCCCCCTGTAGTCGGCACGTTACAGTGACATCATTTCCCTCCTCTCCCTGCTCAGCAGGCAGAGTCAGGAGGGCGCTCCCCTCTGAAATTCAGAGACGTTAAGTGACTGGCTCAGGGTCACAGAGCAAAGCAAGGGCACAGCCCGGACTCCAATTCCTGCCCTCTGCTTGTGAAGTGTCGTCCCAAACGCTGCCATTTCCTTCCTGGTCGGTGGTTTTAAGGCTGCCCCTGCTTTCAGTCCCCTTGTCCCTGCTCTAGCGGAGGGGTCCCCTCACCACACGGCTGGTGTGTCCCCACTTCATCCGGTCCACCCAGGACGCCTGCACGCTGGTTCAAACCAGTTTGACCTTCCAAAAGCACCATTTCACCACCATCAGGAACTGTGTGCTGGGGTCAGCAAGCACTCACCAGTGTTTTATACACAATCCGCCCTCAGCAGTATTTGCTGGATGAAACTACCAGTGCGCTCCTCAGGGCGGGCGGGGAGCGAGCCGGGTTTACCAGTGGGAACCCGCCACCCAGCCCAGGGTGCATGGTGGCACCCCAGTGTTGTGTGCGCGACAGGATCAACAAGAGGATGCTTGTCTGCGTACACATCTTCAAAGGCTCCCTCTGCCTATCAAATTAGTGTGCAAACTGCTTAGCCTGACATTCAATACACTTTATATTTCTGCATTAGAGATTAAAAACCCAATTCCAAAGAATTTAAGCATAAAAAAGGGAATTTATCAGCCTGTAGGAGCAGAGGTCTATCAAGAATAGGATCAGGGTGGGGCGCCTGGGTGGCTCAGTCGTTAAGCGTCTGCCTTCGGCTCAGGTCATGATTCCAGGTCCTGGGACCGAGAGAGCCCCGCATCAGGCTCCCTGCTCCGCGGGAAGCCTCTTTCTCCCTCTCCCATTCTCCCTGCTTGTGTTCCCTCTCTCTCTGTGTCTCTCTCTGTCAAATAAATAAATAAAATCTTTAAAAATATATATATATAGGATCAGGGTGCCTGAGGCAAGATGTGGGAGGCTGGCATGGAAGCTGAGGAGCAGAGATAATGGGGGATGGGGAGACGGGGTGGGGGGAAGGGTAACCTAGGGACGAAGGACCCGCCCCGGAGAGCTGTTTCCTGTGCCTTCCACCGCTCTGATTTCAGAATTGGTTCCCAGGGCAAAGAGAACAGAACCAGGGTTGATGCACACCGGCCATATTTCCTGGAAATGTGTGCCCACCCCCCAAAGCCGGGCCCTGGGGATACAAAGCCAAGGCAGTGCAACACCTCGAGATTGATATTAACAGTAAATTCTCCAGGTGGTACAGTGTTGGTGGATTAGTTTTTGTTATTTTGAGTGTGGATGTGTGTTAGGGACCTATGCATGTGTGTGTGTGTGCATGTTTATGTGTATAGTAGGAGCTCATGCATATGTATATGGTATATGTGTGAGGGGACACTGTTAATGTCAATCCAGACCATTTCACAATAAATTATTATGTCCTAAAGGCCTGCTGGATCCTCATCTGCTTTTTTCTGCTACTCCATGCAACGCTGCAGAGCCTGAATGACTTCCCGAAGCCTGAGGGAGTGGGGTCAGGCCCCTGGAGGGTCTGCCGGGCTCACCCCCCATTCAGATCCAGGCTGTGTTCATCGAGGGCCCACTCCAATGGCTAATCCTCCAGCAATGTGAGCTGGCCTTGGCCTCACGCTGCAGAGTAGAACACTAAGACTCAGAGCACACAGATTGTAAGAGTAGAGCCAACACTCACACCCACGTTCCCTGACTCCATGGGGAATGCTCTTTCCACTTCACAGAGCCCAGACTCCATAGCCAGACCTTCCGGTTTGTACCCCAGCTGAGCCACTTACTCGCTGTGTGACCTTGGGCGAGTGACTCACCATCTCTGTGCCTCAGTTCTTCATCTGGAACACGATGAGAATGAAAGGAGTCATTGCACACGGACCATGGTTAGCACACAGTAAGTGCTATCTAAATGCACGCTTATCTTTGGACAATTATTACGTCACGCTGCTGAAAATGACTTGCACCCAGCAAAACAACATTCTGGAAAAACAGGAAGCCTCTTTTCAAATGGAACCTCAGGAAGACTAACAGCCCTGGGAAAGCTGGTCTTCCCTCCCCCGCCTCGGTCAGTATGTCCTTCACCAGTGGGTCCAGGCCCAGGACAAAGCCCTCTCCGGGAAGGTCAGCCGGAGAGCTTCGGCGGGTCTGTCCTCAGTGGCCTAAATTAGATGGTCTGATGGCCGTTTGGAAAAATGCACCGCATTCTTTATGAATTTTCCCCATCAAAACACGTCTGTTTCGTTCTCTTTTAAAGGGCATTCATGAGTCATTCGGCAGGAACAAAGAAGCTTCAGTCTGAAACTTCCACGGGGGAAACAGTTTAAACAGCGTGGGCTCACAGGGCTTTTTGAAATCTGAAAACATGCCTTGGAGGTGCCCTTAATCACCTGATGGCAGCTGTTGTCTCCTGACAGCTAGATTCCAAACGTAAACATGATTTGTCTGAATGCGTTGGAATCATTTGCATGCAGGTGTAGACAGCTCTATGATGCGTGTACTGGGAGCAGCTGGAAGACACGCTCCGCTCACGCTGTCTGGAAGGGCCCAGGCTGCGTTTCTAGATGGGCTCATGGCAGAGCCAGGCCAGCATCCTTTCTCTTCGTGGGGGCAGCTCCCCAACTCTCGAACTCAATCCCCAGGCCATCCGCGTGAGGTGAAGACACAGAAGGCCAACAAGATTGGCGGGGGTGAAGTCCTGCAACCTGGAGCCGGGGTCCAGGCACCCAGACACCCAGATACCCAACACCTGCGCCCTAACCTGTGTGGTGCAGACACCCCTCTCTCAGCTGCCTGAGCACCCGAGCCCACCTGCCCACGCTCAGATGCATGTTGGGGGCAGAGCGAGGCAGTCTGTGATTCAGACACAGGCCACTCCTTATTGAGTGACTTGCACACGGAGTTTCATCAGCTTCTTACAGGGGATAATAATATAACAACTCCCCCTTGCAGGGGTGAGGTGAGGATTCAACGATGTCATGCACTCAAAATGCTAACCCAGCATTTGGCACAGGTAAGCACTGGGCACCTGTCACAGATCGTTCGGTCAGCAAGCCCCCCATAGCCTTCCCTGGTTATTACACTAGACTTCCAACAGACCTCCTGTTCCCACTGTGGCCCAATCCCAACCCCTCCTCAACTCGGTTCTGAGTTAGCTCCCTCCATTCATTTATGGGTCTCTAGTCCCCTTCCTAAACCCTCAGTGGGATCCTACTGCTTTAGGATATACACAGAAGCTTCTATGCATGGTCTGCAATGTCCTGGATGGTCTGTCTCCTCACTCCTTCCCTCCCTCAATCATTCACTCATTCACTCACTCATTCACTCATTCACTCATTCACTCACTCACTCACTCATTCACTCACCATTCACTTATTCACTCACACACTCACTCATTCACTCACACTCTCATTCACTCACTCATCCACACACTCGCTCATTCACTCATTCATTCATTCATTCCCTCACTCATCCATTTACTCACTCACTCACTCACCACATATATATTGCAGGCTTAGTGTGTTCCAGGCCCTGTGCTAGCCCCAGGCAAAGTCCCAGATTCTGCCCCTATGGAGCAGGAGAGACAGATAAGAGGAAAGACTTTGAAGAAGTGAGTTCTGAGCTGAAATCAGAAGGATGAACCAGACTTAATCTGGCAGGGGGCCAGGAGCATGGCAGGCAGAGGTTACCTGATCAAAAGCTAAGCAGGAAGGCCAGGCCCTCTAAGACCCTCCTGGGGGGGTCCTGCAGTTCTGAAGAGCCTGACTCCCTCCTGCTCTTACTCCCTCTCCCCCTGTACATGCCCAGGTCCTCTGCGTGAGCTGTGCTCTCTGCTTAGAAGCCCATTCTCCTTACCAGCCTTTCCTCCCCACTGACCTCCTCTTATCCCTTCAGGCTCAGCTCCATCGCCTCCTCTGGAGGCCTCCTGGGCACCCTCTTCCCTTCACCTGGATGGTGGGAATTATCCTTATTTGGACCGCCGCTTGGGCTTACCTCAATCTGACTGCTTCCTGCTCTGTATTTGTCTATCCCCCCAGACTGTGAAGTCTTTGACAGCAGGTACTACCTCATTTGAGTGGCCCCGGAGCAGACTGTCTTAAGGCCTATTCTGTGGCCAGAGAGCACCAGCGGAAGGAAGGAATGGCCTGGGTGGACCATGCTTGCTTGACATGGGTTTTCCAAAAATACTGTCCAAGGGCAATTGAGTTCGGCCTTGGATTCAGCTTCTTTGACTTCTATCAATCTCTCTGGAGCCCACTTGGGCAATGTGGCCTGTTGGGTCTGGTGTTAGGGTTGGCCAGAGGTGATAGTCAAACATTTCACAACTGGTGAGGAATTGGCCCATCTGAGCCACTGGCAAGACCCTGTGGGGCAAAGGGACCACTCGTGATGAGAAATGATGCCATGTTCCCAGCTGCGGGTGCCTATGATTTGATGTTTGTGGAAGAGCATGTCCCGTAAGTATGGAATTTCTTTATTCTCCCACATATTCTGTCACCTTCAGCTGCCAGCAATTATAAGACAGAGCAGGAAGAGTCCTCTCACATTGACCAGATGCTGAATCGGCTCTGTAGGATGACCCTTCTTTCTTTCCTTCCATAAGCGGACATATGGTGCAGAGGAGAGAGCAGAAGTTTTGGAGCTAGATGGATGAACATTGAAATCCTTGCCCCACTACTGTCTGTGATTTGGGGCAAAATACTTAAGACCCTTGACCCTCAGTTTCTTTTATGTAAGATGGAAATAATACATTGTATCTAATTTAGCAGCTGTGAAGTTTAAATGAGAAAATGTACTGATGGTACTTGGTATATAATAGGCATATGGTAATATGAGTTCCCCTCTCTCTCTGGGGTGAGTGGAACTCATTTACCTGATAGTTTAAAGGACACACTTCTTTCACTCTAAAAACCCTACTCAGTGTTCACCACCACAGGCTGAAATTTCACGGTCACCAGGCTACCCCCAAGAATGTTCTTTTTTTTTTTTTTTTTAAAGATTTTATTCATTTATTTGACAGAGAGAGACACAGCGAGAGAGGAACACAAGCAGGGGGAGCGGGAGAGGGAGAAGCAGGCTTCCCGCGGAGCAGGGAGCCCCATGCGGGGCTCGATCCCAGGACCCTGGGACCATGACCTGAGCCGAAGGCAGACGCTTAACGACTGAGCCACCCAGGCGCCCCTCCCAAGAATGTTCTCATACCTCTGCTTCTGTCGGCAGAACTCTATGCTTACCGAGGCGCAGCTGTTGGTTCCCAAGCCCGTTTACACCAGCAGTGCCTGCTATTTTAATTATATAGTTTAATTACATGCAATGCAACCAATAAAATATGAGGGTGTAAATAGAGTTATCTAGAAAAAAGAACTTTATTTTAGATAAAAGACTTAATAAGTGCGAATTACTCCATGTGGAATTCTAATGAGATGTGCAGAACTCCAATTAGGTACAATCACTCAAAATATGAATGAATAAATGCACATTTTAAGTTACAATAAGATGTTTAAGAATAAAGAAAACATTTTCCATCACTCTCTGCTTTATCCCAACCTTGTGGTGGAGTGACCAGCTGTGGCTTCTGGCCCCATTATAAATGCACTCAGTATCTCATTAGAAAATTTACGTGTATGTCTCATTATCCTCACCACAAGTTAAGATTAAGTGGAACTGTGTATGACCAAAAAACTTAACATAAGATCAATTTAACTAAGATAACATTTCTTTTTCACATAAAGGAAGTCTAGAGGTAGGGAAGTCTGTGTTATCAGGAAGCCAGGCTGCTGGGTCTGTTTGCTCTTTTTGCTTCCTCAACCATGGCTTCCATTCTCAAGATTTCTTCTTGAGTCCAAGGTGGTTGCGAGAGCTCCAGGTATCACATCCTTAGCTCCAGGGACCCCATCCTTGTTTCAAGCAACAGGAAGAAAGGGAGGTGGCAGTAGTAGGGAAGGCTATTTCTCTATCTTTGTAAGGCTGGGAATTGTAGTCTTTTCTTCCCTCTGGCAATATGACCAGCTAAAATTCGGGGTCTTGTGAGCGGGGAGAAAGGCGAAAGTGGTTATTAGTGTTGGCAATTAGCAGTCTCTGCTATATATTTTATTTAAATTCAATTAATTAACATATAGTGTATTATTAGTTTCAGAGGCAGAGTTCAGTGACCTATCAGTCTTGTATAACACCCAGTGTTCATTACACCATGTGCCCTCCTTAATGTCCATCACCCAGTTACCCCATCCCTCCATCCACCTCCCCTCCAACAACCCTCAGTTTGTTTCCTATGATTAAGGGTCTCTTATGGTTTGTCTCCCTCTCTGATTTCATCATGTTTTATTTTTCCCTACCTTCCCCTATGTTCCTTTGTTTTGTTTCTTAAATGCCACGTATGAGTGAACTCATATAACTCTTTCTCTGATTGACTTATTTCGCTCAGCATAATACCGTCTAGTTCTATCCACGTCGTTGCAAATGGCAAGATTTCATTTTTTGGATGGCTGAGTAATATTCCATTGTGTATATATCACATCTTTTTATCCATTCATTTGTCGATGGACATCTGGAGTCTTTCCATAGTTTGGCTATCGTTCTGCTGCATATTTTTATCCCCATTTTGCAGGGAAGAACCTGCAGCTCAGAGAGGAAAGATCACACAGCTAGTGAGTGACAGACCAAGACAGACACAGAAAGACCTGACGAGGTAAAAAACTCCTCCTGGCGTTGAGGGTTTGCTAAGGCAGCATTTACCCACTGTTCTGAGTCACCTGTCTCAGGAATGCCTTTGTGTTTAAGACCCTGAAGTGGGCTTTCTTCAGCACTCAGCTGAGAGCTCGGAGCTGACTCTCAGTCGTATTTGTCCATGGCAGATTTTTTTTTTAAAGATTTTATTTATTTTTTGACAGAGAGACACAGTGAGAGACGGAACACAAGCAGGGGGAGTGGGAGAGGGAGAAGCAGGCTTCCCGCTGAGCAGGGAGCCCGATGTGGGGCTCGATCCCAGGACCCTGGGATCATGACCTGAGCCGAAGGCAGACGCTTAACTGACTGAGCCACCCAGGCGCCCCTGTCCATGGCAGATTTTTAATTGGTTTCCATTTTTGGTAAGTAGTCATAGCAGCTTCAGTCATGACTATGACGTGGTTCTTCAAAGTGGTTTCTTGTTAAAGGAAGATAGGATTGTCAGAGGAAAGAGTCGTGAAGACTCAGAATAGTATCCATAGATGGACTTGCCTTGCGGGGTCTAGATTGGTGGTTCTCAAATGGGGGCAATTCGGCAGTGTCTGGAGATGTTTTCAGACATCGTACTGGGAGAGGGTGCTAATGGTGTCTAGTGGGGAGAGGCCAGGGATGCTGTGAAGCATCCTACAATGCACAGGACAGGCCCCTGTGACGACAAGAAAAAATCAATAAGGCCAAGGTAGAGAAAACTCTTTCTCTTTCTGCTCTTGACTACAGGAAAAAGAGATCCTACAGAAACCTACTCAGTAGATGTTTGGTTGATATTCTTAATTTTTTTTAAAGATTTTACTTACTTATTTGACAGAGAGAGAGAGAGCACAAGCAGGGGGAGCTGCAAGCAGAGGAGAGGGAGAAGCAGGCTCCCCGCAGATCAGGGACTCGATCCCAGGCTCCGGGGATCATGACCCGAGCTGAAGGCGGACACTTAACCGACTGAGCCACCCAGGCGCCCCGGTTGATATTCAATATTGATAATAATACTCACAACCATATCTTTTAAAATCAATCATTAAGTACTCATTGAGTTACTCAATCCACAGAACAGGAACTTCGAGATCATCCAATGCAGAGATGGCAAGTCCGTGGGGTCTGTGCCATGCCATGCCTGCTCTCGCCCACACCTGTAGAAAACCTTCAATCAGAGGGGTTTTTTTGTGGGGCCCAGAGGCAGCCTCTGAATCCTTCTCAACACAGCAAGCCAGAGACTCAGTGGGCGAGTCTCCATGGTAGACCATAGTAGATTCCACGCCATCTACTAGTGAATGTAGAGGGCATGGAATGTAAAACCTATTTGCCTTTCCTCTTCTAGTTCAACCCCTATTACTCTCCTGCTAAAACTAGAATCTCGGTTTCGTGACATCTGGTCCACTGTTCATTTCCTATACTACAGCCAGCAACTTCATTTAAGATCCATTATGGTTTGAACTGTGTCCCCACAAGAAACTAAGCCCCAGTACCTCAGAACATGACCGTATTTAGAGAGAGTGTTTTTACACAGGCAATCAAATTAAAACAAGGTCACAGAGACAGACACGCTCAGAGGGAAGACAGTGTGAAGACAAAGGGAGAAGACAGCCATCCACAAGCCGGGGGACACCCAAGGCTGCAGAAGCTGGGACAGGGGCCTGGGACAGAGTCTCCCTCGCTGCCCCCGCGAGGCACCAGCCCTGCTGACAGCCGGATCTTGGACTTCCAGCCTCCAGAGCTGTCAGTAGATTGAGCTCCTCACTCTGTGATAATTTGTTACCGCAGCCCTAGCAAACTCCTACAACTTCCTTAACGCCAACCACTGTTATTCTAGACTGGTTGATTTTCATTGTCATGGACTTCTCTGTGGTTTGCATATTTTCATTTAGCCCGTGTTTTATTTGCTATCTCTTTTCCTCATCCACCTGTGCTGAGGAAGGAGCACTCTGCTGAGTCCTGAAGGCACTGTCCACGGAGCTCTGGAGCTCTTCTCTCCTATCTGGTCCTCCTTGGACAGCTAGAGCCACCTGGCTCCCCGGACTTGGACTTGCTCATCCTCAGGTCACAGAAGCGGCGGCGCTCTGCCTGGGTTCTGTCCTGCTGCCACAGCCTGGAAAGTGTCTCTCCCGAGGCAGCCGGCATAATGGCAGGGCCCCCTCACCTGTTGCCGGGCTCCGGGGCATCACTGTCCTTCATCACCTGCCATCCCGTGTCTTGCGTGTCACTGTTTTATTGTCCTGTCTTGTTGTTGTTTCAGGTGGAAGGGAGAAGCTGATTCCATCTCGATGGAGTGGAAGGCTCCACGGATATTGTTCAGCTTCTGCGAGGCCGGGAGAAAGTTGAGAGCAAAGAGTGACAAGGGAATTGAGATGGGAGGAAGCCAGGAGGGGGAGGCCATGCCAGGAGGGGGAGGCCGTGCCAGGAGAGGGGAGGCCTCTGTCAGCTCCTCCTGAAGGCTCTGCTAAAGTCTCCCGGACCTGAAAACGGTTGTACGGGGCTCGGGGGATCACAAAACAAGGCTGAGACCAAGAAGCCCAAAGAACACAAGTTGTCCTGGGCTTCACTGCAGTTCTGGGGAGGCTCTGAACTTCCACCAGCTCTGGGCCAATCCTGTCTGGGTCTCCAGAGGCGCTAGACCAGATGCCCACCCCCCGGACCGAGGCGCTCACTCCCTGGCTGCTGGGGGCCTTGGCGGCTGACCACTCTCAGCTGACCCTTCAGGTGTTGCCTGCAGTCAAAGAAAACTTTCTCATCCAAGGATATGCCCTCCCCAGGGGCAGTCCGCACCCAGTGATTGGTTATTGAAGGGGGTACACATTCTTGGTCCCCCTTTGTCAAGGCAGACAACTCTGGAGGGTCAAAATTCTAGGGCCCCCGTGGGGCCATGGGATTGGCTGAGGTCTTTGCCGTGACGACATCTCACATCATACTTGGGCTCTTCCCTCTGCCTCATCCTGCACTTCAGTCCCTTCTAAGTGTTGATTCTCCAGTAAACCTCCTCCATGAGAATCTCCGTGTATCAGTGTGTTACATACAGGGGATGCCATACCGATGCATGCATGTCTGTATGTATTATGTGCAATGGATCCCTTATGTGTGTGCATATACAATGCAGACACACATCGATGTTAATATACAACGGATATTTAAAAAGGATTTTTAAAAATCAATTTATCGATTTGAGAGAGAGAGAGAGAGCATGAACATTAGGGGCAGAGGGAGAGGGAGAAAGAGAATCTCAAGCAGGCTCCGCGCTGAGCGAGGAGCCTGATGCAGATCTTGATCTCACAACCCTGAGATCATGACCTGAGCAGCAACCAAGAGTCTGGCGCTTAACCAACCATGCTGTCCAGGCGCCCCAACACCCCAACATACAGTGGATTTCTTAAGGCATTAGAATTTAATTTATTGAGATCCCAGGTGAGAAGGGCTGTCCAGGGTGTGCGCACCCACCTTTCCGGTCTGGAAAGCCTGTCCTAGGAGCACATGCCCAGCTCCTTTGACTTGTGTCTGCCGCCCCGTGGCTCACAGTGTGGTGTCTAGTAGCTCCTGTGTCCTCAGTCTGTCCTGGCTTCACTCTGCGCCCTCTCTCCTGCTCCTACGGCTCCTCCCCAGCCTCCTGGCACATCTGGGCGGCCTTGCACATCTGGGCTGCCTCTGCTTAGTTGCCCTTACAGGTTTTCTTAGCCACACACTCTGTGATTCCCTCTCACTGACTGTAGGGGGCGCTTTTTTCCTTTTCCCTCAGGAAAACCTGGCGAATTGTCGGAAAGACATTGTCTTCTGAATAGCGGCAGGAAGAGGCTTTCCCTTGGAAACAAAACAAACCTATTTCTACAGCGTGTTGTTCCATCTATTTTTTTTAAAGGTATGATTATTGTTATTACTATTTTTGAGAGAGTGCTCAGGCACGTGTGCACAAGATGGGGGAGGAAGGGGTGGGGCAGAGGGAGAGGGGGAGAGAACCTTCAGCAGGCTCCACACCCTGAATAGAGCCAGACGGGTGCTCGATCCCACAACCCTGAGATCATGACCTGAGCCGAAATCAAGAGTTGGATGCTTAACTGAGTGAGCCACCCAGGTGTCCCTTGTTCCTTCTATTCTACAGAGGCAGGGCCAAACCCTATCCAGACCAGGAGAATGCATTCTTTACACCTCTGCTTTTAACCATCTGATGCCCAGCACAAGTGGCTTACACCACCATATAAAGAGAAGATTAAAAAACATTTTTCAATAATTAACTTAGGACCTAGATATAAATAATTTGCTGATTTCTGGTGCCTTGGCCTGGGAAGAGGCTACACAATGCATTTGAACTTGGCTATTTGAATGACTAACATTTGGCTAGTACTGGCCAAAGTGCTAATAACAGCACGCATTTTCAAAATACTTGGTGCACACTGACAGAGCGCTTATTTTTCATGATCCACGCACTGAATCTCAGCTTTACAATGGGGTGTGTGGCTGAAGGACAGACTGGGAGGCAAAATTAAAACTCAACTCCTGCTTTCTACCCAGACATTTAGGTCATGTCTTGGGATGTAAAGTACCTTGACATTCCTAGACAAAAATCACCTCAAGAAAAATGTCTTATTGTAAAGACAATGCTCCCAATTTCTATTTATCTGCCTATCTATCTCATGGGAAAGTAAATAGCCTTAGATGAAATATGAAAAGCATATTTCATGCAGTATTGTACGAGTTCATCGGCGTGATCTCTTCAGATTTTTCAAGCGTTGGTCAGCTCACAGGAACAAAGTGTCACATGTCCTTGTACCTCTGAAATCAAAGTTGACAGCACAGCCAGGAGGATGCATTGCTTCCAATGTCTTCCCAGCTAATGATGTGTTTGGGGACCCAGACTGGAAGGCGCTGCCTTGTTTAGCTGGGCTGAATATTGACAGAAGGGTCAAGCGGCCCGAGCCGAATGCACAGGCCTGAGATGAAAGGAGTCTATTCTGCAAACAGACATGGTTCATAAAATGACACAGGCAGAACAGCAAGCCGCTGACGGATTTCATGACATCCAAGAGCCAGAAGCGACCTTCTAGATCACCGAGTTGGGTCTGGCGAGCGGCAAAGCCACGGGGAGAGCCGGGCCCCCCGACTTGCCGGGCCCCCCTTGGCTCTGGCTGTTGCTGGGCAGCTTGCTTGCTGTCAGCTGAGTCTGGCTGGGCTGTGGACCGTCGCGCCCCCTCCCATCAGACAGGCTGCGGAGGAAGCACGGTGGACGCTGGCCCTTTTCCTGGCCAACTCTCCCGCTTCCTTGATTCATGGCCCCTGGGAAGTGAGTCACTTAGAGGGAGAGATGCTCCTGCAGATGTCTGGATAAGTGGAATCACCGCTAAGTCCTGCTGTGGCTTTGGGCAGGTCACATCCCCTCTCTGGGGCTCAGATCCTTTATCTATAAACAAGGACGCTGGCTTCAAGACCTGGCTCCAGCCCTCCAGACTGCGCTTTCTAGAACTCCACTTGCCCAATTTCAGCCAGGTTGGCCTTCCTCCATAAGCAGGCTGAGAAACACTGCGTGGCAAGAAGCCGAGTCCCAGCCCCGGCTTTAGGAAGCCTCAGGTTTCAGCCATTATCTTAGATGGTGCGGGGAATGCTCGGGGCAAAAGGCATTTCAGGCTCTTTCATTTTCCTGGGCCATGCAGTGTGCAGGGTGGGAGGCAGGTGTGAGCTCCCTGAGATGGGAGGCAGGTGTGAGCTCTCTGCTGCTCAGCCCTGCCCCTGGCCTCTGCTAATATCACCGCCTGTCTCCCTCTCACCCAGGGAGAGGGGCTTCCTGCTGTCACGCGTCCCTGGTGTGGCCCTGGATGGCCACACCATCTGTTTGCTCTCTCAGCTCCTCCACCATCTATGGAACCAATTCTGTGTATTAAATGCTCTGCTTTAGATAATCAGAGCTGTTTGTCTTCCTGGTGGAGCCTGACTGATAACACCAGATGACCACAAGCTCCCTCCCTCCTGGATCCAACGTTCTTTGTCTTCCAGACTCCTCTCTTCTCTCCATGCCTGCCCCCGTAAATTGATTGGTCTTGGGCAAATCACTTCTCTCTATAGAATGAATGCTTTGTCTGCCATGGGCTTTAATTCCTTCCCAGCATAAGAGCTCTGCACCCATAGCTAATCCTGGAAGCTCACCTGGGGAGTTGAACTCACCATTCAGCCCAGCCGTGGCTCGCAAACTGTGGTGCATACGAACACGGCTGGGAGATTTCATTCCAAAGGCAGGAAATAGGGGCGTCTGGGTGGCGCAGTCGGTTGAGCATCTGGCTCTTGGTTTTGGCTCAGGTCAAGATCTCAGGGTCATGAGATCAAGCCCCACGTTGGGCTCTGTGCTCAGCGGGGAGTCGGCTTGAAAATCTTGAAGATTCTCTCTTTCTATTCCTCCCCCCGCAAAAAAATAAATCTTAAAAAAAAAAGTGCAGGAAATACAGGCTCCAAACCTGAAGGCTATGATGCAGTTGGGCTGGGGCAAGGCCCAAGAATTTGGATTTCTACCAAGATCCCGGGGCAGGCATCCTGCTGGCCTTTCTAATGATCTAGTGGCTCCTGGTTGTGACAGACCACCAAGGCTGCGGGACGGTCTGAGAGAGAGCCGCGGGGCTCTGCTCCTTTATGCTTGCTCTTCGTCTGGGTACTGCTGGGTTGCATCAACTCCATTTTTCCTTACTCTTCTGACTCTAGCACCGATCAGGTTCTTAGTTTCAGGCAAACAGAATCCAGCTCCGGCTAATTCAAGTAGAACAGGACTTTATTTGTAGGCCACTGGATAACTCACAGAATCTCCGGAAGGGCTGGTGGACCAGGCTCAGACATCACACAGCCAGAACCACGTTCACACCACAAAACAGCACTAGCCCTCCCAGGAGGCCACTGACCCTGGGCCCTGGCCACTCGCCACACCGTGGTGCCGCTGAGAGGACGGCAATTTTTATCTCACCATTAGCTGCTGGTGCTGCCAGAGAGAATCCTCTCTGCTCCTTTTCACTATGAATGAGTCACGTGAACCCTGCTTCTCCTGCCCATCCTCCTTCCTTCCTGCACCTTCTCCCTCCCCACCCGTTCTCCTTCCAGAGTTGAGGTTTCCATGGCTCCAAGAGGGTTATAACAGAATCCAAGAACAAAGGTTTCAAGTTCTTGATGTTAAAGCTGTGATGTTTAGCCGTAGACCCACATTAGAATCACCTGAGAGATTTAGAAGCTATCCGTGCCTGGACCAGGGCAAACGGATTGGATCGGAATATCCAGAGTTGGGACCTGGACACTAAATATTTTACTTTTATTTATTTATATATATATATTTTAAAGATTTTACTTGTTCATTTGACAGAGAGAAAGAGCACAGGCAGGGGGGAGAGAGAGAGGGAGAAGCAGGCTTCCTGCTGAACAGGGAGACTGACGTGGGGCTCGATCCCAGGACCGGAGGATCACGACCCGAGCTGAAGGCAGACGCTTAACCGACTGAGCCACCCAAGCACCCCTGACACTACTTGTGTAAAAATACACAAATATTTTTGAAAATCTTCCCAAGTGATTTTAACATGCATCAGCGCTGAGAATCACTGCTTTCGTTTCAAAAGCTATGATCTATATAAGAGGGTTTAGAATAGCATGTGATTCAGCAGAGGTGGTTCTCCCCGCCTCCTCCCACCCTTGGCAGACTAAGAGAGGGGTCCTGAGCTGGTAGAGGGAGAGTCAGGAAGAGGGCACAGGATGGGGCACCAGTGGGGGCCTGCACACTGCTGTCCCCAGGCTGAGCCCCAGGTTGGGGTAGGGTTTGGGGGGAGATTCCAGCTGTGGTTATGACCTGAAGGCAGAGAGTACTAGCGCTACAGATAAGTCTGCTCAGAACTTCTGGAAAGATTCCCTAAAGGCAGACTTATAGTCGTGACCATGACACTGAGGTGTGGAGAGCAACCAAAGATTTTTCTTCATGTGATGAAGACAGGCTCAGGACGAATGGTAAAATCAGCAGTCTTGGAAAATCCTTATGGCCTTGAAGAAGGGATGTGGCAGGACCTCAGGGCTGATGGCCACATGGAGGGACAACAGGATGTGGCAGCTAAGAGCACAGAATGCATGAGCTTGAATGCCAAATCGACCACTTTCAGGTCTGCGACTTTGGGTAAGTTACATAACCTCTCAGCTTCAGTCTCCTCATCTGTAAAATTGCAATAATACTGTGGCCACCCAATAGGATTGTTCTGAAGACTATGTCTATTGCTTTTTGTGAAGTACTAAGAACTGTGTCCAGCAGGCAACCTGTTAGCTCTGTATGGGAGCATCTTACATAAATGCAGAAATGGGCATGTGGATCTCTCCATCATGCTAGCTCAGAGCTATTTGATGACCAAGAACCAAATACTGACCCTCATGCCCTAATGCTAAAAATCCCCCAGGGTGCTTAGCTGCAACTCTAGGGAGAAAGTGGAGAGCAGAGAAACATGAAATATGTCATTTTGTCATGAGAGGAGAGTTCAATGTAGACGCTGTTCATGAAGGACACAAGATGAGCAGAGGCAGGGGGCAACAGGGACATTGCAGACCCCAGGGCTGGTGCGAGCTGGCCAAAAGCCAAGGGTTAGCAGGACCTGGGAAGCCAGAGTTGCATAGAGAGGGCCACTTGGAAAGGAGACACGGCCTGCTTACGTGACCCACAGGGACTAAACTCCATGACCTCCCTCCCTCCTTTCAATCTCTACCTGGGCTCCACATTGGCTAAGCCCAAATGGAAGCCAGAGGACCAGGGAGACCAGGCCAACCTCCGTGGGCAGAAGGTAAGGTAGAGGGGCTATGGAGAAGGGGTCTGGAGCAGAGCACCTGGCTACATGGAAGGAACTCGGGGATGAGGCCCCAACTGGACAGGAGTTATCTCTGTGACATCAGGCATCAATTTCCCTAGATGTAATAAGAAGAGGTTGGATGGGATGCTTTCCCAGAGCCTTTTCATATTTAACATGCAATGGTCATCCCAATGCCTCCCTAATGTAGTATGGCTACTCTCAGCTGCTTGAGATTAGACTTGGCTGCAATCAAGAGATAACACAAATAATAGTACCTTAAAGAAGATAGGGATGTATGTTTCTCTTTTGCAAAAAGTCCAGTGGAGGGTGGTCTAAGACTGACATGACAGCTCCTCAGAGACCCAGGGTCCCCCTATTTCTCCTTACAGCTATCCCTGGCAGGGGTTTGTTGCCCTGTGTTCATAGGATGGCTGCTGGAGCTCCAGCAATCATGTCCCCGTTCCAGGAAGACAGAGGGGAAGGTTAAAAGGCAGAAGGGGCTTTCCTAGAAGACTGGCTCAATATCTTCTACTGAGTCTCCTTTGACAGACTGTGTCACAGGACACGTCATTGCAGAGTGACTAGGAAATTTAATTTTTTAGCAAGACACATTGCTTCCTTGAATTGAACCTGGATTTGGTGAATAAGGAAGAAAAGAATGGTTATTGGGTTGGACTCTGTCCATCCCTGTTACAAGATACTAGCCCAGAAGAGAAGACGAAGGTCAACAACAGCCCAAGAACTGGTTAACTTCCCAGCAGGTGCCAGGGTGCCTGGCGACGACCACTTCACTGGGCCAAGCATCTGGGAGAGGCTCCTGGCTCCTCCCGAGCCCCTGGGATCCAGCTGCGCTCTGCATGCTGACTTATTTTCACCCCGCCATTCCTGTCCCACATCCGACCCATCATGTTTGGACCTCCATACATCCCCACCCTAGCCCTTTGTAACACCAAAGCATTGCACCAATGGATGCCATTTGAGTGACATTGTTTCCTTTTTAAATTTTAAAGCATTTGATTTAAGAGAAATGACTTATAAAAGGAGCATGATTTAACGACGTAAAAGTTCTCTCTTCTCCCTAGTCCTAACTCGGTTCATTTTGCTCTGGCCAGAGGCGTGACCAGGCCAGCGAGATGGAGACTGATGATGGTGAAGGGAACAGCTGGTGCTCTTTCCAGAACGTGCTTGGAGCCAAATCTCATGGGAAAGTCGATGAGATGCAATTTTTAACTAATTGATGAATTGCTATCCAAAATCCATTCATTAAAACACACTCTTATCGATGATGAAGTCATAAAATTGCAAAAGCCCCAGCAGGAAGGGATGGAGCCATATCCCTAGAGACCAAGGGCGGCTCTTAAGGTGCCCGCCTACCCGGCCGGGGCCTGACCAACCTTCCTGAAGACCTGGTACGGGGGGTGGGGAGCAGGGCTTCAGGGGCCGAAAAATCCTGTCTGACTCTCAGGCGGAGAGTGAGTGTATCCAACATCTCTGAGTCTCCTCTTCTGAAAGTGGATTAAATTCAGGATTAAATTCTGTAGTGCATACAGATGTTAATTATAATTTGCGTACAAATTATAAGCAGACCTTTACTGAATGCCTACACAGAGCAGAATGTGTAGGCATTCAGTAAAGGTCTGCTTATAATCATTGCATTTTGGGGCTTGCGTTGGAAAGGGAAAAACAGGGGTCAGGCCCTCTGTGAGAGGTCTTCCCTGCAGATTGTCCTTAACTTCCCCCTCCCCTTGGAAAGGAGAAGCCAAGTTCATACTGAGTATTTGGGGTTCAGCTCATGCCAGGGAAAAAGACACCCTATACTGGTCCGTGAAACTTGGCTGAGAGAATGTTCTTGTTTACTGAAGTGAGTTAAAGCGGTTGAGCTATTCATCATTAGACATGCTCCTGGGTTCTGATCTGGCATTTAGGACAATGGCGCGGGTGGAGAAGAGCCTGTCCTCTTGTCTTCTCCTGCCCAGCCTGGGGAGCCCGGCCTCAGGAGTGGGGAGTTCCTAGAGCCATCCTGGGGGGCCCCTGTGGTGCCAGGTCACTGAACTCCGATTTCAATGCATGAATAATAGATGAAATGCACCCCAAAGCTAGCCATTTATGGTAGAATTTTCTCAAGTAATTGGGGACAAACAAAAGGAACACTCATTTCTGAATATCAGGCCCTCAAGCCCACTGTAAAGTATAATCGTATCTCTGCAGTCTGCCCCCTCTAGGTTTCTGTATCTTTTTTCCAGGCAGCGTTGGGGCAGATGTGGTCCACATGGGCTACCAGCTTTTCCTCCTGCTCTGGATCCTCCTCTCAACCTGGGGACCTGAGGGGACACCCGTTCCTAGGCTGAGTGCCACAGTGCATCTCTGGCTCTTCTCTGGATCTGGACGACTTGGCCTTCCCCGGGGCCCTGTCCAGGGCTGCCAGGGCCAAAGCCAGGGTCAGCTGCTGTGGGACAGAAAATAGTTTGCCTCAGAGGCTGCTGGAGTCTGTCCCTTCAGGAGAGGACTTTCTAGAGCCACACTCCTGGTCAGCCCAGCTAGAAGCGGTAGGAATTTGTGGACTGAGTTCCATTCAGTTGAGCTTGGGATTGACCTTCCCGACTCTGTCTGCAACTGGCTGTGTGATCCTGGTCAAGTTGCTCAACCTTTCTGAGCCACCATTTCTTTAGGGCAAGCTAGGTTTCAGAGAGACACAGCGCAGAGGACTGCTGAGGTGGAAGTGGGGATGTGGTGTTGGAGGGAATGAGTCCAGCCCAACCCCCTCATCACGGATTCTGAGTGGGGTTCTCACCAGGGTTGGGCTCCTCTCCTTCAGAACAAACAACATTTATTGTTTTAAATTTACTAGACTCAGCGTCCCCTCCCCACCTATCCAATCTCCACACCAGAATATAAGCTCCATGAGAGCAGGGCCACTGTGGGAACAACCTTGACCTTGGGGCGCTGGACACATATCTGCTGAATGGACAAATGTTTAGCTCCCTTCCTTCGACTGGCTTGGCCCATTTCCCCATGCAAACCCTGAACTGGTGGTTAGTATAATCACAGCGCACACGCTGCCTGCTTCCCACTCGCCGGGTACCGTTTCCGGGCCTTGAGGTGTGTTGGCACATCCCATCCCCACAGCAAGCCCCGTGAAGCGTTACCGTCCCTGTTACACAGAGGGAAGAGCGGAGCACGGGGACTTGAATTACGTTGCCCTAAATCACACAATCTGTAAGGAAACCAGGATTAGAATGACCGCTGGTCATTGGGTCTTTACCTACTCGGCTTGGGACCCAGAGAGGTCAAGTTTATGACCCCCAAGTCACTAGTTAACCCAAGCTGAATCTTCCTCGCCCTCTTCCTCCTCCTCCTGCTTTGGGTGGCCTACTGACGGGGTTGTACTAGAAGTTGGTGGGGGAGGCCCTGTCTAGTCCCTCACAGAGCCAAGAGCTGCTAAGCCGTCACCAGAGTCCCCACAATGTCCAGGGAGGACTGCCGTAGAGATGGGCGAGTGGCCCTGGGCGCTGTGCCTCATTGACATCACCTGCTCTTTGCAGGCAGAACCTGTCACAGGATGTTCTTCCCAAGGAGGGGTTTGGCTCCATGGTTTCTCAGACAATAACAGTGCAAGCGACAGGGACCCCTCAAATGTCCCAGCTGAGCCATCAGGGGAGCTAGGGGGGGCAGGGAGTGAGGCGGTGAAGGGTCCCAGGATTCCCCTCCCTTGCTGCTCTTTCACGTCCTGCTGTTATAAAGGAGCAGGGAGGTGGGACAGGAGGGGCAGGGGAGGTGGGACACGGTGGGCAGGGGTGGTGGGACACAGGCGACAGGGGGAGGGGAGGTGGGAC
>NC_058412.1:6518299-6550334 GCF_002201575.2 Neomonachus schauinslandi | reverse complement strand
ATGGGGGGGAGGGGAGGTGGGACACGGCGGGGGGCAGGGGAGGTGGGACAGGAGGGGCAGGGGAGGTGGGCCCCGGGGGGGAGGGGAGGTGGGACACGGGGGGAGCCATAGGGCAAGGAGTCTCAGCAGGGATGTGGTGGGTGAGGACTGAGAGGTTTATCAGGTCACAAGCTCAACCCTTCCTCTGAACTTCTGGTCGTGGGGCTCCCAGCTCCCCAGGCTTGAAGTCTGGAAATCACTTCTGTCTCTGTGCATTTCTTCACCTTTCTGCTAGGAAGGAAGGTGGGAAAGAGAAAGAGCACTGATAGGAGGTTCAGGAAGACTCTGGACCTGCCTCCAGCACTCGAGGTGTTTTCAGCCCGTTTCCCGATCTGAGAAGTGAGGTGCACTCCACTGCCCTCTCACCTTTGGCGTGGCTGAGACGCAGCTGAACTTGGACCTGGTGGGAGCCCACGCCCTCGTCAGCAGCAGCGCCGCCCTCACCCCATCCCCCTCCAGCAGCCCTGGTCACCTCCCACCTGGCAGCAGGCCCCACACTTGCTCTGTGCCAGTCCATGCCCCGGGCCGGCCACAGTTCAGCTTTCTGCAGCCGCTCCCATCCGGTCTCCTCTCTGCTTTCCAGACCCTTCCTGAAATGACCATGACCATGCTTGTGTTAGTGTCAAAACATTTGTACAGAGCCCATCACGTGCAGGCGCCGGGCTAAGCACTTCACAACGATGAACCCGATTCACAACTGTTTCGCATCATCATTGCACCTATTTTATTGGTGAGAAAACCAAGGCACACGTGGCACATCACCTGCCCGGGGTCACGAAGTTACCGGCGGAGCCAGGATTCACGGCCGGGAATCTTGGAGCTCGTGCCCTGAATGGCAACACTTCTTCTGTTCCAACCAGGTGGCTCTTCTCACTTTCTCACCAAAACCCTCGTGGGTGTGGTTAGGCTCATTTACATAGGAAGACGTGGGGGCGTGAAGGGGTCACACACGACTTGTCAGAGGCCACATGGATCCCAGTGCCACGCGGCTAGGATTCGAACTCTGTCTCCAGCGTCCACATGCCTCTGTCGTATGGGCTGATCTCTGAGAAACTGCAGGAAAATGCCAGATTGCAGAAAACAGAGCCAAGCAGGGGAGGACTGCGGCTGGGAGCACCCCGCCAAGGAGGGAGGGGAAAGTTCCAGACCCAGGAGGAGACCAGAACCGAGGGCTGGGGGTGGCCTGGGTCCTAGGCCGGCCTGTCACGGATGGAGCACGCACCTTGTGTCGCATGAAACATTGTCTCGTTTAACGCGTGAAGCATGATTTCCAGGCACCACTGTCCCCACTTTACAGAAGAGGAAGCCTAGTTGGAGAGATGAGGTGACTTGTTGGAGGCCTCACAGCCAGCAGATGGTGGAGCCCGGGAGTTGACCGGCCAGCTTTTTCTTGGCTCCATGGGTCTGGAAACTGGAAGTTCAGGTTCTGCCACTTGGTTTGACTGATTAGACCCTTTTCTACCACAGCCTGTCAGTCTGAAGTCAAATGTCTCCCTCCCACTAGCCCTTTGCTCGTCAAGCCTTATTAAACGAAAGAAGTGCATTTTACTTCACCTCTCGTCAGAGAACAGAGCTGGACAGTAGCTAAAGGGGCCAAATAGATTTTAACCAGGAACTACGGTGAGAGGGGAAAAGAGAGCTCGGGCCAGAAGTGGGTTCATTCTGGAAGCAGCATGGACAGGCGGGCATTTCTATCCACAGGTGGGGTGGGGGCCGGCGGACGGAGGGTTGCCGAGAGGAAAGAGGGGGGCAGTGGCGGGGAAGTGGGAGTCTGGTTAACCTGCCCTAGCAGGATTCTTGCTGCAGGCAGGCCAGGGGGGGGTCAGACATCACCTGGCGCAGAGGGGGGATGAGAACCTGCTCAGATATCAAGGGTGAGCAGAGGGTGGGGGTTTTAAACCTGACTTAACAGGATTCTTGCTACAGCTGGTGATGCAGGCCCTATAGGGTTGAGGTCTGGAGGCTCAGGGAGCCTGGCTAGGGTTAGGTCAAGGAGAGAGTTTTGTAATTCGCTATGTCTACCACATAATCAGACTTTAAACATTCCCTGAGATCAGGAAGCATTTTTTTTTTAAGATTTTATTTATTTATTCATGAGAGACAGAGTGAGAGAGGGGCAGAGGGAGAAGCAGGCTCCCAAGGAGCAGGGAGCCCGATGCGGGACTCGATCCCAGGACCCTGAGATCATGACCTGAGCCGCAGGCAGTCGCTTAACCAACTGAGCCACCCAGGTGCCCCACATAATCAGACTTTAAAGCAAAACCTGAGCACGTACAGCGCCTGGAAGCCAAAATGATAGGATGGCTTTTGTGTTTAAAAATGTTCATTAGGGCTGCAGGCCAGAGACGTGTCTGGAGCAGGGGTCCCTTGGCGACACTTTCCAGAAAGCAATTTGCATCTGGAATGCTTTGTTGGGCCATGTGTACTAAAATTGGGCTCGGACAAATGTAAATATATCTGTAAATATGTCAACAACACTTAATACCGTTACTAAGGGTTGTTCTGAGGGGACTGTGCCATGAATCTAGACACCAGGGTCTCATTCACCCCAGCACAGGGCCTGGTGCAGAGGGGACATCCATGTGTGGCTCAGTGGCTTGTGGTCACATGCTACACTTTTGCACTTTTTTTCCAAACAGAGAGCCCAGCCACGCTGTTTCCCTAGACCCTTAGCAAGTCAACTCCTCCTCAACCAGGGCGGCTATTTTCCCCCCAAGAAGGGAAGTGCCTCAGTATGTTTCATGCTCCCTATATTTTTATTCTGTCATCTGCAAATTGATTCTTTCATCCTGAACTCTGAATTTTACAGATTATGACGATCATAGCTTCAGACACACGCCCAATGGAAACACCCCAATTTAGGCGCCTTGTAGGCTGAGGTGGAGCCTGAATGGCGCGGCAGCGCCATCTGCTGGTGGATACGAGTGCTGCACCCTGAGGAAGGCCAATGCTCTCCTTAGGAGACAACGTTGGGCCTCCTTCAGTCCGGGCTGGAAGGCACACGGTCCTCCCAGCCTCAGAGGCGCCTAGCCCTGCCTCTTACCCAGCCCAGAGAAAGCCTGGTGTGACCGAAAGAGGCGTGGACCTGGGAGCTAGGGACCAGTGTTTATGGGTCCCTACTGATTGTGTATCAGGGGTTACGCTGGCTGCTGAGGACCACAGATGAACAGACGTCCCAGAGCTCACACCCTGTGGAAGGAGACAGAGACAAGACAATCATGACGAGAGCTAGAGACTCTTGGAGTTTGAGTTCTGGCTCTCTCTCTTGCCAGCTGGGGGACCTGGAGCAAGCTACTTAAGCTCAGCTTTTTCATATGTAAAGAGGAAAATGGGGCTCATAATTAGTCCCTGCTGTGGTTGGTTTTAAATGACATACTTTATGTGAAATGCAAAGTACATAATAGAGATTCACTAAAGGGAAGGTAATTATGCTTTACACTGATGTAGTAAAAACTGGTCAGACAAAGGAGGGAGTACTAGGAAGTGGAGATGAAGAAAGGCTTGATAAGTGGGGATACATTTCAGCCGGGTTTTGAAGGGTGAGTAGGAGTTTTCCAATCAGGCTAAGGAAAAGCGAATTCTGGATGGGTGAACCGTGTGTACAAAGCATGATGGTAAGAAGGACTGTGCTGCATTTGGGGAACTGCAAATTGTTTGGTCTAAGTATAATGTGGAATAGGTGAAACAGGTGCAACTGAAACTAAACAGGTGAACTTGATCAGAATCTCTAGGAGTGGGTTGTGGAAATCCGTATTTGAAAAAGATTCCCAGGGGATTCTGAGGCAGCCTGCCGAAGTTCCAGCCAATGTGAGCCAAGATTCAATGCCTGGTCTATTTGACTCCAAACCCCATACACACAGTGAGTGCTCAGTAAAAGCAGATGTTACCTTAAGTGCCAATGCTCTTCAGGCCTGGGCTGCCAGATGTGCCCGTCTCCTGTCTCCCTGAAGTCTGTCCTGTCAGCATTTGCGGGAAGACATGGGTGGGGCCAGGAAAGTCCACTCCTTGGGCCAGATTCTTGTGCTGGGTACATGCAATTAAAGAGTTTTTCCTGGTTAGAATTCCTCATTGGAAGGAAAAGAGCCCTGCTCTCCTCTTTGGGAATTTGCCAGAGTTCCGAAGGTGTGCATGTATTTTTTTAAATTAAAGAAAATCTCCAATTTATAGAAAAATCTCATCACAAATTACATATTTTATTCTAGAGCCATTTGAGGGTAAGTTGTCCACCTGAAACTCTGTCGCCCCTGACTGCTTCACTGTATGACCTACAAGTAAGGACTTTCTCCTATTGGGTCCTAACAACGGCCGTCACTCCCGATCAGGAAGTGGGCACGAAGTGCCCCACATTCAGGTCTTGCCAGCTGTCCCCAGGGTTCCTTGAGAGTAGATGGATCCAGCTCAAGTTTGCAGGTGGCATCAGGCTTTCAGGTGTCCTGACTCTCCCTCAGTCTGGAGCAGTTCCTCTGTCTTGCCTTTTGTGACCTTGACACTTAAGGGTTCCGGGCCAGTTATTTTGTAGACTTACCCCCTCTTTGGGTGTGTCGGCTGCTCCCTCGTGATTAGATTCAAGTTAAACATCCCACAAGTGCTATTCAAATGGCACATGATTTCAGAGAGTCCCATTAATATGTTGCTCACTTTGATCATTTGGTTAAATGGTTTCTGCTAGGCTTCTTCTCTGCAGTTATTCTTTTCCCCTTTGCAATTCATAAACACTTGTGGGGTGCTATGTTGAAACTGTGTGACTACCCCGTTCCTCATCAGACTCACAATGTATTCATCCATATCAGTATGGCCTTGTGGTTTCCTGTTTACTCAGTGGGTTATCATCGATCTGGGGCTCAAATTGTCTCAGGTTGGCCAACGGAGAGCCCCTGGGTGGCTCCTCTGTCCTCCTGACGTGTCCCCTTGTTCTCTGAGCACCCCTTGCCTTCTGGTACAATAGGATATCAAAGCTCAATTTGTACTTTCTCTGCCCCAGGCCTGGAATCAGCCAGTTCTCCAAGGGGCCCCAGTTCCCTTTAGTGGAGAATAAAACTTAAAGTCAATATCTGGGTGATGCGTACGCTCATTGCTGTTGAGGGGCTCACTGCTCCCAGCCCCTGTCAGTGGAACATATGCCTATATATCTGTGAATACATCTATATTTACTCTATTCCCTTCTATATACTGAGGTGTTTCGCTCACACATTTACTTATTTATCAGCTTCCTTGCAGGCTGGCAGTCTCTTAGCTAGAGGGCTTTTGAGTTTCAGAGAGCAGTGGAAGGTTTTTTTTTTTTTTAAGATTTTATTTATTCGTTTGAGACACAGAGATACAGAGACAGAGAGCATGAGCAGTGGGAGAGGCAGAGGGAGAGGAAGAAGCAGACTCCTCGCCGAGTCAGGAGCCCGATGTGGGGCTCGATCCCAGGACCCAGGGATCATGACCTGAGCCGAAGGCAGACGCTCAACCATCTGAGCCATCCAGGCGCCCGAACAGTGGAAGGTTTTTGAAACCATCCCCTCTAACATCTTTCTTTTGCAGATGGGGTTTGAGACCCAGTGCAGGGGAGTGGGGAGATCTGGGACTCTCAGCAGCCTGGCTGGGAAGAGGATGGAAGAATGGCAGGCTCACTCACCTCCAAGCAGATGCAGGTTCTGTTCAAGTAGATGGAGCTTGTCTTCTGGGAGAGGAATGCGCTGACCTGGGAGGACCCCAAAGGCAGAACAGAACCCTGGGAAAGCAGCTACCTGCTTGCAGTGAGGAAGGACTGTTCACAGTCAGCTGGTCATGCTGGGAAGGGGTGGCTGGTGGTGGGGAGCTCACTCTAACCCTGGGACTCACATGGCCAGAGTTGGTGGGACTCGGGGCGCCCTGGCGCCTCTCCAGTGCTGCCCACCGTGTTCCAGTGAGCCATCTTGGGAGAGGCTTTTCATGTCCTAAGGGTCTGGTTTCCTGGCTTGATTCTTCTAGAATTCTCCTCCACTCCAGTGTCCCCCAGGGGCGAGCTCACTCTCCTGAGCCCTGAGCATCCCAGCCCTGGGAGCCTCTGGAACCTCCCCTCCCCTTAGACTACCTCTCCTCCACCTCCCACCCCATAAGGGAAACTCTCCGGCACCCTGGGCTACTGTCCAGTTCAGAGGCGTGGCCACGGTCAGCTATAGGGCTGAGCAGGAGCTTGGGGCCAGCTCACACATCAAGCCACAGAAGTGCAAGTTCTCATCCTGCCTTCTGCAGCGTAGATTCTCCCACTCTTCCCAGGTCACCCGGACTCTTTTGGGGGTCAGCCTTCCCCACTCTCTTGGATTCACTGGCTTCAGTTCTGACCCTTTTGAGTCCGTCTCTAGAGTTGCAAATGGACTTCTGGGGTCATCTGAGAATGCTGTGATCCTGACATCCCCCTGAGGTCTCCCCTTGGATTCTTCTTCCCGTCAGAGTGCTGGTGGCCTCTGAGGTTCTGCCAGAAATACAAGGTGACCAGGAGGTGGTGCTGCGGGGTCTGAGCCCTGCACCCCAAAATGCAAATTAAGTTCAGAGAAGGGACCGAGTGTAGGGCAAAAGGGAGGGGTGGGGATTGGGAACTGGAGGCAGTACGGTACCCCTGGAAGCACTCTGTGTTCATGTGCATGTGCGAGCCAGTAAACACATGCAAGTACGTACTAGTAAGTACACACACAGGTACTTCGTAATCCTAGGAAATAGATATGCACACACATACACCTACTGATATATACACATGCATTCATACCAATATGCATATATACACCAGGATGAATATAGACACATACACATATGCTTACTAGTACACACGTGCACATATACCAGCATATGGAGAGAGAAATAATGACCAGTATCTATATCCAAAATATTTCATATACACACGTGCTCACGTACTTACCCATGCGTGTGTGTGTGTGTACTGGTGTGTATGCACGTAAATGCTCACCGACACGTATGTGTATGCAAATACGCACACACTGGTATGTGTACATGTGTGTGGATGTGTGTATGTATTTACCAGCAAATAGACACTGACAGTCTGTGGCTCTGGTTTCTGGCCCGTGAGGCTCCAGGAAGGCAGCAGCTTCTCCCTGGATCCTGCAGCCCAGTCCCCATCTCCGTTCTCATCATGGATTTGTTGGTCCCACGTGGATAAGATCTTAGCACGCCATCGGAGAATGTTGCCCCAGGTTTCCGGGCTCTAGAGACCTCCCTGAGTGAAGAACGAAGTTGGTTTGACTTGAGTGAGGATTTTCTTTCTGGGGTTAAGGTGGGGACGTGATTGAGGTCAGCGTAACAGAAATGTGGAGTTGGAAAGGACTTCAGAGAACACTAGTCCAGGCCCATGTTATGTTCCAGACAAGGATATATTGGTTTGCTCGGTGTCTGTGATGAAGTACACAGGCGGGACGGCTGAAAACACCAGAAATTTATTCTCTCATGGTTCTGGAGCCTAAAAGTATGAAAAGTGTGGGCAGGTGGGTTCCTTCTGAGGGCTGTGAGGAAGGCTCTGTTCCATGCCTCTCTCCGTGCTTCCAGTGGTTTTCTGGTAAATCTTGTCATTCCTTTGGCTGTAGACCCATTGCCCCTATCTCTGCCTGCGTCATCACATGGCATTCTTCCTGTGTGTGTGTCTTTTTCTCTTCAATCCATGGGGACAAGAGTCCTATGGGATTAAGTCCTATGGGATTAACAGTCTATGTTCTGCTTCAGTATGACCTCGTCTTTTTTTTTTTTTTAAAGAATTTATTTATTTATTTGACAGAGAGAGACACAGCGAGAGAGGGAACACAAACGGGGAGTGGGAGAGGGAGAAGCAGACTCCCCGCCGAGCAGGGAGCCCGACGCGGGGCTTGATCACAGGACCCTGAGATCATGACCTGAGCCAAAGGCAGACGCTTAACGACTGAGCCACCCAGGCGCCCCGGTATGACCTCGTCTTAATCCACCTGCAACAACCCTATTTCCAAATCAGATCACAATCTGAGGTACCAGGGGTCAGGATTTCAACCTATCTTTATTAGGGGACACAGTTCAAACTGTAGTAAAGGGAATATGACCTGATCAAGGCTCACAGCTAACTCACTGAGTAGTTCACTTTTCTCGGGTCTGATGCCTAATTAAAACAAAATGAGCTTTCTGATGCCTGAAATTCTCGTAGCTTCTGGCTTGTCTGCAGTTCCTATGTACCTATTATTCAGACAAAACAAGGCTTGCTTGATGGATCAGAAGAGAGGTTAGCTGGTGGTCTGCAGTGTTTGGCTTTCTGCAAGACAGCTGCCTGCACTACATTCTGGGGGAGAAAACAGTTGCATAAGGCGAGTGAAGCTCTGAGACCCCTGCCAAAAGCACTTGAGCTCTGAGCAGACATTTCCCCTGTCAGTGCCCGGGGGGGAAGGGTTCTCAGATCTGTGTATCCCTGCCTTGAACCTTGGCAAGGAGACTGGTGTTCTCATGTGAAGAAGGCGGCAGCAGTGTCAGCCAGGAGATTGCAAATCTGCAAAGTCGGAAATGCTGAAGGACGCTGGGTCAGCTGGCCCGAGGGCTACGTGCAGTCAGAGCAAGCCCCCAGCCCAGCAGACTTTCCTTCTTGTTGGAGGTGGAGAGCAGAGCTGCGCAGATATGTCTGCTCTGCATATCTGGGCATTTGTGTGACAGGGACTCGGGGCAAGGCTGGCTTCAGGGGTGTGTGACCTGGGCGGCCACCCAGGGACCTGCACTTAGAAGAGCCTTGAGCTTGGTTTCATGCTCTGCTGCCGCCATCTTGAAATTTGTAGTGCTTGTTTGACAAAGACTCTTGCATTTTCGTGTTGCCCTGGTCCCTGCAAATTACGTGGTCGGTCCTGATGAGTGTCCTCGGTGTGTGGTTATTTCCAAAGGAAGTGGTGCCACTGAGTCTTCAACCTGTGCTCTGATGTCAGAGGGAGAACCCAGAGCCACTGGAAGAGGACCCGAGTCTGGTATTCAGGACCTTTAGGCTTTAGTCTCAACACTGCCAGGACCTAAAATAGCTTTGAGACCTTGGGCAGGTCATTGAGCCTCTCTTGGACTCAATTGCTTCATCTGTAAAATGGACATGCAACAGGCCTGCCTACCTCACACTGATTTGCTCTGAGCTCCTCGTGTATAGGGACTCAACTTTTCCCTCTGAACCTTGTGTGGGATCCAGCCCAGGGCTTTGCATTTAGTGCAGATGCAGCGCACACTTGATGATTAAAAACGAGATAATGCAGGGGCGCCTGGGTGGCTCAGATGGTTAAGCGTCTGCCTTCGGCTCAGGTCATGATCCCGGGGTGCTGGGATCGAGCCCCGCATTGGGCTCCCTGCTCGGCGGGGAGCCTGCTTCTCCCTCTCCTTCAGCTCCTCTCCCTGCTTGTGCTCTCACTCTCTCTGTAAAATAAATAAATAAAATAAAAATCTTAAAAAAACATAAAAACGAGATAATGCAGGGCAAAGTGTTGGGCAAGGCCACATGAGTGACGGGCTGGTGTGACGTGTCCGTGTGACTCACTGATAGCTTGGGCAGTTCTGCCTCTGCTGTTCTGAGGTTTCATGCCAGAGGGCAACAGACCCTGCTCAGCTTGGGGACCAGCCCGGAATCTCTACGCTCTGGATGCTTGAAATGCTGAGATGAATGACCTAAAAGAATCCATGAATGCTTGGGGGCACCTGGGTGGCTCAGTCTGTTGAGAGTCTGACTCTTGGTTTCGGCTCAGGTCATGATCTTGGGGTCATGGGATCGAGTCAGGCTCTGCGCTCAGTGCGGGGTCTGCTTGGGACCCTCTCTCCTCTCCCTCTGTCCCTCCCTGCCCCCCACGCGCACTCTCTCTCTAAAAGAAAGAAATAAATCTTAAAAAAAAAAATAAAAGGAATACATGAATGCTTCCCTCTTGTCAGCCAAGTTTTGCCAATTCAGTTCAGGTCTTCCCTTTGGATGACACCGTAATTATTGTAGTAGCAGTCACCTGTCTGAATGCACACTGCACGCAGGTGATTTCATTCATGTCATGACCCTATTCCATTCTCTCTCCATTTAACAGATAAAGCTATGGCTTAAGGGACCTGCCTGCGTTTCATGACTGGGAGGGACTGGTCTGCCCGGCACCCCCATCCCGGATCCTATCACCTGTGGCAGGCACTCCTGCACACCTGTATTCATTGTGTTTCCCGAGCAGGGTCTTCTGAGGGCTTTTGTGATGGGTCACTCCGCAAGATTGTCTAAAGAGAGCCTGTTTCATGTATTTTAGCCTCCCATGTTTCCCAAGACTTCTGAAAGAGAAACATGCTCGTGAGGCGGCATCTCCTTCAAGGTCTAGGAGACTTTAGCATTTGTTCATTAATTTGGGTTACAGTTTGATTATGATATATTCACCCATTTAAAGTGTACAATTCAGCAGTTTTTACTACATTCAAATAATGGCACAACCATCATGACAGTTAATTTTAGAACATGTTCATCACCCCACACCCTTGTTGGGCAGGCGCTAGTCTATTTTCCGTCTCTGTGGACTTGCCTATTCTGGATATTTCCTACAAACGGGATCATGCAGTATGTGGCCTTTCGCTGAGCTCCATGTTCTCGAGGTTCATCCGTAGCACTCTGCTGTATGGACACACAACACGCATTTGTCATTCATCAACTGATAGACACTTGGGTTGTTTCTGCTGTCTCGGCCAGTGTGAGTCTGGACGTTTGTGTATAGATTTTTGTGTGGGCACATGCTCTCATTTATCCTTTATTTTATGTCATTCTTTTCCAGGAGCCAAATGTGGTCTCCGGAGGTCCCTCCAGGATGATACTGAGTAAACCGTGAGTCAGCTTGGGCTTTGGTTTCTTGTGACACTGTGTGTGTGTGTGTGTGCGCGCGCGTCTGCGTCGGGCTGGAGTGAGGCTGGGGAGAGGGGTGCTTATCAAGAAGCAGGCAGGAGGCGAGCTGGAGACGCACTCCCCCCCCACCCCAAGGACATCCCTGGAGGAGCGGAGTGAGAGATCCGTAGCCTCTTCTTCTCCCTGGGTTCCTCTCTGCTGTGCCGGCCAGAGGTACAGGTGAAAAGAGAGTAAGGCACTTTGGGCTCAGGCCTCCGACTGGCACAGTTTGGCTTGGACGGTGGATGTGGAATTATGCCATCCAAGAGTCAGCCAGTAGGGACCGCCTGCCTATGGCCCCATGGTCCAGGTCCAGCAGGAGCCTGGAATGGCCACTTCACCTGTTATAGCAAGGAACTTCTACCGGAGCCCTTGTCTCTGGCTCCTTTAGGGGTGACCCTAATTTGGCCGAAATCATTCAGATTCTCCAAACACAGCTGGGCGGAGTGGAAAGAGGATATGCTGTGATTTGGATAGACTTGATTCAAACCTTTATTGGGCGCAGGGCTTTCGGCAGGCCACTGGCCCTCTGTGAGCCTCGTGCTCTGTATCTGTAGATGGGGTTGATGATTCTCACGTTAGGATTGTCGGGAGCATCAGATGATGAACACCGAGGGCATGCTAGCTGTTGATGGTAGAACAATGCTGAGTGATCTATTTAAAACACACCCGACTGCTTGGCCGGTCTCATCTGACCTGTGTGCAGAAGGCAGAGAACAGGGAGGCTTCTGCTTTTCAGTTGGGTTCGTCTTTCCACGAATGCACTTTCTACTACATATGCGTAAACTCATAGCTTTCCAAGGGACTCTGAATTTTAATTTGATGAATTTTAGGAAGTTATATTGCCTATGTGAGCCACATTTAATTATTTTACAAATATTCAACCACCTAATCAGCACAGAGGAGTCCATTTTCCAGGCCTACCTCTCTGATGGGTAGAGAGAAGAGAAAGTATGTAAGAGGGGCACCGGGGTGGCTCCATCGGTTGAACATTCGACTCTTGGTTTGGGCTCAGGTCATGATCTCAGGGTCCTGGGATCGAGCCCTGCGCTCGGCCCTGAATCTGCTTGAATGATCTCTCCCTCTCCCTCTCCCTCTGCCCCTCCCCTGCTCTCTCTCTCTCTCTAAATAAATAAAATCTTAAAAAAAAAAAAGGTGTGTAAGACATAGACGCTCTTCACAGATAGATCAGAGACTGGGGGGAGAAAAGCTGGCTCAAGGGACCCCAGACGAGGGTTTTCATTCTGTTCTTGCTGCTCTTCTATCACTCAACCTTGGATTCCCGGATTTCTTTCAGAAAAGAGGTGAATTAAGTGGGTTTTAAGACCCCTCGCCAGCCCCGACATGCTAGAAGGATGTTTGCGCTAACCCTGGGCAGCTTCCCTTCTGCATGAGGGCGCAGCTGTCCTCGTTCCTCCGTGGGCAGGGACACGCCGCCTGGGAAATGGGACAAGTTGTACAGGCTGGCTTTCTGCCTCTCGGATGTGCCTCATTGTCCTCACACTGATGGCTTCCTGTCAGGACCAGAAAGGTGGGATATGCCACATCTGGACCTAGGCTGAGGGTGGGCAGCATCCAAGGAACTGAGCAGAGTATAGGTGGCTTTATTGCTTCACCTGCTTTTAATCTTTATTAAGGAAACTTCAAACACAAAGGGAGATAAACAGTATAATGAATATCTAGGTACTCACCACCCAACTTCAACAGTTATTGGCCTTCCTCCATCTTGTTTCATTTATCCTTCTTCTCCAACGCATTTTTAAATTTTAATTTGTAAGGCAAATCTCAGACATCTTCTGAGTTCACCGGTGAGTAATTCGGGATTTCTTTCTGACATGCATAGCTGCGCCCTCCAATGCCATTATCACCCCCAACAAATTTAACACTATCATCTACTACCCAGTTCCTATTCAAGTTTCGTGCATTTTATTTACTTTTTCTTTTTTAAAGATTTTATTTATTTATTTGAGAGAGAGAGACAGAGAGAGAGTATGAGCAGGGGGAGGGTCAGAGGGAGAAGCAGACTCCCTGCCAAGCTCGGAGCCCAACATGGGGCTCGATCCCAGGACCCTGAGGTCATGACCTGAGCCACAGACTCTTAACCGACTGAGCCACCCAGGCACCCCAGGTTTCAAGCATTTTAAAGACTGTCCAAATTATGAAGGATATATTGGCCTATCCAAGTATCCATCCATCCGTCCATCCATCCATCCATCCATTCATTCATTCAACTGACAGCATTAAGTCTTTACTATGGCCAGTCGTTGGTGGAGCTCACTGTCTCATTGGGAAGACCCACAAATTCACAACTGGGAAGTAACGGGACAAACACATAGTAGAACTTGGCACAAGGTGTGACTGTGTCACGAAGAAGGGCATGATCAGTTCTGCGGGAGGGCAGGAGGTCACAGAGGGCTTCATAAAGGAGGAGGGACATGGCTGACATTTGAAGGAGGGACAGACCATGGGCAGGTAGGTGATGGGGAGAGGACGGAGCAGGAGAGGAGGCACGGGAAATGCGCGGTGCTAGGAAAGTGCCAGGGAATGTCTCTCTGACAAGTATGTGTATCAGGTACTCCTCTGGGTTCGTGAGCAAAACAGACAAAACCACTAACCTCATGGAGCTGACATGACTTGTTGGGGAGGACTCACAATAACGTAGTAAATAAATGTCTGCAACATGTTAAAAATAGGACTATGGAAAAGAAAAACAGAACAAAACGGGGGTAAAGATTAGGCGTGCGGGGATTGGGACTGGTGGCTATTGTGGTGCAGGGGGTGGGGGGAGAAACTAGTCAGCTGCTCACACCTCTTTTCCTCCTGTGCACACAAGAAGACCAGGTTTCTCAGCCTTTTTTGCAGTTAGATGGGGGCAACTGATTGCGTTCTGGCGGACAGAAGATGGAGATGATGCATGCCACTTCCAGACCTGGTCATCATCCTGAGTGACTGTCCCTGTTCTTCCTTCGTCCTCCCCCATGACTTGTTGGAGGTCACACACTGGAGATGAAATGGCAGAGCCTGGCTCCCTAAGTCACTAGTCTGGAACTGTATTGAAAACTCCTGGAGGCACCTGGGTGGCTCAGTCGGTTAAGTGTCCAACTCTTGATTTCGGCTCAGGTCATGATCTCAGGGTCATGAGATTGAGCCCTGTGTTGGGCTCTGTGCTGAGTCTGGAGCCTGCTCTCTCTCCCTCTTCCTCTCCCTCTGCCCCTCTCCCTGCTCTCTCCCTCTCTAAAATGAACAAATGAATGAATGAATAAATAAATATCCTGAACTCAAAACTAACATTCACAGCGGAGTTGTGTCTGGTATCCTATGACACCCTGCCCCCCTCTGGTCCTCTCGCCCTTTTTTCTTCCCCTGTGTTTTGTGTCATCTTCCCAGGGCCAGGACAGCAGCTGCCCAGGGCAATGAGGACCAGCTGAGGAAGGACGGGCTCACACCCATGACAGCTCAGAAGTGCTGAGTAGAGCACCCCAGATTGACCACCTTCACAACACCTGTCCTTCTGAGCCTGGTCTGGTCACTCGGCAATTCTGATGAACAAGGTTGGATACTGGTGTCCTATAAATGTTAATTCTTTTTTGTCCTAATATTTTAATATGAAAAATTTCAAACACGCAGAAAATTTGACATAATTTTACAGTGAACACTCACCACCCAGATTCTACCCTTAACATTCCACTATATTTGCTTCATCACACATCTACCCATCCAGCCATCCAAGAATTCTTCTCTTTTATATTCTTCAAAGTAAATTGCAGACACCAGTTCCCGCCCCTCAAGTACTTTAGTCTGCCTGCATATCATTAACCAGAGTTCAATATTTGTTTATAGTTTTCCCTTTTGAGGTAAATCTTACATATAATAGGGGGTGCCTGGGTGGCTCAGTCAGTTAGACGTCTGCCTTCGGCTCAGGTCATGATCCCAGGGTCCTGGGATTGAGTCCTGCATGGGGCTCCTTGCTCAGAGGGGAGCCTGCTTCTCCCTCTGCCTCTGCTCCTCCCCCTGCTCATGCTTGCTCTCTCTCTCTCTCTCTGTCAAGTAAACTTACATATAATGAAATGCACAGATCTCAAGTGTGCCTTTGCTGAGTTTGGACAAAACACATGCAGACCCCTCTCACCATACAGAACATTCCCATCACTCCTGAAAATTCCCTCATGTCCCTTCCCTGTCGCTCCGTGACTCCAGCCTCCAAAAGCAATCTGTATTTTGATTTGTTCTACCATAGATTAGTTTTCTCTAGAGTTCCAGAATCTCATATAAACGGCATCATACATTATGAAATCATTTGTGTAAGGCTTCTTTCACTCAGCATTATGATTTTGTGATTCACCCACATTCCTGCATTTATTAGTGAATCATTCTTTTTATTGCTAAGAAGTATTCCTTTGCATGAATATACCACGATTTGCTTATCCACTGATGGACACCTGGGCTCTTTCCAGGATTTGGAAATTATGGATGGAGTTGCTATAAATATTCTTGTTCAAACATTTCTGTGAATTTGGGTGTCTTTTTGCTACTTCGATAGATACGCCATGCTACCTTTAAATTGTCATGATTTCTATATCTTTAATTGACAGTAATGCTGTGTGTTTTTACTCTCTGATAATAATAATAATCCCATTTCTTGAATGCTTACTATAGTGACAGGCCGTCTAATTTATCCTCATAAGAATCCTGCAAAGTAGGTACAATCACATCCATTTTACCTACAAAGGGACAGATGTGGGCTCATTAAGTGAGTTGCCTGTGTGGACTCTGAGTCATCCCTCATCTGAGGCTCTTTCTAGGCCACTCTGGGCTCCCTGGGGATGTGACAGTGACTCCTGAGTTAACCACCTGGACATTTTTTCTCACTTCTTGGAGGGGCATCCAGATCTGAACATTACGCAGTTCTACCAATTTTTTTAAAGATGTTTATTTATTTATTTGTCAGAGAGAGAGAGAGCACAAGCAGGGGGAGCAGCAGAAGGAGAGGGAGAAGTAGGCTCCCCGCGGAGCAGGGAGCCCAATGTGGGACTCGAACCCAGGACCCTGGGATCATGACCTGAGCTGAAGGCAGTCGCTTCACCAACTGAGCCCCCCAGGCGTCCCACAGTTCTACCAATTTTAATAATTGTTAATAAGCTCTTTGTTGTTGTATCAGGGACACATTTTCCATGTTGTTTTCTTTTTAATGCACATTTTGTAGAATTTTGTCGCACAAAGATTTATTCAAACCCATCTATCTTGCCTGATGATAGGCTCAATTTTTTCAAGAGCCAGAAATGTATCTTTGCTCCAATGCTAGAATAAATATGCAGTTCTGTTTTCTTCTTTTTTATGTTTTTTGTGTTTTGCTTTCTGACATATTGGATATGTGTTGCCATACAACGCACGAGATATGGAACCACAGAAGTATGAGAAATGTCTGCTCAATAAATAAATCTAAAATGGAAATGTGGCTTCAATTTCATACATGCGAAATAGAAGCCAAAATATTTAAAGCCTGTTTCCTTAAGTAGGCCAGTTGTCTGGTGGCGAGGGGAGACACCCAGGAGCCCAGGGCCGGGGAAGCCTTGAGCGTGTGGGATAGAGCAGACGTCACGGGAGCAGCTCTGTGGTGGAGGAGGGTGGGCAGAAGCCAGGGAGCTGAGGGAGACCTGGGGAAGACCCCCTGGGGACCTCAACACCCCGTGCAGAAGCTTTTCCCCCAGAGGGGGTAGGGCAGGAAAGTGGTGTGGCCAGAGCCTGGGCGCAGAAACGCACTCAGGCTACAGTGAGGATGAAACTGGGGAGGTACGGGGATAAGGAGGCCACTTTAGCAGAAGAGCTGGAGAGGCTAAGGCCCCACTTAGGGTGATGGGAGGGATGGAGAGAAGAGATCCTTAGGAAGTAAAATCACTAGGACTTGGTGCCTGATTCAGTAGTAGGGGGAGGCAAGCGGGAGGCAGAAATCGGGAACAGACCCCAGATGGGATGGGATGGTGCGGCGCCCACCGAGGGAGAACATAGAAGAGGAAACACAGTTTTGGGGGAGAAAGACGCATTCCATTTTGACATGTGAGCTTAAGGTGATGTAGGTCGTCAGATGGCTATGACCAAAGGGAAGGAACATTGTACCTGTAGGCACAGGATTGAGACTCATCAGCAGATGGTGTTGAATCAACTACTAGTTAAATTACCCTAGGAGAGTGAGTGGAAGGGAAGAAGAGGGGGCCAAAGACAGACCCCTCAACATTTAGGGCCAAATGAAAGAAGGCATCCAAGAAGAAACAGTCCAAGAGGGATGCGGGAAAGGCCCAACAGCCCTCGGAGGTGGGTGGAGCGGTGAGTTTGAGGAGAGAGCTCGGGAAGGCACAGCGGGAAAGGTGAGGACTGAAGGTGTTCTACTGTATTGGGCCCGCCAAAGGGCCTTGCAGAACTGAGAACTGTTTCAATGGGAAATGAGTTGGGAGCGGGTGGGTGGCATAAAATTCAGATCGCAAGTAGTTGAGTACCAGAGAAGGGCAAACCCAACCAGGAGTGTGGGCTTTTCTTTGAAGAGGTGTGGAAGGAAAGGGGAGGAAACTGGATGATCATTATGGAGTGTTCCTTGTCAGGTTGGCCAAGAGCTGAGCATGTGTAAAGCCTGAGTGAGGGGAAGGAGTCTTTAGAGAGAGAGATGAGAAGATTTAGGGCTGAAGACGGGAGGGAAGGGCTGGTGGAGCAAGGCCCTGGGAGAGGGTGTGGTCAAGGTGGTGAGGGGAGGAGGTGAGGCTGGGTGGGGGTGTTTATGTTTGTAGGGGCAGGAGGGGTGTGGAGTGTCCTGTGGTTCTTGCACACTCTGAGGCAGAGTCGTCTGAGGAAGGCAGCCCAAGCTGCAGAACTTGCCAGAAGCTTGGGGAGTCAGAGGTCTAGGGCGTTAGTTAGAGGTGGGAGCTAGTCGGACCACAGGGCCCTTGGAGGTGACCTGAGTTGGGACATCAGGCCATGATCTCTACAGACACAGAGTGGTCCCTGGGGGCCCTTGTGGGGGCCACCTTCACACCAGGTCAATGTTCTAGAAGCTGGGTGGGGTCTGCTCCAGTCCTCGAATACTTACCCTGTTCTAGTGAAAGGTATGTCAGTTCAGAGGTACCAATTAGGGATGGTTAGATTGGTGCGATAGGAAACAATTCCCCTTCTTTGTTCGTGCCCTATATGACGAGTGCTGGATTATAGCCACCAACCCCTCCTGCTCACACCTAGCCTTTGTCTCCTTCGGGAGATGAAACCATGGAACGCAGTGATTCTGGAAGGCAAGGGCCAGGTGTGGGCCCTCGGTGCTCTGGGCTCCAGTGGTTCCAAGCACCTACCCCTGACCTGCTGCCCATTTTAAAGGAATGGAGTAAACACCTGTGAAGCCACCGTCCAAGCTGAACTCTAAGGCCTTAACATTGGCTTACCCCCAGCTGCGTCATCCACCCCATCACATCCCCCTCCTCCGTAAGAGTAACCTCTGTCCTGAGTCCTGTGTGCATTCTCTTATTCTCCTTTTTGTATCAATTCACATTACCTATGTGTATGCATCTCCTTTATATGTACTCTTAAAGTGTATCTATTAAATTTCCTTGCTCCACCTTTTTGTTCTATTCAGGCTCTAAATGGATTAGATAATGCCCACTCACATTGGTGAGGGTGATCTTTACTGAGTCTATTGGTTCAAATACAAATCCCTTCCAGAAAATACCCTCACAGACTCACCCAGAAATGATGTTTTACCAGCTATCTGGGCATCCCTTAGCCAAGTCAAATTGACACATAAAATTAACTATCATGGTGGGTAAAAAGGCATCTCACTGTGTCCTGTTCCATTTTCTGTTCACCTGCCCAGTTCATGAATGGATTTACCCAGGAAGACTTCTTTGACCAGCATGTGTGTCCAGGTCACTATTTTGGGTGCCACTCAACTGTCTTCTCCCATGTCCCCACTGTGTCCTTAACTCTTTGACATCAGGGGACGTGTGTGTCTTGTCTGACTCCACCATCAGGTGCAAGCACAGTGCATTGTACAGACTACCTCCTTCAATTAATTTTGCTGTTTGAATAAAACAGAATTCTTGTTTATGCAGATCAAGGAAGGCAAATGCCATTTATGAGGGAGGTGGCGGAGTCCCGGCAGGACTGGGAATAATAGGAAGCCAGCTGTGAGCTCATGATTGCAGGTTGCGGTTGGCCAGGTAGACCCTAATTAGCTACTCTCAGAGGGCCCTGAAATGATTGTTGGGAGCAGTGTGACTTCTCCCAGCAGGCTGGGGCCAAGGCCTCTGAGGGTTGAGCCATGTCATGGGGCAGGAGCTGATGTGTTGCCCGGAGGCCGACTTTGCCTTCTGTCTGGAGGAGATCAGATCAATAGCTCGTTATCAGGCCTGCTCTGGTCATGGTGCTGTCTTTGGAAGCAATGAGGAAAGCTAGCCTCAGCCCCTCCCCAGTGGAAGCTCTCAGACAGGGGCACGAGGGCAGCTTCCGATTTCTTCCAGGCAACAATATAATCGGCACATGGCCTGTACCACACCAGGGGGCAGGCCAGACAGGCTGGGCTGAGGTGGACCGCCGAGCAGGGGGCTTGGGCAGGGGTGGAGGGGCACTACAGCTTAGTCAAGCCTGCCTGGTGAGGACTTTGTCCTTCGGCAGAAAGATGGCGGCTTGCAGTAAGCATGGAGTAGGCCCGGAGGCCAGAACCCCACACCTGCCCTTCTGCAGTTAACTGGAGCATTTTCTTTTTAGTGCGTCTACATTCCTCTGGGGTCACAGGAACTGCTTCCCTGTGGCCTCAAAATCTGAGCTGTGCACAGAAAATAGTTCGGGGTGGGGCCACTGTAAGGGGTTTTATTCACACAGCTGTATGTGTGCATCATTAAGTGGGCTTCGGTCCTGGCCTCTGTTTTTACTGCCTTCCCACTACAACCCAGGGAAGCCCAAACAAGAACCGCTAACTGTTGTTCTGGAATTCTGTCATGCCTATAAACACCTGTTACGTGTATAAATAACAGTCTCTAGCATTTTCACAGGCTCTAGCATTTTCAAAGCATGTTCCTGTCCATCTTTGCATTTGATCTTTTCCATCTTTTTTTTTTTTTTTTTTTTTTACCACAAGTTTCCTTACAGGCCCGCAGTTTGTGCCATTTCTGTTTGAGGTGATGTCCATTGCCTCTGACAGATTCTTCTCCTGCGGCCGTCCCTCATCCTGCCGTGAAAGTAGGTGTCGGAAAGTGTTCAAACAACCCCAAGTCACCAGGTACACGCTGGATACCCATTACTCAGTTACCTTGACTCAGCTCAGTCATTCCATTCTAGGCTCTCTCTCTCTCTTTTAAGATTTTATTTATTTATTGAGAGAGAGAGGGAAAGCGAGCAGGGGGAAGGGCAGAGGCAGCGGGAAACAGAGAATCCCAAGCAGACTCCATGCTGAGATCTCAAGACCCTGAGCCAAAATCAAGAGTCAGATGCTTAACCAACTGAGCCACTCAGACACCCCCATTCTAGGCTGTTCTTAATTCTTCTATCATTTAACAAACGTTTCTGGGCAGCTATGCAACCAGGAGCTGTGTGAGAGACTTGAGGATACAGAACTGTAATGCACGATCATGTCCTCAACCTGCTTGCAAGTCCTGGGGTAAGACTTCTATGGAGCTGTCCTGGTAGATGCTGTGAAGGGCTCCGAGCAAACACCTGCCCTTTGGAGGGAAACAGATCTGGCTTTGCCGTTGGCCAGCAATGTGTCCTTGGTGGGGTCCTCCCCTCCTTGCTCTTCAGCATCCTCCTCTGTAAAATGAGCCACCATTTGTCCCGTGCCTGGCAGGGGACACAGATTTCTCCCAATGCACCGCGAGGCCGCCTCGCTCACTTCCATGTGGCAGAGGAGAAACTTGACTCTGGCAAAGACAGGCGACCTGCCTGCCTTGTTCACATGGCAAATGGCGGGGGAGGGAATAAAATCCATGAATATCTGGCTTCTAAACCCACGTTCTTTGCATTCCCGGATGCTGCCTCCGGAGGTGTGGAAAGGATTAAATGCGATTTTTCATGCAAAATGCCCAGCTCGCAGAGCCTGGACTCCGCAGGTTGCTGGGAAGGAGCTACTGTGTTTCCACCAGCAGCGTGTGCCCTCTCTCCACACCCCATCCACAGCATCATCCTTCCAGATAGAACACAAGGGCACATTTCCCCCTTGTAATAATTAATACATGTGCCAACATGTTTATGGAAAATCGCTCACACTGTGCCCTTCATCTCTAAGGACCCAATCATGTTTGGCAAGCAGGCTCCCAGATGCGAGGCTCGTTCTCTCAGAGAAACAAAGGGGAGGAGATCATCTAGGAAATTCTGACAAAGCAATGACTCTGGTCTGATGGATGTGGGTTACTCATGCCCAAACTGGGGCTTTTTGCCTGAATTACCTGAGTGATGTGTCTGTGTAGACCCAGACACATTCGGTTAATTTTCTTAATGCTTCTTTTGCTGACTGAGTGCCCCTGAGGCTTCTTCACATCCGTGCACCGCAGGAGAGAGGGGCTTGGCAGCACGGAACCCTCCGGGGTGTCCTCCGTTGTCTGGGGACCTGGGAGAAGATCTCCAGCCCCTCCTCACCCTAAACCTTGAGTGCTGGCACCAGCAGTTCTTTTCCTCTCCTGAGTCTTCTTCCCCACTGTGGTCCCTGGTCCTCTGATCTGCCCACCCCGGGTGGCTCCCTGGGCCTGGGGAGCCACCCGCTAATCCCTGCTGGGGATTAGCCAGCCCCTGCGACTGGCAACTAGCGACCAGCATTTTAGTAATAATAAGGCTTCTTACGGTTCTGCAGTGCTGGGCTTTCACATCCATTATCCTGCCTGATCCGTACCCCAGGCCTGCGAGACGGGTATTAGTGGCGCCATTTAAATGAAAAAAAAAAAAAAAAAAAAAGGAACTGAGAAAGGGAGAGAGTGGGTTTATCCCAGGTCACCAGGCTAGAAAGAGCAGAGCCAGCACCAAACCGAGGGGAGGGAGCCCAGAAGCAGGTGCTCTGACTTGTGGCTGTGTTCCCTTTCCACCAGGACCTCCTGCTGCACTCAGAAAAATCACTTAAGACCCAAAGGAGGGGATTTGTAGATGGAGGGATTTCCAGCTCCCGTGAGAAGTGATGGGCGAGTGGTCTTGGGCGGTGGGGGCTTGTCAAATTATACCCCACAGGCAGCTGCCTCCTCATGGGTGGAGAGGCAAGGTTGGGGTGCGGGTGGTGTTGCAGTCTCCCCAGACGAGACACCATCTCCCTGCAGATGTTTGGATTCTGGGTGGTACATTGGAAACGCAGATAAACAACCACATCAGCTGGACTCTCAGCAGTGACTGCTGAGCCTGATGGGGACAAAGCAGCAATCTCTACCGCAGGGCTGAGAGACAGACAGACAGACAGAGACAGAGAAGAGAGAGAGAAGCGAGGGACAGCGGACAGCATAATTAGAGCGGGCAGAGCACCTGACAAGGATCAGAAAGGTCTTCGCCGATGCTAATGAATTCTCCCCACCCTGTGAAGAGAGATGTTTCTAAATGCATCCATGGCAGGCCTAGGTGATCAGGCAGTGGCCTCACTCATTCCCCAAAAAGTCACCTCGGAGAGGGGACCCAATCGCTAAATCTTTGCTTGGCGCCATTCCGGCTGCTGCCTGGGTCCACGTCCTCCATCCTCAGGAGATGTCTGAGGGCCAGCTCTTTTCTCCTTGAAGAGTCCCTCGACACAGAAGTGCAGGGCTGAGCCTCTCGCCCAACTTTCCTTTTATTTTGTCTTTCTGTTGCCGTTGGTGAGAGGTTACATCACCCGCTGTCCTGGATGGGAAACCTCACGGGTTTGGCACGGCGCTCTGTGGTCCCACCCGCTGGTACATTTCTCAGGGTCTTCTTGTATGTCGGTGATGATGGTTTCCTCCAGGCCCCTCGCCTCTGTCTCCCCCCAAAGCCGTCCACACTGGCATGGCCACAGAAGCACTTTGTCAACTGGAAAGTGTCACCCAGATCTCGGCTCTTATCATCCCCGTCCCATTCTTCGTGCTGCATATCCGTGGAACGGCATGATGCCTTAAGACACCACAAAACAGTCACCCAATGTGAAAGGAAAACGATGAAATTATGCTGGGAAATTGCTATGTCGTGCTAAGTGACTAGCTGCCCAGGGTACTTTTTGTGACACTCATGGGTGTAGGCATCCGTGACCAGCTGTGGGCTCATTCAGTTAGCGAGTGTTTGCTGAGCACTCCTGGGGGGCCACAGGCCCTGTGGTGCTGGCCTTGCAGGGAAGGAAGAGGTCCGGGGTTGGGAAACCCGTGTGACCACAGGGACAGACCAGCCCTGGGTGTCCTCATTCCCTCTTTTCTGAATTAGCTGATCTGCCTACGATAATTCCTTCCACCTGCTCTAGTGAGTTCCGATGTGCGGAAATCTCTCTTGGCCTCTCGTTTTCCCAGTCAAGATGATTTTCAACAATAAGCTGAGGCTCCTTCAGATTTCAATTTCTTAGGAAGAACAAAGCCAAAACAAAGAATTCTTGAAACCTCAAACTAATCATCCTCTTTCCCCAAAGGGCCGACTGGATGAGTCTCCTTTCAAGCCCTCAGTTCCAGTGCACACGTGGACCCTGTGCCCTCAGCTTGGCCCCTTCAGGCCCTGAGCCCCTCCCAATGGCCATGTCATGTGGGTTCCCTCCATTTCTGCACAGCTCACCCTGACGTCTCCTTAAGGCTTCGCCTTCTGCCCTGTTCCATAGGGCAGTTGCCCAGCCCCCTACGGAGCACCACCCGGCCCTGGCCCTGTCTCCACCGGGTCCCAAGGCCACTTGGAGCTGCCCTGAGGGCTCCCCGCCCAGCCAAGCCGCCCATTGTGTGCTCCTGTCGCCAGGCGCTCCCTTGCCTGGCAAGTCCTGCCGGAACCAACACGCTCAGACCTGCTGCCTTTCCCACGCTTCTCTGCCTGACTCTGCCTTCTTGGGACGTGTCTCTCTGTCCTTCACAAGTGTTCATTTCTGGTCTGCTCTCTCTGCAAACTGCGGCGTGGGCTTCCTCCTGTAACCACAGAATTCTGCACCCCTTTCCAGCTGGCCACGCCAGGTTACTCCCTGAAGCCTCCCCAAATCAATGTCGCATCAAAGAGACTTACGACACAGTCCTGTTGTCCTTCTGCAGCATGGATGACACGTGAAATATGAGTGTCTGAGTGTTTCTGCTGCCTCCTGTCCCTAATCACGCCGCCTGGCATTTGCTGGTGCTCACTCGACGTCAGGACAGGGTGATGTATTTCACCATCACCCCATAGTGGGGGGCCCCCTGTGGCCTTGGCACCCTACTCCTTCTGGAACAGGGTTCTGATCGTCTTACTGCTCCCCCAAAGGACTGCACATCCTAAGTCCCCTTTTCCCAAGCCTTCCCCGACAGTTCTGCATGCCCGGGACCGCACCTGCTGTCCTCTGCCCTATCCCTGTTTGGGCAAATTCCCAGGCTCTTGGTCTTGTCCTAGCTAATAAGCTTCCTGTCCTGTCCCCCCTGGGCAGATTTCCAGGCATCAGGTCCTCCTGGGCCCACCTCCGGGGCTGTCCTGGGCTTTATTCCTGCTTACAGAGCTTGCTGTTTTGGTCCTTACTGACTTTGAACAAATCTGCACATTTGTGTGTTTATCATTCATGTCTGTCTTTCCTACTAAATTGTCCATTTTCAGAGACCGAGTGCTCTACCAATTCGCCTTCCTCATTGCTGATCTCCCAGCACCCAGCACAAGGAATGTTTGTTGAATGAATGAATGAATGAATGAATGAATAAAAGAAAATAAATGAATTATATACAACACTTTATTCTAAAAAGTCATGTTAGGCAGCTTCATTTCACATCTATTATCATCCTTGATTTTTGAGCAACCTCTGAAGGGCTAGAGCCCTCTTTAAAGATGAGAGGAGAGAGGCCCAGGGAGGGTTAATGAGTCCACTTGTCTGAGGCCACACAGCGCGAGGCTGGACAGAGCTGGATGGAACCCAGGTCCTAGCACTGGTCATTCTGGCCCCTATTTGAAAATCTTGGGGCTGGACACACACACACACACACACACACACACGCTCCTGAGAACACTCCCATGCCTGTGCAGGATAATGTTCTATAAATAGTAACAGTCATGACCCTTCTCTTTAAAGACCCCCCCCCCCCCCCCCCCCCCCCCCTGTGGGCCAGGAAGTACTGAGTTTGACATTCCTGACATTTCGGTGTCCACCAACCATGGCGACCACAGTCCTCGGGTGTCCCCGGGCTGCCCGGCGGCTCAAATCCTGTTGCAGGAAGTGCCTGAGGGCTGGAGAGGGGTCCCTGGACCTCCCAGAGGCCCCCTGGGCCCGTACGGCCCCCACACCCAGCACTCCAGTGGGGCCTTTCCTTCCCTGCTCACTGGGCACACGGTGACCTCCACTCGGGCAATTTCTGTGTCTAACGCCAACAGCCACAAAGGAAGAATCTAAGAAAGGACGCCCTCTTTGGAATCATGGAAAATAGATGTGTCTCAAGTGACTGTCACTGTCCCTCCTGCCCTGAATGCAGAGGGGGTATGTGGCATTCACCCCTGGCACTGAGACCGCTGAGGCCTCCCTGCACCCCTCCTGGCCAGCCCCCCACAGCAGTGCCTCCTGCCTTCGCCCCAACCTGCTCCTCGGATGCAGGGCTCCTTACCTGCTTCAGGGCCTGCGGTGGTTCCTCTGCCCTGCTGTCTGCCCGGCTTTCAGAGGCACACCCCTGCAGCCCCTTGGGTGCTACCCGCACCCCCTGCCCCGGACCTGAAGAACCCCCACCCGGCGGTGGTGGGGGGAGGGTTTCATGCTCCAGGAGGTGGCAAAGAGCCCTTCTGTGGGCCTGTGCCTGCCATTTGACCATTCTGGCATTTTCTTTCCTTTTTTTTTTAAGATTTTTTAAAAATGTATTTATTTGATACAGAGAGAGTGAGAGAGAGCACAAGTGTGTGGGGGGGGGAAGGGTCAGAGAGAGAAGCAGGCTCCCCACGGAGCAGGGAGCCCGACAAGGGCCTCGATCCCAGGACCCTGGGATCATGACCTGAGCCGAAGGCAGACGCTCAACCGACTGAGCCACCCAGGCGCCCCTCATTCTGGCACTTTCTGGGCAGGCCAGAGCCACCTGGCACGTTCAGTCCTCCCGGGACCGAGTCGGGGTCGTTTGCAGTCTCTGGCTCCATCTGAAGGGTCAGTGCTGTTTTGTGGCCCCTCTGATGACATCTCTTTGTTGACCGGGCAGAAACCATGAGAAGCCAGTGGCCAGGGGAGCGGCTCTGGCTGCCCTGCTGGGTCCATGCCCTTCTCTGAGGCCTTGGCCTCTGCTGGGCGGGCCACCTTGGGCCCAACGCTTGGGGCCAGCCATGGGGCAGAACTCTGTGGGGAGCAAGCCCAGGAGGCAAGGGCAGCTCTGGTGAGAGCCCTTCAGTGGAGGAGCCCCAAGGGGCTGGGGGTGTGTCCTCCTTTGCAGCTAGGGAAACCCTTCTCTTGCTGGACCCCAGTGTATGCATCGGTGTTGGGAGGGCATGGACCAAGCACCTCTCAGATCCCTTTCACTTTTTGATTTTAATATGATTTCAGTTGTTTCTGTAGTTCTGGGCTCCCAGGAGATCAGCTCAAGCCACGGTCTGTCTGGCACATGGGCACACCCTCCCTGCACTCCCCCTGTTTCCTGGACCCCTTCCTTCACCCGGCGGCGGGGGGGTGCAGCGGGGCCTGCTGACTCCTTCGGCGCCCTCCTCCCTACTGGCCTACTTTCAGAGGAAGTCCCAGGCCAGGGACTTGTCCACAGGCTGGGGGCAGCAAAGGGCCACTGCATTAACCGGGCTTCCTTCCAGTGTGGGCTTTGGGGAGACTGTCATTTCACTTCCTGGCCTGGCCTGCCTGCCAAGTGCCCTCCAGCCTCTGGAAGAGCCCAGCAGGTGCAGCTAAGGATTCTGACCACTGCTGCCGTCGTCCCCAGAATATCAAGTAGGCTTGGACAGCCTTGGTCCGTGCTTCCTGTTACCCTGGCTGGCACCTCTGCTGGGGGGGGGTGTGTGTGGGGGGTGGCACACCTCCGCTCTTCCAGAACCCAAACCATTTTACGGTAGCATTAGGGCCACGGGAGTGGGCTTGGGTTTCGTCCACTTGCGTGGATTCAGCCTGTAAAGCTCAGAACGGCACGAATAACAAGAATCACAATGACAGACGTATTCATTAAGGGAAAGGGGCAGTCACATCTGTGTGTCCCTTGTTTCCCGCGAAGAACACCTTCCACTGGCAGAGCCTCGCGCTTCCGAGCACGTCATCTTTGTGAGCAATGCCATCCAAACCCTTTCTCCTGAGTTTCCCTAACTTCAGAGACGAGCAAATGCTTGTTCCAGAAGAGCATCCCAGCTACCAAACGATCACATTTCTGTGATGTTTCCCCTCTTCGTTTCAGAATTTATGCAAAGTCGACATCCTACTGCCCAATATATCCATGTTTGGTTGTATATAAAAGTGATATTTTGGGGCGCCTGGGTGGCGCAGTTAAGCCCCTGACTCTCGATTTGGGCTCAGGTCATGATCTCAGGGTCGTGAGATCGAGGCCCGTGTGGGTCTCCCTGCCCAGCGGGGAGTCTGCTTCTCCCTCTCCTTCTCCCTCTGTCCCCGCCCCTAGCTTGTGCACACACACACACTCTCTCTAAAAACAGTAGATAAATAAATCCTTTAAAAGAGTGATATTTTAAATCACTGCATGACCACACGGCTGACTGATGTCACTCTAGATCTTGCGTAAATGTAACACATCAGGAAGACACGCACGTCCACTCTGTGGCCAGGCTCTGCACACTCACAGGGAGCACAAGTACCCGTTTGAGCAGCAAGGGAAGAACATACTATTTTCTCTAGAAGGCCCAATAATCACCTTCTGCCTCCTCCTCTAGGCGTTATTAAGCATGTCCACTCACTGTGATGTTGTACCCGTCCCAGAGGCTTGAGTTCCCCTCCCCTCCCCACGTCCTGCTGCTGGACACTCTTCGTTTGTTTTCACGTTTGAAGGGGAAAGCTTGAGCTCCACAAGAGTGTAGATTGCCCTGGCCAGCTGGGCAACACGCACTGGTTCTGGGGCTCCACACCCGAGACCAGAGCTTCACACGTAGTAGGAACTGGGCAAAGCTTTGGCTGCTCGAGCTGTTCTGTTGTTGAGAACTTTGCTTTGTCACTTAGGATATAGACCAGTTGACCTGGTGTGTATGACGAGTGCTAGCATGGTAAACCTGAACCTGAATCCAGCAGTCACGTGGTCCTCCTAGGTGGCAGGTTGGGAGGAAGGGCTGTCTTCTTTAAATGACTAGCCTGCTTGTGGTTGCTGGGAAGTTGGGCAGTGGAGGGGGGTGCATGGAAGCAGAGGCACAAAGCACCCTGACTCAGGGGAGTGGCTGGGTGCAGAAGGCAAGGCAGGAAGGGTGGAGAGGAGACGGGGGCGGGGGGGAAGGGTCAGGTGGGGAAGGCTTTGAGTCTCATCCTGCAGTAGCTGCAGGGCCAGCCCTCCATTCCCCCAGCAAAGAGCTCCTGATTCACCTTGTTCTTGGGGCCAGCTGTGTTGTACCACCTTCTGCCATGGAAGCTCAAGAGAACCTCACGATTCTGCTCGGTGGGGACGCTGGTGGAACATTCTTCAACACAGAAGTAATATAGGGTGGAGGCTCCAAAGCTGGTGAGCCTTGGATACCACCTCAGAGCCCAAGGGACACTAGGATACTTGAACTCCTGAGGGCAGGGACCATCCCTACGGTCAGAGTTTTATCTCCATCACCCAACACGATGCTTGGGCAAAATAACTGCCCACAAATACCTGTCAAGCGAATGAATGAGTAACATGCTTTGTACCTTGAAAGTCAATCAACATAATTCACCATATCCACAGACAAAAGAGGAGAAACTCCATGATCATCTCAACAAATTTGGGAAAAATGCATGGGAAAATTCAGCATTCATTTATGACAAAAGCTCTCAGCAAACTAGGAACTGAAGGGAACTTCCTCAACCTGATAAGGGGTACTTATGCAAAGACCTGCAGCTGACATCACACTGGACTCAATGCTTTCCCCTTAAAATCAAGGAAAATGAAGGATGTCTGCTTTCACCACTTCACTATCATGTTGAAGGTCCCAGCCAGAGCAATAAGGCACAGATAAGAAATAAATGACATGAAGTTTGGAAGAGAAGAAACAAAACTTTTCCCATTCGCAGATGACGGGATTGTAGAAATTCCCAAAGACTCTACAAGTTTTTAGAACAAATGAATTTTTCAAGGTCACAGGACATAAGATCAATATATAAAAACCAACCAGGATGTGAGAATTAAAAATGTTTCATTCAGTGACCAGCCCATAGTAGATGCTCCATAAATATGCAATATTATTAGATGCTCAGGTCACATAGATAGTGGTGGAACTGGGATTAAAGTCAGTCCAAATGAGATACTTTTCTATCACATATCCTATGTTACATGGCTGTTTGTTAGCTGGACTTTAAAGGGATATTTTATTTAAATGGCACTTATTGTGAGTTATTATAGATAGCCTTCATTCCTAACTTTATTTTGTCAGGAGATCAAGCATCATAACTCCCCCCAGTTCACAATTCCTATGAATATACGTTGAAACCTCAAGTATTTTAGTGTACCTAGCCCTCCGCCCTCCTAAAAACAAAAGTAAGCCCCAGATATTCCCATCACCAAGTTAGAAAACTCTTCAGAATTGTTGGCTCCGTCCATTCAACTCCCCAAAGGAGGAGGGCATCCTGCTGAACTGGCATGATTACATAGCCCCGATCGCCTAGCAAATGGCCAGCCGGACGTGCGTTAAACAGAACAGCATTGTTGAGCACGAGTCCCGTGATTCACGTAGTAACCAAGATTTCATTAAGTGGCATAAAGGAAAAAAAATTAAAAGACACAATAGCTTCCTAAGCGAATGTTTGGAGATGTACTTAAAGGTGATAAAGTAACTAAAAGAAGAGCCCTATGTCCTATTAGTTAGCACACCTCCAGCCTTCTGTCCGGTAGATTTTATCATGGTGAATGCACGTTGGACATAATCAGTGGTTCTAGAGTCTTAACTAAATCAGCCAGCAAGAGATAATTACCTGTGGTTCCTGAGCTACAGCAAAGATAGGCACAGACCGTGTTAGGAGAGGGGGGTCCCTCTCTCACTGTTTCACACTGAGACAGATATGGGGAAGGCCTCCTGTCTGACTAAACTCATCATTGGGAAATATGCTAGTGCTACTGAGAATCGATACGCAACTTTGTTTGCAAAGAGGATTGAGGTATGTTTTAATTGGTTATGTATTAGAACTATCTGGAGGGGGCAAATTTTGTGATTGGCACGTTGGAGAAAATATGAACTGTGGAGGGACACATCTCAATGCAAACCTTGGCTTAGCCAAATCCCTACCTGTATGACCTTGAGTAAGGAGTTTGCCCTCTTAGCTTCATTTTCCTTTTTGGGGGGAATTCTGCAAAAGCACAGAGGAGTTGGACTATATTTATGGAGGGCATTTTTCATTCTACCTTACAAATTACACCGAGCAGGGTAACAGAAGATATGACCCCTCTCCTTCAGTAGAGATGGGGAGAAAACCCATAATGACTAAGAGATTTCTAATTGCTGTTGGAGGAGGGAAGTGGAGGATGTTGACAAGTGGAGGAGAAAAATCAAAGCTCCTTTCGTCAGCAGGTAGAAGCTACATGGTTAGTATATTAGAATTACTTGATTATTTTATTCCTTTTCATTCTATTTTAGCACTCTATTAATAGAAAACAAATGAGTCCAAAAATGTTCCTTCTCTCTAGCAACCGAAGGGGTGCAAATTAAAATAAACTCAAGGAAACTTTTTACACCAAATTATCAAAACATAAAAAGTGATAATGCTCCATGCTGGTAAAGTTGTGATGAAACTGGCACTTTAACTTATACTGTTGTGCAACCTAATTAAAAAGAAAAATATTGATTTTGTTCACTGCCATGTTCTCTAGTAAAGCAAAACCTATGTGCAATTAAATTTCCATGCACAAGAGAATGAAAAATTATAATTCGTCAACAAGCAGCTTTTTAAAAAACGATCATTTTTAAGAGTATGTATAAACATCAAAATATAGAAATATATGTAAAATATAATATAAACAATATATACATATGTAAGTTTAATATAAAAGATAAATATCATATAAAAGTACATGTATGATATGATTGCAAAAAACATGGCAATGTTCAAAGAATGGAAGGCATATATAAAAATGAAGATAGGGCGCCTGGGTGGCTCAGTCGTTAAGCATCTGCCTTCAGCTCAGGTCATGGTCCCGGCGTCCTGGGATCGAGCCCCACATCGGGCTCCCTGCTCAGCGGGATGCCTGCTTCTCCCTCTCCCACTCCCCCTGCTTGTGTTCCCTCTCTCGCTGTCTCTCTCTCTGTTAAAAAATAAATAAAAATCTTTAAAAAAAATAAAAATAAAAAAATAAAAATGAAGATAATTTTTGTATTAGGATGGTGAGATTATGACTGTTTCTTCAGGAATTTACTTTAATGTTACTATGTTGGTTTTATGAGAAAACAGCCTTGGGAGATATGATTTCCTGTTCATCTTTCTTTGATGTGTGTCTTACCATCTTACTGCCCTATAATGTTAGTAAAAGTCCGTTCAGCACTCTCCCACCCTGCATGGCGAGCTTATTAGCTAACGCAGCCGACATTTATCGGACACTGCGGGTGACATCTAAAGTCAGTGAGTTAAAAACAGAACCTTCTGAATCAATTGTTCACCTTTTAATTTACATTTATTTGTACCGCACCTCGATCCTGCGAGGAGGTAAAGGCTGTGGAATGTACCAGCATGGGTATTAACTCTCAGCACTAAAGCTGCCTATAGGCTCCTGACTTGGAGTCTGTCTGCAGTTGTGAAAGTCGGCTTTATTTAATCCTGGATTGTACTTTCATCTAAAGGACCTGAGGCCTTTAACATGGATATACTGTAACATAGCTAAAAATAGAAGTAAAATTAGATTCCCTTGTTAGACAACTCAATTGTTAAGAAAAAGAAAGAAAGCAAGCAAGAAAAAAGGTGTATACCACCTTCCAAAAGCATCATTACCCAGAGAA